>NW_026889761.1:11200000-11800000 GCF_033153115.1 Saccostrea echinata
AACAGTAGGCATAAATCATTTGGTACATGTATAGAATGAATCGAGAGAGAGAGGGAGGGGGGTAAAATGAAATAAAATAAAAGACATATTGAAAAAAAAAAATATTATAATGAACATGTTGATTCAGGGTGGGAAAAATTCCCTCTCCAAATAACATGTCTTTGATAAGATATTTTTTCCTAGCATACGAACAGGGATGCAATGACCTGGTAGATGGGAGTCAAGGACGGAGCCCAGGTGGGGGAGGAGGACAAAATTCAAATAGAGCTCCTAAGAATAAGTAAATAGGAACCAAAGAATTTGATGCATTGTATCTTTATAACAATAATGTTTGACAGTGAAAACTCTAAATGCTAAAAGATGTAAATCCAGATTAACATATTGGTCAAAAGCTGTAGCTGCAGAGCTTGTACATTTATTATTTTCACAAATCCAACTTATAAAAAGATTTCTGATCTCATCTGGCTTCCATAGATCTGTATACACATTCACTTTATCAAAATTATTAATTTGTTATAACAAATTATTAATTTGTTATAACAAATTATTAATTTGTTACATCAAATTGATAATTTGTTATATCAAATTAGTAATCTGTTATAACAAATTAGTAATCTGTTATAACAAATTAGTAATCTGTTATAACAAATTAGTAATTTGTTTTAACAATTAGTAATTTGTTTTAACAAATTATTAATTTGTTATATCAAATTGATAATTTGTTATATCAAATTAGTAATCTGTTATAACAAATTAGTAATCTGTTATAACAAATTAGTAATCTGTTATAACAAATTAGTAATTTGTTATAACAAATTAGTAATTTGTTTTAACAAATTAGTAATTTGTTTAAACAAATTGATAATTTGTTATAACAAATTAGTAATTTGTTATAACAAATTAGTAATCTGTTATAACAAATTAATAATTTGTTATAACAAATTGATAATTTGTTATAACAAATTGATAATTTGTTGTAACAAATTAGTAATTTGTTATAACAAATTAGTAATTTGTTATAACAAATTAGTAATCTGTTATAACAAATTAGTAATCTGTTATAACAAATTAGTAATTTGTTAAAACAAATTAATAAAAGATACTGCTGCGGCCCTAATACGCTTCCGTAAATTTAACCAAAAAGTGCAAGGGCAAGGCAAACAATATTTGAATTGCACAATGTTTCATTGCGTTCCTTGGTATCTCTCCTATCGAAAAACTGATGCTCATTCAGTCAGATTTCTGAGATATTTAAGTTATTCATTGAAAACAAACACCAGTATTCAAAAATAGGGTATTTTTCAGCATTTAACCGGAAATTTTAAATTGCCTAATGAATTACAGAGAAATGAGCATCACTTTTTAAAAACTATACAGTAAAATAAAGAATTTAAAATAAAAACCTACCTCTTGGGTTGTCGCCTTGCCCTTGCACTTTTTGATTAAAAATTGAAATCTTAACACATTCATTCTAAATATAGTTTTCAAACGCATCATTGACCCATCATGGGAGATAACTCTGTGGTACTTAATAGAGTTTGTGCACCTCGCAAATTTTAAACAAATAACACCTACGGACTGTGCTTGGCTTTATTTCACTAAATCAAAATGGTATGCATAAAAAAAAATCCTTGACTTCACTTTGTTTTGTATATCTTCGTTCTTTTATACGCTAAACAAGATGTATTTGACACCTACCGCATTTCCTCCGTTCGTCAACAATAGGCCTAAAATTTACCGTAACATCCATCATGTAAATCAATTGGAAAATAACCATGGTTAAAAATATTGAAAGATTCAATCATTTGTAATAAAAAATAGATAGCCCCTATCAATGATAACTGAATATTTATGCCCCTCAGTAGACACACAGAAAAAAAATATCTCCAACAGAATTTTTTTTTTTTTTTGCATATGTTATTATTTTAGTTATCAAACCTTCAACTGTTTAGGGATTCTAGACTACGTTAAAAGTTTTAAGAACAGGAGAAAGAGATAGGGATGCTTACTACTGTATTTAATAACCTGCTTTTTTCTTTCTACAGATCTGAACCCCCTCCGCCCCCCCCCCCCCCCCATCACCAGTTTGCCTCTGGCTCCTTTGATACCATATATATACATGTACCTTACTTGCATGTTAAAAATAAATTATTAAACAATGTTGACATCAGGTTTTACTTATTTGGGTATTGTAGCACAAATCACATGGGGGGGGGGGGGGGCTTTAGTCTCATTTTTTAAGTTATTATCAATCCATGTGCAAACAAGATAATCATAGTAAAAACTTTGTAATGAAGAAACAGATACTCTGTTAAAGAACAGGTGAACACAATATACATGCTGAAATTTAGATCTTGTTGGTACCCAAAAACACAGACAGGTGCGTATCCAGAATGGAAGTGAAATGTACGCAAAGAACGGCTGGGGTCCGCTTTGAGACCCCCAGTTGGTCCAGGGCGAAGCCCTGATGAGGGCCCAGGGGCGTAGTTCATGAAAGCTCATGGGTTTTACCAAATATTTCATTCAAAATCATGCCATTTCGATTTTCTTTAGAAAATACAAGACATAGTAATATTGTTTTTAACACAAAGTTAAATACTTCCATGCAAATTTATTGTATATGTAAAGGCTCAATATTTTTTAAAAAGATATATTGGTATCACCAATTTTTTTTTTTTAACTTTCAGCAACAAATATAATTAATGTCAATTATTATAAAAAATAATGTTATATTTCAAATCATATTCTAGTGGATCACAGCATTCAAAGGTTGATATTTTCTCGAAGATCTTTAAAATAATTATCAATGTGTTGTAGAAGAATTACAAATTAATGAATGTTTTATTTGGTATTTGCAATGATGTAATAAAACATTACAATTTTTTTTAAATAAAGACATGGTAATATAAAATTGGAATCGAAACCGTATGAGATAAAATAATTTGAAACACAAATATCTGCTGGATGGTATTGATATTTTTTCTCTTCTCACAAATCTCTCACTCCCCCCCCCCCCATTTTTTTTTATTTGAAAACGATGTGTACACACCTGCGTATTTGCGTATAGGCATCAACGCGCCTGTCAGAATACATGCAAGTAAAGATATTCAAATCTTAACAGCCTTCAAACTTTCACACCATTGTACTGTTAAAAATTCAAAGTATTATTTATCTAGAAAATTTATTTAATTAAAAACAGCTTTTCAAATTCAAAGGCAGGCTGTGAAGGGATTTCTGAGCAGGTGCAAAATATTTCAAACAGTGCACAGTTCAAACAGTTCTTCTGGATGAAATCAATTCTGAAATCAAAATGAAATACCATTATGGAAATTTCATTGGGGTTTTAAAAAAGTGATACTCAAAACAATGCATTGAGTAACATGGAAAGCGTATACATGACTCTACTGTTTTTATTATCAAAACATTTCAATAATCTTGCTAGGAATATGTATGGTTTATAGCTAATATGGAGCGTACTTTTTATTTTATTGGTGCAAACACTTGCTGCCTGAATGAATTGTTCAAATTGTTTGGGAGTAGCTACAACACAATATATATGTAATGAGTGAAATACATAATGATTACTACTGTAGAATGAAATGACATTGCATTGTGCAAATAAACCATGCTATACTATTTTTTCTGAATTTCATAAAATAAATGGAAACAAACTTTTGATACAAAACTTATCTGGGAAATTAAAACCTATGACATTTGCAAAAGTAGAATTGGTAGCTATACTTAATTTAAGTAAAAAAAAAATTAAATCAATATACTAGAGATAACATTTAATTCTTTCACCTATACACAATTTTAAAAAAAAAATATTTAACACTGGCATACTATAAAATTAATGTGAAATGCTTTAGTGTGATCATACCCAGTGAAGAAATTGATGCATCTATTTTGATAGTTCTGTCTGATGTAAATGCCAGTTTTAACCAGTTCTGTGACAGCAACAATGATAAAAGAATTATAAATATAAACACTTCATAGATACATGTACATGTATATACATGTACATATAAGACTGACTTAATGTACATGTAGTCAGACAAATGAAAATTCAAATATTTTATCTTCATTAATGTAGAAAATCTACAAATTTACAGCCTAGTTATACAGATAGATAAAAGTTCTACGGATGAATTTAAAATATGAACCACTGGTAAAAATTCACATATTTTTGATTGCCAGAGGTATAAATTAAAATCTATAGGGTCTTATACTCTTGTACATGTAAGTACAGTGCACATACATTGTACACTGTGCAGTTTGACTCCACAAACTATACATTGTAAGTGTGACTGCATCTAAATTATAATTTAATATCATGACATGCTGTGCTTATATTATGTTACATGTTTGTACATGTATGCCAAAGGACAACATCATTGCATGTTTAAAAGTGTGCAACTTTCATAATGTGTGTGTCTGGGGGGGGGGGGGGGGGGCATACACACAAGGTACTGCATTACAGTTTGTGACGGACTGTAATAACATAATTATCTTATTGTACATGTTCACGATTATTTTACAGCGATGTAAAGAAAAGCATGTCTACATGTTAATACCTATGCGTATACATACCTTAATGAACAGAAAGGGACTTAGAGAGGTAGTGCGGATTGTCTCCATTTTCCATGATTTCCTGTCATCATCTTCTCATCAAAAAGATAAACAAGGCCCAGGTCTCTCATTTTATCCCTATTCTCTTTAAAGATTGTCTGATTGTTGCATTTATCCACTGCATATCTCAGCTGCTGTCGCCACGTTTTTAGATGTAAACAACATTCCGTGTCACCGAGTGCAAGCGCTTGGCTGAAGCCGAATGCAGCCAAACGACACAATAAAAAGAGAATTATTTCGAAGACGTGTTGTTACTATATAGGAGAAAATCACTAATGTTTATTTAATTAAACATGAAAATACAGACATTCATTACAAATTCTCGCAATCATCATTAAATAGTTTTTTTGAGCTCTATTTCCTGATATAGATCTATCAAGGCGGAACAACTGTCATGACGTCAAACCTCATTATGACCTCATTAACATATTGTCTTCAACTGTACTGCGTTGTAGTGATCCTAAAAAGAATCCCAACTTTCTAACAATTAATTCCAATATTCCATCAGTTCAACTTATGCATTGCTCAGGATACAGGATAAACATCTTTTGGTTTATTACAGAACAGCTACACAAAGTTGAAACTCCATTTCATTTTATGATGGGTCTAACAATGTCTTATGTTTAGGAGAAACTAGTTAAAATTGTAATGGGGACCGTTACAGATGTTCCCCAAACGCTCCCCAACTCCCTTTTGGTGCCTTAATCCCTGTAAGCTTCATTAAAAAAGGCAATCAAGTATATTGGATGTTTTACCGATTACACGCACGCGCACGTGCATTCATGTGCATGATGACCAATGTCATCTCGTCTATACTATTAATATATCTTTATATTCTGAGTATCAAAGCATTTCATCAAAAAATCAAAAACTACTGCTGCAACTCAAAATCAAAAACTACATGCAAGCATGCGTATAATGATTATGTCGTCTTGTCTACACTGTTAGTATATTTTAATATACTGAGTATCAAAGCATTTCATCAAAAAATATACAAGTTACGGCTATATCAAGAATATTGGTATTTTTAGCATTGCACGCACGCGCACTTGCATGATGACCATATCGTCTTGTCTACAATATTTTAAATATATTTCTATATTCTGAGTATCAAAGAGTTTCATCAAAAAGTATAAAAGTTGGAGCTACATCAAGTATATTGGTCATTTTAACATTGCACGCGCGCGCAGGTGCATTCATGTGCATGATGACCATATCATCATGTCTACACTTTTAATATATTTCTATATTGAGAGTATCAAAGCATTTCATCAAAAAGTATAAAGTTATTTTGATACAGGATTTAGAAGATTGCCATTGTTCGATATCCTCGATTCTGTTTTTGGTTGACAGTTTTCTTATTTTTGTTTTATTTGGCATGTCAGAAGTATAAAAAGGTCGATCAAATCGCAATAAAAATATCATATTAAAGTGATAAATAGGGTGATACAGTATATTTGTTTTCTTTATCCTTTCTTGGATCTTAATAGCCACCATTTACTTATTGACTGTCATTTAGACATTAACACTGATTTTACATCGTTAAATATAATTATAAAATCATTAACGCAGATAAAGACAAATAAAGCAACACCTTGCTCAATTGTCGTTTTTATCAGATGTTTATTGCATCGCCCACAAAGAGGAAAAAAGTACTGTTGTTGTCCATGGTAAAAGTTAAATAAGCTATGAAGGTTTACTTCAGCGACTTAAAGTTCATTACAGTACTCTATCTTCCATTTTGATGCTATTTGCATCTTTTGTCTTAAAACTACACTATATTAAAAAAGATATTCCAAAATAACGCGGGCACTGCTATGTTCTACTTTACTAGACGTCAATAGCTATAAAATTTTACGGAAATATATTTCTATATAATTTCTATAAAATTTTGGAACCTTTTTTTAAAAAAAATTAGTTTTGGAAGATTTTTTTTTCTTTTATGATATTGCAGATAGTTGTGTACAGATCACGGGAATAATTTTAAATAAATATAGAGGTTTTAAGTTTTGTACACTAAAGTTTTATCGTTGGAGAGGAAAATAATTTCCACTGTGTTTCCTTTTTTACGTCGTTAGTGTGAACAGGATTTGATATCAACGGTACTTGGGAGAAGTAAAAATTGAGTTATTACATATTGACAGAAAAAATGAGGAAATTACAAAGAAATTATCACAGGAAGACCTTTCAGTTAAAACTGAAAAAAAGATTTCAGTGTGCATTCAGTCACTGAATGGCAGGTACATTTCAGTGACCTTTCAGTTATCTTTCAGCCTTAATTCAGGTACCTTTTGGGTATTATTAATTATTAATTAAAGTACCTTTCAGTCACCATTCAGCGGACAGATTTCAGCTATCTTTCAGTGACCTTTCCGTTCCTTTTTCGTCGTCTTTCAGTGCCTCTCAGTGACCTCTCTCTCGTAATTCAACAACTTTTTCTATCTGTTTTTCATTGGTATATCGGTGATTTGTTTCTTACCAACTTAGTAAAATTATTTATGTCTTTAAATGTGTTTCTGTTATTCTTACTGCGATAAAACTATTTGTTATTGTTATTGTGGTAAGAATATTCAGGTACGTTGAACTGGTTATTGTTAACTTAGATATTCCTTTGTTGGATATATTCGCAATTTATTAAAGTATATCGCAAAGCTACCAAAAGAAACAGATAGGAAGCTAAAACCTGACCACCTTTCTTGACACACACACACACCCCCACACCCACACACACCCACACCTACACACACACACACACACACACACACACACCCACACACACACACACACACACACACACACACACATATATATATATATATATATATATATATATATATATATATATATATATATATATATATATATATATATATATATATATATATATATATATATATATATATATATATATATATATATATATATATTGTAGCTTTTCATTGAAATCATGCAGTGAATTTCAGTGCAAGCTTTACATGTACAAGAATATAAAAAAGTATAGCGAGAGCGATAGATCACTACAAATAAAAGTTTCATATTGAATTTAGTGTTTGTGTTTGATTCCTACTTATGTTGAAATAAATAGAAAGCTTAAAAATCTCTAAAATTATTTTGTATGGTTTATAGAAAAAATATCCTAATATATATATTTTTTTATTTAGAATCGATGCAAGAAATATAAAATAAGTATACAAGCAGTATATTATTCATATGTACTAAATACTGTAAACCAATTATTATTCGTTATATCTCTTATTCGCAATTCGTAAGTTTGAAGTCCATCCGCAATGATTAGTTTTCGCGACTGAGAAGACGTTCTTCACATAACAATATAAAAAGTAATGGTTCGCGGCGAAAATTATTCACGAGTAAAAGACAATCGCGTAACTCGCGGATATTTCTCGCACGCGAATAATAATTGGTTTTCAGTATATTATGAAAAGATAATTCAATAAAAAGATAAATGCCTTCAATCATTATTTAAAAAATATAGATGCATGCATATAAACCGTAGTTTATGCTCACATATTCTACAAATTCATCATTTGAATCCCAAAGTATGTCTGCAGCAGCGAGGACAAAGTCTTGATATTCAGTCGGCGTTGGAAACTTCTCTTCACAGTGACGTTGAAATCCCAGTTACAAGAAAACAGCAGCAAAATGTGCACAACAATCAACGGTTCTCGCTCCTACCTTGCACTGGCAGTACCACATACTGTTTTTACAGAATCCCATATCCATTTGATTTGATAATTACAAAACACCTGATCTAAAGCTTTCCGTTTTTTCTTCGTTAAATTGCCGACTCCACGACCCATCTTACCTATGTAACATATCGGGAATAATTTGCCTCCTCCGTCGAGTGATATTTAAAACCGTGAAAAAGATAATCTGGCATCTCACCGTTGATCTCGAGATAATCGAGAGTCTTTCGATCCCGAAAGCCCCTGTCAACATTTAAAGGTCGTCTTTCTCTATCTTAGTCTGAATTTCATCTACATTTTGTATGGTGTCAGGTCATTTCTCTCTAAAACTTTTTCTCTCCTAGGTTATTTCTTTCTACTACCATTTCACGGTAGGTCATTTCACGGTAGGTCATTTCACTCTCCTACCTAGGTCATTTCACCCCATTTTTAATCTGGTCTAATAAAATTATTTACATCTCCATTCTTGTGTAATTAACTCTCCTACCTAGGTCATTTCACCCCATTTTTAATCTGGTCTAATAAAATTATTTACAACTCCATTCTTGTGTTATTAACTCTTATCTGGTCAAACAAATTAATTTAATCAATTTATGACTCTTATAAAACTGAACGAGAGGAAGTCTGCCGGTATCTTATTTACAGGAAAAAATAATTAATTATCTGATAAAAACAATACATTGATACCGTTGCCCAGCCCTTGCCACGTGGAGGCCTCCTCGTTAAGGGCCATAATTTTGAAAGAAAAATTTAAAGCCAAAGTTAATAAATTCATTAAAATCATCAATCTTTACCTTAGCCGATAATGAAATTAAAATTTGTCTGTGAACAGAATATTATATAAATCAAAATCGAAACCAAAGAAAAAAATAATTCCTGTAATAATTTTATTTATCGATTGATTTCATAATAGCAAAACATGTAAGTGCGAATAGAAAATAAAACAGTTTCAAAGTATATTCTGTCACTCTAAATCTTACGACAAAAAGGAGGAAAATAGATCTCATATAATGACAACATCTATTAATTTAAAAAATAGATGAGTTTATTGAAGAAAGACAACAGTGATGGTTTTACAAGCAAAGGGTGATAACTTGTACAACTAGCTTACTTAACGTCAGTCTTCGAGTGGGCGGGGAAAGGTAGTGTCATATAACGCGTTCTCAAACTAAATTTCCCTCTTTCTGATAACACACAGCCCTCGGGAAAGTTGATTTCATCACAAAGGAATTAAAAAGAGAAGTAATTTAGACAAAAATTTGAAGAGCTGTAAAAATGTTGAGAGCAAGAAAACAATCTGTTGCTGCTAGAGCGAAACTGAATGAAACCACAAAAGGAAAACGTGGTTTAAAGGAGAAAACCGAGGTCCCCGCCAAAAAGCCGAAGGTGGCCCAAGCAAAGGAAACACAGTCAGAGGAGAATGCTTCTTTGTCGGGTGAGGAAGTTTTACTAAATATACAAGAAACTGATTGTTCAGAAATGCCAAATCCATTAGTTAGCGTTAATGATTCCTTGGGTTACAATGTCTCAGAAAGTTTGAAACAAAAAATAATTGCAGGTCATTATGTTGATTTGGCACAGTTATTGACAAATACGAATTTAATAGACTCCCAGGAAAAAACTATTGTTTTCAAAAATGGGGAATTGGTCACTAAAGCAAAAAATGAAAAAAAGATAGATGATATAGCTAAGTGGACAGATGCGTTTATAATATACATGGGAGTCTATATAACTGCTCATCCTTCTAAGGCTACAGATTTATTAAAGTATATGCAAACAGTTAGGACTGGGGCTATGAGACATGGAGGTCTGGGTTGGAAAAGTTATGATGAACAGTATCGACTTAAAAAGAGCAAGAATCCCACAAGTAGTTGGGGGGTAGTCGATTCCGAACTTTGGTTGCTTTGTATGCTTGGTAAAGAAACAGAAAACAGCCAGGTCTCAAGACCATCTGGTAGGCAAAGCATGTCATCTTCTAAATGTTACGACTACAATTTTAAGGGAAGCTGTTTTAAATTTCCGTGTACCTACAATCATATCTGCATTAAGTGTAACGGATCACACCCGTTTTATAGCTGTCCGATGAATAATTCTGGGGGTTTTCGTACCCAAATGCAAAACCAGCCTCAACAAAACCAAACAGGTGTATTTCCCAGGTTTCCCTACGCGCGATTCAACAGACCAAGTATTAGAGCAAACAATGTTAGATCAAATGGTCAACGATTTATGGGCCCTAGGCAAAACGCCAATTAAATCTGACGTTTTGGAAGAATTATTGATTGAGTATCCTAAAAGGAAAGTAGCAGTAGAATTATATGAAGGTTTTACTAAGGGTTTCAGAATACATTATACCGGTCCGCGATTTCATGTGTTTTCAAAAAATCTTCTTTCGGCTAATGATTACAAAGTAGAAATTAGGGAAAAAATAATGAAAGAAATTAAATTGGGAAGAATTATGGGTCCTTTTAAATATTTACCGATCTCAAATATGCGCATTTCCCCCATCGGGGGAGTACCAAAATCGGATGGCTCAATTAGACTGATAACACATTTATCATACCCTCAGAAAACAAGCGTTAATGATTTTATCAGCGATGAGTTTGCTTGTGTGAAATATTCTTCGTTTGATAAAGTAATAGATATGATAGCAGATTTGGGAAATGGGGCGCTTATTGGAAAAATGGACGTTAAATCGGCATTTCGCCTTTTACCACTGAATCCGGGAGATTTTGATTTGTTTGGTTTTTATTTTGAAGATAATTACTTTGTAGATAAATGCCTACCTATGGGTTGTTCGGAAAGTTGTAATTTATTTGAAAAATTCTCCACGTTTTTGCACTGGAAAATTGCTGATATAACAGGAATAAAATCTTTAGATCATTATCTAGACGATTTCATTTTTGCGGGTAGGAATAATACAGATGATTGCAAAATCTTAATGAGCAAATTTCAAAGAATGTGTTCAGACTTAGGTGTTCCAATTGCTCATGAAAAAACTATAGGACCGGTCCAGGTATTAACTTTCCTTGGGTTAGAAATAAATACTTTGCAAATGCAGGTAAAGGTGCCAAAAGAAAAACTCAATTCGCTGCGTGACGCGTTAGAAAGTTTGTTAGGGAGGAAAAAAGTCACACTTAAGGAAATGCAATCTCTAGTAGGAGGTTTAAGTTTTGTGTGTAGAGCTGTACGCCCAGGTAGAGTTTACCTAAGAAGGTTTTATGATGCTATGTCAGGAATTCGGGCACAACATCATCATATCCGTATTACAGAAGAATTGTCAGACGACTTAAGAACGTGGTTAAAATTTTTGGTCAATTTTAATGGGACACTTTACTTCCCAGAAAGTTATTGGTCAAGTAACCATTCTCTAGAATTATATACAGATAGCGCAGGGTCATGTAAGTTGGGATGCGGGGCGTATTTTGCTGGAAAATGGGTGTACTTTGCCTGGCCAAGATATTGGCATTTTAAAAATATTATGAGGGATATAACATGTCTCGAATTAATACCGATTTTGCTGGCAATTACATTATGGGGACCTGCATTATGCAACAAGAAAGTGCTCTTTCGAACTGACAATAAAGCATTAGTTCAAATTATTAATTCTCAAACTTCTAAATCTAAGCGCATAATGTTTTTCCTAAGACCACTTATCATGAAATGCATGGAATTTAATTTCTCGTTTCGAGCGAAGTTTATTCAAGGCACAGTAAATAAAATTGCTGATTCTATTTCTCGTAAACAGTGGGGCCGTTTCCGTGGGCTAGCACCAAAGGCACAGAGATTCCCAGATCGAATTTCAAAAGAATTTCTTCAGCTGATATACGACAGGAAGTTAGCAATCTGCTGACCGCATCCATATCAAAGAACACGCAGGAAACGTACACTACGGCACTAATTAAGTTTGACAATTTTAGATTAAAACAAAACATTGAGCCTTCCTGGCCGCCAAAGTTGTCAGACATAGTAGAATTTATAGCAGCGTCATCTTTTGAGGGATTGGCGTATTCCACAATACGCACATATGCCTCAGCAATAAGTTTCAAGTGCAAGTTAAACAATTCTGATGACCCCATCCACAATTTCATTATATCTAAAATGTTAGAGGGAAAAAAGAGAATAAGCGCAAAGCCTGACTCACGTTTACCTATAACCTCAGGAATTCTTTCAACAATTATCAATGGACTTCATTTGTCTTGTAGAGATTCCTATGAAACGTTATTATTTACTTCAGCTTACACTTTGGCATTTTTTGGTTGTTTTCGTGTTGGGGAAATTGTCTCATCAAATAAACAGACTAAAGGCATTGTAGGTATTAAAGATGTTAAGATCCAAAAAGATGTCTCACTTAAAATAAGGTTGAAATATTGTAAAACGGACCAATGTGGGAAAGGGACAGAAGTTGTACTTTCCGCCATAGGGGGGCCCTTATGCCCAGTAGAAAATTTACATCGATATTTACTGATACGCCCTTCCTCCGCAAGGGGGCCATTGTTTTGTCATTTTGATGCTTCTCCGCTTACAAGACATCAATTTACAGCTGTACTTAAGAAAACGCTTAAGCTTTGTAACACAGAGTCAAAGCATTACAAAACACACTCATTTAGGATAGGGGGAGCAACCGCATTGGCAATTGCAGGATATTCAGAAGACGTAATAAAAACATCCGGCAGGTGGAAGTCTGCAGCCTATAAGTCATATATAAGAATACCAAGTACACAAATTCCTTCAATAGTATAGAATTATCTTAATTTTATTTTGTGTTTTATCTTTTATACAACACTAGCTTCTCGTGTATGGTGTGTGGGTTCTTCAATCATCAGATGGGCTTTTATGTCATCAGTATTAAGATCGGGTGGACAAAACCTTGGATTAGAAAGGTTAGGTATTCAGATATGGTGGCAGGGATATTCAGGCCTTAGTTTAGGTACTTTAAAACAAAAACTAAGTCATATTTCACGTTTTGAAGGTATACCTGATTGTCTTATTCTTCACTGTGGGGGCAACGACCTCGGAAGCAAACCACTTTATGAACTCAGAAATTTAGTTTATTCCATTGTTGAATTTATTTTGAAAAAGTTCAAGGGAACAAAACTTATCTGGTCACAAATTTTACCAAGAAACAACTGGAAATTTTCAAAAGATATTCATGCTATGGAAAGAGCTCGTATTCGGCTTAACAGTTTTGCAGCTAATTTAGTTTTGAGAAATGGGGGGATGTATATAAAATATAATGACATTAAGAAAAATCACAAGGAACTATTTAGGGAAGATGGGGTACACTTGTCAGATTTGGGTAACAGTTTATTTTTAAACACGTTACAGGGAGCTTTGGAAAAGTTTAGTCAGGGAGGGGGGCCTGTTTACCCGGATAATTAATTAGGAGGTGGGCACAGGCTAATATAGGGTGCCACTTCCCCACTTAGGTGGCGGTGGACATCAAATAGTTGAGGTTTGATGTCCATGTGGCGGATTGCGTGGCACCTTTATTATTATCAAGAAAGGAAAATGAACATTTGCAAAAAACTCTATGACATTTATCAAACTTTGACCGCCGTTTCCCGGGGTCAAGGTAACTTAGAGTAATTTACGTGAAATTGTTAATCAGCGTCCGCCGTTTCCCGGGGTTATGCTGATTAAGGTTGCTTAGTTGTTGAATAATGTTGATGTTGACTGAACAGTTGAAGTTCAGATATGTGTTGAACAGTTGAAATACAAACGTGTTGAAGTTTGTAATTTGTATTGAACAGTTGAATTTGAACATTGAGTTGATGTTGTGATGTTGATATGTTGTGGCTTGCCCAAGTTGAAATGGCAGCCAAATTTAAATTTATAATACAATGCCGTGCCCACTTATACGCCACAGTAAGGGTATATATAATAAATTCAATAAATATACAATGATTTGTGTTGTTGTCTTTTCTTCGATAATGACAACATCTATTAATTTAAAAAATAGATGAGTTTATTGAAGAAAGACAACAGTGATGGTTTTACAAGCAAAGGGTGATAACTTGTACAACTAGCTTACTTAACGTCAGTCTTCGAGTGGGCGGGGAAAGGTAGTGTCATATAACGCGTTCTCAAACTAAATTTCCCTCTTTCTGATAACACACAGCCCTCGGGAAAGTTGATTTCATCACAAAGGAATTAAAAAGAGAAGTAATTTAGACAAAAATCCCTCCACACCCACCCTATACAAAAGAGATGATAGACTGTAGATAAGGAATTAGATGCATTGTGTTCTTTCTCTTGCTGCTGCTTCTTTGGCTCTTTGTTTCAGATGAAGTACTTGAAAGTCTGTTTTCACTATGAAGAAATCGGCACGGAACTAAAGAGACGAAAAGGATCGATTCCACTTGGACGTTTCATTATTCGTCATGGGTATTCCAGCGACTTCTATTTCTGATGATGGAATTTATTCGCACGGGATATGCGGATTGCGTGGCACCTTTATTATTATCAAGAAAGGAAAATGAACATTTGCAAAAAACTCTATGACATTTATCAAACTTTGACCGCCGTTTCCCGGGGTCAAGGTAACTTAGAGTAATTTACGTGAAATTGTTAATCAGCGTCCGCCGTTTCCCGGGGTTATGCTGATTAAGGTTGCTTAGTTGTTGAATAATGTTGATGTTGACTGAACAGTTGAAGTTCAGATATGTGTTGAACAGTTGAAATACAAACGTGTTGAAGTTTGTAATTTGTATTGAACAGTTGAATTTGAACATTGAGTTGATGTTGTGATGTTGATATGTTGTGGCTTGCCCAAGTTGAAATGGCAGCCAAATTTAAATTTATAATACAATGCCGTGCCCACTTATACGCCACAGTAAGGGTATATATAATAAATTCAATAAATATACAATGATTTGTGTTGTTGTCTTTTCTTCGATAAAATAAAAATAATTGTTAAAAAAAAGATACTAGTATATTAAGAAACCAGAAATGTAAATATTTACAAGGTTTTTAAGTAATTGTACATTCTTTAAACTAAAAAAGATAGGAAAGCGAAGAAAACAAAAACGTAAAAAAAAAAAATGCTACTTATACGAGAAAAAACCTGAAATGCAATATTTACATATTTACAATGTATACAATATGTACAAAGTATACCCAAATCTCATGAAACACAAAGATCAGATTTCGAATAGGAATTTACTCAGTGTGGCCATAGACACCTCCACAAATTCGCAGGAAATGGCTTGTAGTGATGATGTCATCGTCATAATCCGCCCAAGCTTGTCGAATTTTCTTCTCCACCCTTGTGCTGGTTATTCTGGCATCACGAGACAGGTCCTGCGCGGAAACCTGGACGTGCACAATTTCAGCCTCCTTCTGCAGCATAGGAATCAAGCGGTAGAACCCAATGTTTCCGTGCCCAGCTTTGCCATTGAGACGATTGTGCCATCCTAGGTAATTTTTTTTTTAAGAATAAGCAAGTCAATAAAATTAAAGGGGGGGGGAGTAGGGAGGAAGGGGGTTAGATATTTAAGGTACACATGAAATAGATATATCTATAATACATTACCTTCGGTATCGTTGTTGGTACGAATCTCCTGCTTGTAGATGGACCAGGCTGGAATAGGGAATACTTCGTTGCTAATCCACTGTCTCTCCATGTAGTCTGTGAGGGACTTTAGAGAAGAAGATGGTTGAACCTTTTCTTGCATTGCCCGGAATGTGGGGTTGATGTCATTTGAAGGCAGAAATGGAAGGGCCATTAACTGTTTGATAAACCAGTGAGTTGCCTTTTTCTCGCGATAGGTGGCAGCTAGTCCAAGGTCCTGCACATGTCTCCATAATGCCTGTGTCCAATGGACGACACATCCACGGATTGAAATACCGGGCAATACTTCTCGAATGGACTGCCAAGCCGCTAACAGAGGCAAATTGATATTTAGTTCAACTTATAATTCTTAACATTTTTCATTCCTACACTAAGTACTATTTTTTCATTTGTGTAATAAGAATAAGAAAATGAAATACCTTTTTCAAAGTCCAGCATAATTTCCTCAACAACTGGTTCATCTAGCCGTTCTAATATGGCCTGCAAAACCTGAAGAATCAGGAAAATCGAAGCTATTTCTCTGATTTGCAATAATTTTTAAAAGGAATAATTTTATAAGTCAGTGATGCATACACATTTTTGTCAGTTTACTTTTGCCTCACCATCATATAGTCTTCCTTTTTTCTCCTTGACATCAGGGCAAATACCAAAGGAAACTGTTTCTTTTTACCGCCCTGTTGCACAAAGGCGTGAATTGACATCAGCTGGCCAGTTTTACGGAAAACTTTGGGTACAACCTAAGAATGTAATACTCATTCGTGCATTTTTGTTTAATCTTAAATCCAAAAAAAAAATATAATATTTAGTGTATCGATATATATAGCACCGACGATGTCTTTGGTATCTATGTATTTTAATTAAATATATACATATATTAACCTTAAAAGTCCCGTCCATATACCAGCGCCTAGCGTCCTTCAGCAGGGATAGCTGGAAAGGGGAACTGAATATTATATGCCTCTGTCCATCTGCATTGATGTCGGCGACAAGGAAGTCTTCGCATTGGAGGAAGTCAAGGTCCATCTAAAAAGAAGCATGATGGATGTAACATGTGAATACTGGTTTATTTTTCGAGAAAAGGGAAAAAAGGGTTAATAATCTATATACCTGGAAATTTAGATCCACTGGTTCCTCAGGACGGAACTTGCTTCTGAATCTATTTGCCACTCTCTTTATCAGATGGAGATTTGGTGCAAGGAATCTAGTTTCCTCACTGAAATGGTCCATTACTGTTCCCTCTGCAATTGACATTGCTGACTGGAACACATTCTCTCTTGCAGACTGTTTCACCTTAATTTCAAGTGTATAAAGTGGCTCTAAGCATAACTTGAATTCCGTCTAACATTGTTTTATATTTTTTTAGCAATTTCATTTACCTTGGCTGAAATTTCCTTCAGATGTGGGAGCTTTAAATTACCAGGATGAAGATGTTTGCTGCTTCCCCTTACAAATAATTCTCCTTGCTGTGACACACTGGCATAGCATTTGATCTTCTTTGACCTCATGCTGAAAGTCCAAGTAGTTGTCTTTTGGCCCTCATGCTAAATTAAACAAGTATTAACATAGTATTGGGTATGGGAAATCGTTGGGGAAAAATTAATAATATTTTTGGTAAGGACCCTCCTTTCTTAAATTTCGACGATTTCTTCCATTTCTTAAAGATGTAAAATAAATCAGAATACACCTTTTGCTACTTACTTTGACACTATACGAATAGCCATCGCTGGATACTAAGAGACGTCCGCCACGACTACTTCCTTTCTCCAAGAGCTTAAACGTTACTGGGACATCCTCCAGCACTGTGTCATCCATGGGATTGTCATCCTCTAAAGACCTGTTACAAGTATTGTAAGAAAAATGAAAAATACACGGACTTTGAATTCAAATACTTTATTTAATAGCATGTATATAGAATTAAAAACTTGTCGTACTGTTCAAGAACTTGAGAAGATTCAACAACAGCACGGCAACTAATGTTGAAAGAAACCATGAGCTGATCATTTCTGCTTCCTTCCGCTTCTCTCGTGCTCTCCAGTACTGGCACACTTCTAAAACTGTCGTCAAATGTATTGTCTCTGATTTGTCCCGTCTGAAAAGATTCTTCTTCCATCTGTAGATTTTTTTAACATAAAGAAAGAAAGAACGTGCTGAGAGAGATATTATGAAACACTTTAATAGAAACTTGTCAAAACATTGTTAATAACATTTAATAAAAAATTTAATTATTTTAAGTTGAATGGATATTGTATAAAATTGTATACAGGCTCGTCCTCGTCGGTGGAGACATCGTATGGGTTAGATCCCTGAAGCTCATCTGCTCCCCTATTTTCATCCTTGCAGTCGTTACAGTACCAGGCTATTCCCGCCTCTCCACCAAAAATAGACCAATACTCTTGCAGGGATACGTCTACAAAATTTGTTTAAGTAAAAGTCTAGTCCAAAATTGCATTTTTGTTTATTTATACTGAATGTCATCAGGATTTTTTTTTTATCTTACTCGTGCTGCACAAACGATGCTGCCATCTCTCGCAGTTTTCACAGCAAAGAGCGTGCTGTCTAGGTCGAACCTGTAATTAATAATTAATATTTTATTTTGTTGCAAGATTTTAAATTGTTATATTTTGAATATACCACAAGAAAAATCACAACTGTCTGGTGCAAATGTTTGTTCTAAATAAAGAGAATACATTATTAGAACTGTATTTAATGTTGTTCACGAATTGTGATCTTGATGTTTATTCTTTTAAATGCAACAACGTACGTTTCAAAATCTCAGTAGATGTCAAATAAAATATCTCTAAAAGGTTTGTTTACTCCAAGTTTGTATATTTGTCTAATAGTTTACTTATTCAGGGATTCAATTCAAAAAAATCTCGTATCTCATTTTTTTTTACGCTTTTACCCCCCCCCCCCCCCCCCGGCGTTCAGTTCACATTAATTGTTATACCAGAGGCAGTAAATTTTAAGTACAAACAAAAACATTTTCACAATCATACAATTATGAAATGCTTGAAACAGTTTTTTGAAAGGGTTTAGACACATGATTGTTATGTTAGCTAGATCTTTACACTGTTTACATGTACTTACGTCAATTTTATTATTAAGGAGTCATTCACGATAAGTCAATTATGCACGTACGCAAGAGAAAATATTAATGCAGAAAAAAATGTTTCAAACAATCAGGACTTTTTAAAATTAAAACTACATATATGCACATTGATTTTGTGTTTTTAGAATAAACATATTCAAAAAGGGGGTACACAAAGCGCTGCATTTCATTTCCGAAATTTTGCATTGCATTTCCTACATTTTTTGTTTGCATTTCCGACATTTTTTTTATTTTCATTTCCGACATTTATTTCTTTACATTTCCGGAATATTTGGAGGGTACTTTTACGACAATTTAATGTTAACGAAGCACGTGGAAATAGGATATAAATATTACATTTATTTCAAACCACATTTTCTGAATAAAAATAATGCAATACACTAAAGAACATGCATATGCCAAAAAAAAAAAAAAAAAAAGGTCTAAGAAGGAAGTTAAAACTTACTTGTCTGTGACAGTCCAAACATTTAGGATTAGTCATCTTGCCTAAAGATTGTGATCGCTAGAAAGTATTGCAGTAAATGAGATTTTTTATTAAGTCAAATAAAAAGTGGCAAAAAATTCTTATTTATATAATAATCCGGCTGAACACATCTGTGTACAATACACAACGCTGACATTTTCTGTCACTAAGAATGATTTCTCCAAATTTAAACGAGTAATAATTAAGGTGTCAATCTGTGAAATGTAATCGACAATTCACGGATAAACATATGTACCCAGCATGTATATACAAAAAACACCGTGTAAGGTATCATAAAACCGCCAGACAGCAATTACGAAATCTAACAATAATATATTTATTCGGAATTCCTGATAAAGGCCATAAACGAAAGATGACATCAAAAAGGAAAATAAACAAACTTGAAGACTACTATTGAATTTAATTGTGGGAAAAAAATGGATTAAAATAAAATATTTTTATCATCGCATTTAAATCTAAGTTATTCCATATTTCATAAGAAAGAAAGAAAAAACAAACAAAGAAGAAATAAAATAAAAAATAGATAAATAAATGAATTAAGGAATACTTAAATAAATAAATGAATAAATGTGTGAACTCAGAAATAAATAAATAAATGAATAAATAAATAGATAGATAAATAAATAGATAGATAAATAAATAGATAGATAGATACATAAATTTTCTAATTCAAATAATGGTACTAGTATAAAGCATGTTAATGTTAAGCTCAATAGTAATGGTATAAAAACTTATTGTATTATAATTTTCATGTTGGAGTGAAATGACCTAGGTTGTGGAGAGAAATGACCTAGGTAATGGAACGAAATGACCTAGGAGAGAAATGACTTGGGTGGAAATGACCTAGGCGGAGTGGGTACTGGGGAGAAATGACCCGGATTCTTTTGTATAATAATACTCTTTAAAATTGCAGCATCGTTGTTTTGTCCATCGGCCAGATAAGACCCTTAATAGATGTATAGTTTACACCCGCTAAATGTTTGCCTTTGAAAAGATTGATTACCACTCGTTTGGATATAAACATATGTTCCGTCTTACACAAGGATAGCAACGGGTCTCTCATCTGCTAATAGATGCAGAGCAAAGGTTCATTTGTGCTGTGTAATAAAGTCCTCTTCCATATTACGGTATGCTCAGATCCTAAATACTGTGGGAAAAATGTTCCTTTAAGGCATCTCTTGCACTTCCGATAAATTAGAAATGACGCTTTTATTTTTGATTTGAAACATGCTGCTAAGAAAGCTTAATGAATTTCCGGTTCTTAATTTTGTCAATAGTTAAGCGAGGCATGGTCTTAACTCCACCATCTGTTCGGTGACGATTGCAACACTTTGCTCCATCGGAGATCAACATTCCACTTTCAATATATGTTTTCAGCCTTATCTCTTTGCTGATGCTCTTCAAGCCTTTTGTACCTTTGCAAAATTGGCCCTTATTGTGGGACAAACTGGTCCGAGGGATTGATAAGCATATTCGCTTTAGACTTGCAAGACATGGCTTTGGAGTTTGCAAATTATGGTATTCCTCTTGTACAGAGGATGCTTTAGGATGCATGTGTATTAATATCGTTTCTGTGCTGTGTTCTCTGTAAAATTCAATGTCACATCGACTGCATACTATACAGATATCAAAGTTTACTTTTTCATTCATTTTCACAGTTTACTTTTTCATTTACTTTGAAAGTCTGCATTTGCAATATCTTTCACTTTTCACCTATTTTTCCTCACAAATCTTTTGCATAAACACCATTTTATAGACAGTGATTTGTCCATTATATTGTTCAAAAGGTATTTGCCCCCACTCAGGTCCGGATTGCATTCTCAGAACGGCTGAGGTAATAAAAGTCATTATTCATTTGATGAGATGAAAAGTACAAAATTAAAAAATCAATATAAGAAAAGTTATAATAGAGTATTTTAGAATTCAAAACAGTATACAAAGAATGCCACTATTATTGCTGATGGTATAAATGAAGACAATGAAAAAGTAGAAAAAAATTATCAATTCGGATTTCCTCTTGTACTAAATAAATTACTCTTTATCATATCTGTTTTGAAAAGTAAACAGTACGAATAGGCAAGTTAACTGAAATAGAACATGTATAAACAGCTCATAATATTATAAACTACATGAAAAGCAATGTGATTGAAATATAAAAACATGCACTTTGGTTAGTTTGCGTCCATGTGAAGAGGCTCTTTGAAACTTCTTTTGTTCCTTTCTGTTATTCCTTGACATTCCGTATGCCAATTTCTTCTGCAAGATCACAAAGTTAAGGTATTCTTTCGTCTTAAATGCAATTTTCTTTACTTTTTATGTATTTGGGCATATTGAGTGAAGAAACATTTTTAAAAAATTTTTTGGTACCAGAAACCTTATCATTAAATATCATTAAATAATAAAACAAATGGACTTGTATTAAGAAAAGATTTCATTACTCTATGTAAAGATTTAGACTGCGTTGGATTTCTTTAATTGCTAAGATTTAAGTATTATATCGTTTCCCTTAGATTATTGCAGTTACAAAACCACCAAGTGACTCCATATTCCCCACAAAATAAGGTAATGTCAGTAAATGATTTGATAGATTCTGTCCTCTTTTTTTAATCTCCTCCAGGATCATTGAATTTGAATGCATGTGTATTAATATTTGAAGTGTGCTTAACGATGTTATTATTATCTTCTTTTTCTGCGCTTAGAAATTGGAAATGATGAAAATAAGATTAAGGTCAAAAGAGATTTAAATTCTTCAGTCCATTTTTTTTCTTACCACTCAAAGTACTTCTCCTCCATCTTTCCCTAATTTACATTTAAGATATTAATGTTAATGTTTCTGGTATGGATGCAAACCCTTTATTTACTTATTTATTAGGTCAGCCACTGTGCAATGTTCTCTCAGGAACTGTTATTCCAAAGAAGTAAAAGTTTGTATAATCATTATTTATAACATTTTCAATGGTGAAAAGTTGTGATTTATTCATTAATAAAGGTGATATTATTTCACAGTGTGAAAGGATACCTAAGTAATATTCTGTCACGGTATGAAACTATGAAACTATATCAGAGTAAGTAAAATATAATTTCTGGTCTGTAATAAGATTGAGATAGTAACTAAAACATCTTGATAGAGATTAAAACTGCCAATTTCTTCCCAAATATGTAGCTAAAATCCATGTTACAATGTTTTCAATCTAACAACTGCTAAGCTATGGTGTTGCAACTGCTCAACTGCTCAATTATGACGTCACAACACTGTGTTAAGAAAAGACAAAGGCAAAGGGAAAATTAAAGAAAATGTAATAAACAGAAAATTCAGCGTTTTGTAGTTGGATATGGAATTTATTTCACTCGTGAGACAGGATTTTTTATATCTTCTCTCGTGCTTCGCACACGTGAAATAAATTCCATATCCAACTACAAAACATTGAATATCCTTTATGTATATAATATCAAAAAATAAATTCATACATTCGTATATGAAATCTAAAAATAACGATAAGTATTCATACTCAAAGTCCACTAAAACATTACAAATCGTGAGCAGAGCCGAGACAGACCTTTGAAAACAGAAGTTGTATTATGTTTATTTTTTCTTTTCTTTAAAACAACCAACCGTCCTATTATAAATTTTAAACAATATTTGACGTTTTCCAAATCAGTTTTGTATTAACTTGAAATTGAAAGGTCTACTAAATTTCATTTGCTGAGATAATATGTTATGACTTTTTTGGTAGAAATTAAGTCAATAATGTAGTCTTATTTCTAAAGTAAAAGTAAATATTAGTATAGAACATACTTTGAATGAAAATAAGATATTCTAATTGATTACATAAAAAAAAGTGTGTGATTAATTTCTGATCTTGTGTGATTTTCGTTTACATTGTTTGACTAAAATTCGATATGATACGTCCTCTTGTAGACCTTTTTAGCACCATAGGCCTCCTTAAAAAGTTTGTTACTTTAATACAGATTAGGGAATTTCAATAGATGAAGGTTTATATTTATTTGAAATGAAAGTTTTCATAAAATACTTTCGTTTAGAAACAAGTTATGATGCTCATGTTTTCTTTTACTCCGAACATAGTTTGTATACAATGTTTGCAATCAGAAACATGACCGTATATTTCCTTTGTGGGGAAATATTGCACGTTAATGAAACCATTATTTAAGACGCGAATATTTACCAAGTAACAGGTAAAGATAATCAAAAAGTGACTGATTTCAGAAGTCCTTTAAAGAATAAAAAATCTAAATAGTGCTAAAGCACAGACTCCTAGAATTACCAGAGATGATGTCATGTGCCTAGGACTCGTAAACATCTCTGTTTATACCGGTCACAAACAATATCCTAGCATATTTTATCTAAATACAATAAGTTGTATTAATTTTGAAACAAAGACAATATTTAAACATAGTTTGTTTTATTGGATATGTTCAAATATCATAGAAACCGTGAAAACCAGAGTCATTGGGACGACGATGTTAAGGCCTTGCATTGAATTGATCATCTTTTTTTTTAATGTTGGAAAGAATCACTAATTAATTTTTTTTCTTTAAGCTTACCATTTTCTTTTCTTTTGTTATAGATGAAGTAAATATTTCAACAAAATTAATTCTTTGCAGGTGCTTGAAATCTAAAGTAAGCATAAAACGCCTCTTTCGTTATCTATTTCTCTTTTTAATGATTTTTTGATATCTTTGTACCGTAATTCAATCACAAAAGATGATGAATAATCATTTGTTAGCACACACTCTATATTAAACTTCAAAATTTATATACACCCTCTTCCATATCAATAATTGCTTTTCAAGTAGGAGTACACGAAATTCAAAAAGTATAAATATGAGGATATCAAATATGCCAAACCATACAACAATTATGTTGAGCCAAAAGTTTTACAGCATTGTGTTGTGTGTTGCTTTGTTTTCCTCCGTCTTGGTACTGATGGATGCTGCTATATCCATGACATCAGGAAAAATACGTAGGTTCTTTTTTGTTACAGAGAGAAAAATAATAGCTTGTAACTATATATCATTCGTCCCTTAGAATCAAAAAAATTTTAGAAAAAAAAAGAATCTGCTAATTCTTTGATACAATGAGATAATAGAAGTCTTTTGAGAACGTCTAAATGCTCCCAATAGACAAAATTTAATTAAGGAATGTTTTTAAGTTTTGTGTGAGTTATTGGTGTGTAAATCACACAGACTTGTCACGTAGGCTTATTTCAGGAAGCGCGCTAGCGCTTCGTGACAAATATGCCTACGTGCAAGTCTGTGTGATTTACACACCAATAATTCACACTTAACTTAAAAACATTCCTTATATTTACATTTTATATGTTTAAATGCACCAAAAATATACTCAATTTTTTAATTTCTTGCTGCCCTATATCGCCATATTTTTATTAACGTCTCTGTAGCCACATTGTGACGTCACTAACGCGAAATTCTACGTGTAAATTTCTACGCAAAAATGGCTTTCAAATCAATTTCACATTTGTCTTAGTAGAAAAGCACAGAAAATTTAAATATAATGATATGTACGGATCAGATTAAAAATCTCATTACCCAAAGGGGCACATATATATTCATTTATACTGATTGTGTCATTGCTGGATATTTATTCATAAGTTTTTATCTGATTTTTGCATTGCAGAAAATATTTTTTGTGCTTCTTGTAACGAGATCAAAAATAACACAGAAGCCTTTAAGAAATGCAAGGCAACAAAGTGTATTTCCATGAGCAGCACTTGACGATGATTTTAAACAGAAGACTGAGATGTACACTGAAAATTATCACGATGTACAAAATAAAATAAGATAATTATATAAAATATAAAAGCTTTGTTATTTCTATTTTTTGTGTTATTGGCCGCCATGATGATTTTGAGGTTATTACCACAAAAAACAAACACAGTACTATCAAGATGTGACGACCTATGAAGAGACTAATTGAGATCAGACTATGCTTAGTGAAAAATGCACAAATTAATTCATTCAATGCATCTATCTAATACAATTTGAATATTTAGTCTCAATATTCAAAACAAATATTCAATATAATATCCAATACAAATATACAATATTAGCAAATATCCATATTATTTGTGTATTATTCAATTGTTTATTTATATGTGCATAAGTCAATTGTTAATCAAAATGCACTCATCAATCTTTGTTAAGGATCGACTTGGAAGGATGCAAAACCCGAATACATCGTTTATCTGTCTACATTGTTTCCAATCCATGATCATCACCATGACAGAACTGCAACATGAATTAACAGATCAAATAACACGGGTAAGCCTTTTATAAAAGTATTATTTCAAATCTTATTTTTTGTTAGTTTTAAAGTGAAATAGAATGCTGGAAACCATATGGTACTCTAAAATGTGAAATGCTACAAGTGCCCCCAATAGTTTATAGGAAACATTTACAAAATCTTAGCATCCGGATATTTAAAGCAGGTTTTAATGCTAAGGTTAATGGTGGGTGGGAGAACAGATTATAAGAAATTATATCATTTACAATTTCAAATCACTCTCATCATAAATACTCCAAACCAAAAAGGATGTATCTAGGCATGTTATAAGTCGGGTTATAAGTGTTCGATCCAAAAAAAAAAATGCGGCGTAAAGATGAATAATGACCCCCGTAGATATATAACCGGGGGGGGGGGTCATCAAAAACTGACACTGTAGCCGTAAAAAAAATGTATTTTCTTTTTAAAGAAAAAAAACCTAGGGGTCAGTTTTCTACCTGTGCAACCTATAAGAAATTGGCCCCAGTTGAAAAATGACCCCATCCCTACATAGAGATACAATATTTAAAAGGAGAAAATTGATGCAAGATTTTGGTCTCAGCGTGTATTTTTCTTCATTTTTTTTTTTACATACTGGAGGAACACGCAATTAAAAGTATTTAACAGCAAAATATGTGTTTCTTTTTATTAGACTTATTTTGATCTCAACACACAATTAAAATTGCAAATTAGGACACGTCGTCGAGAATGTATGTATGTTTGGACGCCATATTATTATCTCTAGATCTATTATTTTGTCTGAATATTTTCTTGTAGATGTCTTGGAAACTTAAATAAACTTTTCAGAAATGGCGATCAACAACTCTACATATTCATTAAATATTTCAATTTTTCAAACCGATCACCATTGCCATGATAAAAAAAAAAGATAGGTTTTGTAAATGAATGTTCTCACCGTTGTTTTGGATAATCTTTATGAAACTTCACAAATGCATTTACATTTAAGATTTTTAAAATTGTTTCCATTGCCATGAACATGGTTGGACAAATTTTTTCACACAACGAACGAATTAACTAAGGTGTATATTTAGAGTTTTTTTTTCTTACAGGAGGTAGAAAATATCCCATCACGTAATCATTATATATGGGTCATTTGGTATATTTGTTGCTTGCAATAGCAAACGTTCTAGTCTTAATCTGTTTCATATTTCGATATTTTGCTTATAATAGAGGTTTGTGAACTAAAAAAACTGGATGACTTCAGAATTGGCTTTTCCATTGTCAGTAATAGTACACTATCGCCAGAATATGGTGTCACTCAACTTATTCTCTGCTCTGGAGCATGTTCTGAGTAAAATAACATAATATCAGAGACAAGATTATGACAAATAAGTTAATGTTAAAGTGCTTTCATTGCCTCAATCAAAGTAAGCATTTCTAATATTCTTGGTTCATTGTGTGACATTGTTAGTAAATACATTTGTAATTTTAGAATCTTGATTACTTCAACAAATTTACAAAAAATCCATGAAGGCAATAACTTTTCCAAATACATGTATAAAATATCATGCAATTCTATGGTGCCGTTTAAGCCCAGAAAAGATTTACAATTGTTAAAGCCAAGAAAAAAATTACAATTGCTCGGACGAGTTAGATATTTCTTCTAAAAAGAAGACAATAGTTCTGACAAATTAGTTCTTCATTCAGACGTACAAAAGATTTGTGTGGATGAAAAAATTCTTTCTTCGGACGAATTATGTATACTTGTATTCTAAAAGAAAGTAGATTAAATTGTTTTTGTTCGGAATTGTTAGCCCGAACTGGATATTTAACTACTTGTATAATTTAGTTAATTACCTATTTGTTCAAACATATTTGATGTTTCTTCTTTGGACAAGACTTTTCTCTGATAAATGAGAGCATCCAGAAAATCAAAAATGAAACGTGTATAAAACATGAATCAGGTGCACATTGGTTTCGAGATATGGACCTTTTTTATTGACTCCAATTCTTTAATTTGCAGCTTAGGTTCAAATTGCTACCATCTCAACTCTTTTTGTCTTCCATATACACTGGATAGTTTATTAATTCTTGTTCTTTTGGATTTCATGAAAATGTACGAAAGTCTCTAAAACATGACGTAATTCTTCTCTTTAAAATTGTAATACACCTTTGTTAAATGTCCCAAAATTACATGTATGTAAACTCATAAATCATTGACTTAAGAAACAGGCATCTGGACGTAACTCAATTAACCGGTATATTGACATTATAACAATTCTTTTTCTCTCTAGTGGCTCGCGTGGTGCAGTGGTTAGAGCGTTTGCTGTAGAGTCGCGGCATTAGGAATTGATCCTTACGTCCTGGGTTCAAATTCACTGTGCAACGTGGAGACTGGTCCTTCTGATGAGACCGTATAAACTGAGGTCCCATGTCGCAATATGTGCTGGCATAAAAAATATCCCTCATTGTGCAAAGGCCGTGTGTACAGAGTATAGGTCTAAATATGCAGCCCTCCTCAGGCAGGTGGTGTCGTCTCAATATGAGTGGAAAAATTTCGTAAGAGACGTTATACAACAAGCAAACAAACAAATCTCTCTCTGGAAGATAAGTGAAAAATAAAAAAGAGGTCTTTTAAAAAAGATACTTATTAAAATCGATATGGAAGAATTTCCACAAAGTTGATTGAAGTCGACTACAATGTTGTCAATATATCATAAAAGACATTCGAACGATTTAATGAGAACAACAGATCATCGCTGTATCATCGATTTACCTCAGGTGAGCATTTTGATCTACCGGCCTCTTGATTTATAATTCTAAATTTTTAAACCTTAAAGAAAATATATCCCTAATAAAATCTAAAAGGGTTCGTTATTCTACAGGGGCCATATGCTAAATCAATTCAAATTCATGTTGACTCAATCACCCAAATTAAATAAATAAATAGGCAATCTGTTGTCCTTAAAAAGGACTGCAATAAGTAGACTATAATGTTTCTAACAGAAATCAAAACAATAATAATAATAAAAAAGTAAATGAAGAAATTTTGCGTAGAAATAGATATAGGAGATTTTTTAAAAAAATCTTTTGTCTTGTAACATGTAATTTACTAATTTAAAGTAAATGTATAATAGTCTAATTAAATTAAACTACAAGATCTAAAACTGGATATCAATTATACTTGATCAAGGCATCTTATAACTTTGACTTTTGACGGTAGAATGTTTTAATTAAATGGGCGGGCTGATCGATGTATAACAATATTAGAAACGTTTTGCTTTTGCAAGCTCAGACTTTTGCCAGGTAAAATTATACAATTGAAATAAAATCTAATGGCTGTACATGTTCCTCTTTCATGAAACGTCAGATGCCTTTTTTCTTGTCATTGTTATTCTTAATTTGACCCCTCCCCCATCAACTGAAATTGCTTCCGACGGCGAAGGATTCACAGATATGATTCCGGAAGTATATCCTATCATATCCTAAAACTGAAATTAAGTTTTTAATCCAAGCCACAAAACCATCAGAAATATTCCTCATTTTCATTCATCACAATCAATTAATTGGCATCACCATGTCAAGATTACAAATAGATGATAAGCAACAGAAAGCTGAATGATAAGATAATGGCAACAGCATCAAGAAAAAATCACACAATATACCCTATATGTGAAATGTTTTGCTCAAGGTTCGAGATAAAAATGTTACCTGTGCAGATTAAAGCGGTGCTGTTCTCCTTGACAAGTAAGACATATCTGTAGAAGAAAGAAGCTTTTCTGACAAAATTTGTAGCCCTCCACCGGCAGGTGGTGACGTCTCCATATGAGTGAAAAATTCTCGAGAGGGACGTTAAACAACAAACAAAAAATCAATCAATCAATCATTACCTTTTCATTTGACATTTGCAAAATTATTTGTTAGAAAACATTCTGTTTGTACACATAAGTATTCTGAGGTTGATATTAAAAAGATGCTCGAGTTTCTGATTGACAATATCTAGGTAGTTTTTGGAGATCAGGTCTTTCAACAATCTTTTGCAATTCCCATGGGTACCAATAGCGACCCCTTATTAGCAGACCTATTTATGTATTCATATGAAGCAGAATTTATTCAAAAACTTCTACATGAGAAGAAGAAAACACTTGTTGAGGTCTTCCTCTCGACATTTAGATATATCGACGACGTATTATTAACTAAGAATAATTACGTCCATTCCTACGTCGACTCGATATATCCCAGTGAGCTTGAAATAAAAGATACCACAGAGTCTGACACATCTGTTTTATTTTGGATACTTAAATGGTAATCTAATAACAAAGCTTTATGATAAACGTGATGACTTCAACTTTTTCAATTGTCAACTTCCCTTACTCATGTAGCAATATACCCTCATCACCTCCATATTGGGTTTTTGTCTCCCAGTTGATTCGATATGCAAGAGCATGTTTTACCTATGAACAATTCTAAAACGAAGCAAGCTATTAACAAACAAGTTGATGAAACAAGGAAATCAACATTCTCGTTTGAAGTCATCATTTCGCAAGTTTTATAGTCGATAGAATGACCTTGTTAGCAAAAATAGTCTGTCATTAAGTCAAATGCTGACTGACGTTTTTCATACTAAATTTAAGCCATTATTTACACACTGAATTGTCTACGGACTTTTCCATTTTACCCGATCTTGACAAGGAGCACACGGTGGATTTGGCCGGTCGGCAGGGGATGCTCACTCCTCCACGGCACCTGATCCCACCTGATGTTTTTGGAGGTCCGTGTTTGCTCTGCTCCCGATTTGTATTGTCTATATGAAATTTGAGCTTGAATACTGTTCGTTATCTCCATATTTCATGGTATTAGAGATGTCTTTAGAATAGCAGTAAGATATAAATTAAGAGACGTCTTATGATATACCTTAGGTGGGTCCTTAGTTCTTAAGATAGTACTATCTTTGGAATGTCCTAACATGACATAGGATATTCCCAGGATAAGTCTTAAATATATTGTAACATTATAATTATATAATTTTTATCTAAGAAAGTGAAAATAGGGACTACGAATACCGTGATAGCTCGTAAAATTCAACTAGAGATGCGTATTGATATAACGATTTTTTTCATTGTAAAAAATCATTTCTTATCTTAAAAAATAAATAAATAAAAGGACTCTCTCTCTCTCTCTCTGTTTCTGTCTCTCTGTCTCTCTCTCTCTAAAATAATGAAGAAATCATAAAAATATTATGGAAGTTGAGAAAAACATTTAATCTTAAGTTGTATAGCTATCGTATTTCAATAAAAAATTTGCAAAGGAAACTTATTTAAATTTGTTTAGATTAATTTTATATACAAATAAACTTTAACTTGTAATAGAAAGTAATATATCTGACAGTTTATATGGTACTTATGCTGCCTATCAAGTAAGGCAACGTGAGAGCATTTAAGTGATGCAGTAGTCTTTCCCATTTCATGCAGGATAAGCTACATGTACAACTGTATAGACCGCATCCATACCTTTTGATGGGTGATTGCTTCACTTTAGTATACTGTGAAAAAAAACCTCATGCTGGTTAGCTTTATTGTCCAAATACACTCGAAGACTTCGATTGAATTATGATCATGAAATTTTTAGACTTTAACATGTAGTGATCCTAAAAAGAATCTCAACTTTTCTGGAATGTAACTTGAAAGACCTTTGGAAAAGGTGAAAAAGAGTTATTTAACATTACAACAAATAATTCCCATATTCCATCAGTTCCACATATATATTCCACAGGATAAATATCATTTGGCATATTACAGAACAGCTAGGCAAAGTTTTGAACCTCTATTTCATTATAAGATGGGTCATGCAACATCTAAAGTTTAGGAGAAATCTAATGATTCATCTTAAAGTCTTATTAGGGGGCCTGACATAGGACATAGGAAATACTTACTGCTGAGACCAGAATTGGTGATTCTAATGGTACGAGTTTTTGCCATATGAATTTTATCACAGGATTTAGAAGGTTGCCATTGTTCGATATCCTCTATCTGTTTTTGGTTGATATTTTTTTTTAATCTGGCATGTAACAAGTACAAAACGGTCGATCAACAGGCAATAAAAAATATCATTTTAAACTATAATTATTGTGTGATTAAAGGTTATACAGTTTATCTGTTTTCTTCATCCTTTCTTGGATCTTGATAGCCACCGTTTACTTATAGACTGATTCCTCAGACATGAACACTGATTTTACATCGCTAAATATATTGAAAAATCATTAACGCAGATAAAGACAATTAAAACAACATCTTGCTCAGTTGTCGTTTTTATCAGATGTTTATTGCATCGCCCACAAAGAGGAAAAAAGTACTGTTGTTGTCAATGGTAAAAGTTAAATAAGCTATGATTGTTTACTTCAGCGACTTAAAGTTCATTACACTACTCTATCTTCCATTTTGATGCTATTTGCATCTTTTGTCTTAGAACTACACTATATTAAAAAAAATATTCCAAAATTACGCGGACACTGCTATATTCTACTTTACTAGACGTCAATAGCTATAAAATTTTACGGAAATATATTCCTATATAATTCCATAAAATTTTGGAATCTTTTTTTAAAAACAAATTAGTTTTGGAAGATTTTTTTTTCTTTTATGATATTGCAGATAGTGGTGTACAGAACACGGCAAGAATTTTAATGAAATAAATATAGAAATCGTTAGTGTGTACAGGATTTGATATCAACGATACTTAGTCTGGGAGAAATATAAATTGAGGTACGTTGAACTGGTGATAGCTAACTTAGATGTTCAATTGTCGGATATATTCGCAATTTATTTAAAAATATAACAAAGCTACCAATATAAAGATAGGAAGCAAAGACCTGACCAAACGTAAAGAAAAAATATATTTTTTGTAACTTTTCATTGAAATCATGTAGCAAGCTTTACTTATGCATGTTCTAGAATATGAAAAGTATAGTGTTTGTTTGTGTGCTTGATTTATTTTTATGGTTAATTTTAATAGAAAGCTTAAAAATCTCTAAAAGTATTTTGTATGGCTTATAGAAAAATATTCTTAAATATATATTCTGTATTAAGAATTGATGCTAGAAATGTAAATCAAGTATACAAGCAATATGTTATTCATATGTAATAAGTACTGTAAACCAATTATTATTCGCTATATCTCTTATTCGCGATTCGTACCTTTGAAATCCATTCGCGATGAATAGTTTTCGCGACTGAGTAGACGTTATAGACAAAACAAAATAAAAAGCAATAATTCACGGCGAGAACTATTCGCGAATAAAAAACGATCGCGTAAATCGCAGATATTTCTCGCACGCGAATAAAATAGTTGGTTTACAGTATATTATGGGTAAAAATTCAATAAGAAAAGATGAAATGCCTTCAATCATGTTTAATAATCTTCATTAAGAATTAGATGCATGCATATAAACTTTAGTTTATGCACACATATTATATGAATTCATCATTTGAATCCCGATCTGTGTCTGCAGCATCAAGAACAAAGTCTTGATATTCAGTCGGCGTTGGAAACTGGTCTTCTAATAGTTCTCGCTCCTACCTTGCACTGGCAATACCACATACTATTTTTAAATAATCCCATATCCATTTGCTTTTATTGTTTGGAAAAACCTTATCTAAAGCTTTCCATTTTTTTTATTCGTCTACGAGGGGTGATAAAAAAGTTCGCGAACTATCTCTATATTTACAAAACCACAATTCAAATCAAAATGAAATTTGGCCCAGATATAGTCATACACATGTTCTATAAATAGCAGATGTTATGTAATATTTTGCTCCACGTTTGTGACGTCACAATGTGAAAATGACGTAAATATGTAGGTGACTTGTTACAAAAATGATTGACTGAGTAGTACTCGAGCAACGAAGTTGCTGTAAAGTTTAACGTGTATCTTGGAAATTCCTTTGCAGTAGCAGATAATAATTTGTATGAGGTTTATGAAGACAAAAGACTTGCTAGATGTTCAATCATTAATTGGATTGATTGCTTTAGTGAAGGAAGGGAGATAGTTAAAAATGATGTTTGCTCTATTGCCCAATGAAAGCAAGCTTGGGAAGAGATGTGTCCTTTGCTTCAAGTAATTTGTTATAAAAGAATGCCAAGTTACAGTTAGAAAAATAGTGGAATATCTTAACAATAATATAATTATTAAATCCCTAAAATATCATTAACATTAGACTTTAAACATGTCAGATATGATAAAAAGAAGGCGCCCATACTTTATCCACTAGGATAAACGACGCTTCTGAGACAGAAGACTCGGGTTGTGATGGTTGTCATGCTAATTCTGGGAAATGATGTCCTTATCCACCCATCCTATTGCCGAGATTTGGCCATTTCTGTCAAATGCACTGTTCTTGTTATAAAAGATAACTTGCATGGTAAGAAATATAAGACTCGAAAAAATATTTTAGCTTCTGTGAACAGAACGCTACGGAGCATGTCACGTGACCGCCTATATCACGCCATTCGCTCATGCGCAGAACGGTTGCAGATGTGCATTTAAATTGGAGAGGACTACGTTAAAAAATAATGAACACTAAAACCTAATTTCATTTCTTTTGTGGAAGTAATTCAATTAGTTCGCGAATTTTTTGATCACCCCTCGTATTTGCCGACTCCACGTCCCATATTGCCTTTGTAACACATCGAGAATAATTTGCCTCCTCTGTCGAGTGTTGTTTAAAACAATGGCATCTCACCGTTGATCCCGAGAGAATCGAGAAAGTCTGACGAATCCCAAAACCCCCTGTCAACAACTAAAAGGTCGTCTTTCTCCAACCAAGTCTGAATTTCCTCTGCATTTTGTTTAATAATACTCATTAATCAATCATCATCGGTTTTAATAGATGTATAGTTTATGCCCACTAAATGTTTGCCTTTGAAAAGAGTAATTACCACTCTTTTGGATATAAAAATATGTTCCGTCTAACACGAGAATACATGTAGCAACGGGTCTCACATATGCTAATAGATGCTGAGCAAAGGGTCTTGTGTGCTGTGTAATAAAGTCTTCTTCCATATTACCGGTATGCTCAGATCCTAAATACTATTGAAAAAACTCCTTTAAGGCATCTCTTGCACATATCTTGCAATTCCGATGAATTTAGAAATGATACTTCTTTTATTTTTAATTTGAAACATGTTGCTAAAAACGCTTAATAAATTTCCAGTTCTTAATTTTGTCAATAGTTAAGCAAAGCCAATGATCTTGATGACCTGTTAGAAGTGTTTCGGAGCGGGGTCAAAGCGTGTCAAATGGAGTCTTTGATACGCCAGTCAAATTGTAGCAATTTTCATCAGATAGTGCTGCTAGTTATCCAAAGTCTACGACATTTGTATTCATTCCGCATTTTTCACTTAAGCTAAAATACTTTTAATTTCAGTTTTATTAAAATGTGTAAATGTTGGTAGCAGCCTTGCCGTTACATCATCATCAACTCCATCATCTGTTAAGTGACGCTTGCAACAATTTGCTCCATCGGGGATAAACATTCCACTTTCAATAAATGTTTTCAGCCTAATATCTTTAATTTGTTGATGATCTTCAAGCCATCTGTACCTTTGTTGGACAAACTGGTCCGAGGGATTGATAAGCATATTCCCTTTCGTCTTGCAAAACATGGCTTTGGAGTTTTCCTCTTGTACAGGGGATGCTACGGGCTTTTTTCGTTTCTGTTCTGTGTTCCCTGTAAAATTCAGTGCGACATCGACTGCATTCAATACAGATATCAAGGTTTACTTTTTCATTCGTTTTTTTTTTTTTAATTGCGACATAGCTTTGAAAGTCTACATTTGCAATATCTTTCACTTTTCCCCTATTTTTCCTTACAAATCTTTTGCATAAACAACATTTTATTGAGAATGATTTGTCCATTATTTGTTCAAGAAGTATTTGTCCTCTTTCAGATCCGGATTGCCTTCTCAGCACGTCTGAGGCAATAAAAGTCAATATTCTTCTGGCGGTCAGGCGGTATAATTTAAAGTACAAAATTTAAAAAAAATATCACAAAGTTATAATAGAGTATTTTAGAATACAGAACAGTATACATAGAATGCCACAATTATTGCTGATGGTGTAAATGAAGACAATGAAGAATAGAAAAACATTATTTATCTATTTATTTCAATTTGGTTTCCTCTTGTACTAAAAAAATTACTCTTAATCATATCTGCCCTTGAAAACTAAACTGCACGGAGAACACTGTAAATCAACAAAAATGTTACACGATATATTTTCATAGGCAAGTTAACTGAAATAGAACAGCTCATAATATTAAAAACTATTTGAAAAGCAATGTGAATGTTTGAAATAAAAAAAAAACAAGTAATATGATTAGTTGGCGTTCATGTGAAGAGACTCTTTGAAACTTCTTTTGTTCTTTTCTGTTTTTGTTGACATTCCGTATTCCAGTTTCTTCTGCAAGATCACAAAGTTAAGGTATTCTTTCGTCTTAAATGCAATTTTCTTTACATTTTATGTATTTGGGCATATTGAGTGAAGAAACATTTTTAAAGATTTTTTGGTACCAGAAACTTTATCATTAAACCTTATCATTAAATAATAAAACAAATGGATTTGTATTAAGAAAAGATTTCATTACTATATATAATGAGTTTCATGACTTTGCATCCATCAATGATATCTCATTTTGTATTATTTGTGGACGATTTATCACTTGTATTAAATAAATATCATTAGTGGAAGACTTATAACGAAAGATATAAACCGTAGCGTTAGTGATCTTTTTAAAATTAGGTAACATCGGTTTATTGGTATATTTACAAAATTCATCGACGCAAAGTCACTTATTTATGTTACTTTATATCATGAATTACTTATATAACATGCGATTTCTACAGTGGATATGTGTTAATACATGTATATTCAACTGAAATTCTATTCATTAAATCTCCATAAGTGTTGAAATATGTAAAAGATTTGTTAAAATTGTTTTCATATCAGTTCAAAATTAATTGATTCTGGTTTCTGTGTTACATCAACCGTTTTCGTTATATATACAAAATATCTCATACGTAATCAGGTCTCAAGTCTCGAAAATTATGCATCTCAATGTACATTTTAGTTTTGTAAATCAATTGTAAACTCATTTAGTGGACTACCACAGCCATTCATTGCTACAGATTATAAAACTGACACATCTACAGTGAGTATACAAGACTTTCTTCGGGTTAAGCTGAACACAGACTGCGTAACCACAAAACATGAATGCCAGAAGTATGAATTTGTTGCATCAAAAATTGCTTTCATTTCATAAAAATAATAAGAGAAATGGTTTCATCAACACATCTAAGTGTGACTCACGTTTTTCCAAACAAATCGTTAGGCCATTATTTTCACACTGAATTGTCGACGGATTTTTCGCGTTTGCCCGATCATGACAAGGAGCACACAATGGGTATGGCCGGTCGACAGGGAATGCCTACTCCTCCATGGCACCCGATCCCACCTCTGATGATATTAGAGGTCCGTGTTTGTTCTGCTTCCATTTTGTATTGTTTCAATGGACTTTTGAGCTTGATTACTGTTCCTTTTCTTCATATTTCAGTAACTGTTGCAATTTATGAAAGCACAATTACCGTTCTCATTCAGGAAACTAATGCATTTGAATGGTATGGAAATAATTTTCTAAACGAGGTAAAAAGTCAACTTGATGTGAGCCAATCTGAATCTCTAACAGAATGCAAAATCTTTGTCAATCAACCCAATTGTACTTCGATCTGAAGAAACTCTAAGCAATCTTATAAATTAAATGTACAGCAAGTTGTTACAAGTGTTATGGCTTAAAAAGTATAAGTTTTTTTTTAAGCCTGTAAAATTGCTAACCGAAGAAGTTAAATTTTGACGAAAAGCTAATGGATGCCAGTCAAACAAAATCACGTCCCATTGCCTCTACACAAACTTCAAGAAAACAATGAAAACAAAAACTTCGACTGAAGGTCTCTCAAATAAAACTAGATTATCGAGTCTTAGGCAGTGAACGATTAGTGACAAAAGAACAAGTACATCAACAGATGTAGATGCCAGTATTGTGCGCAAAAACACACATTCCCTAAAGAAAACAAAATATTGGTGACGTCGGAAAACGGAGATTTACACTTAAATATTTACGTGCCTCCCCCCCCCCCCCCAATAATTTTGCCGATGTATAGATTACTATAGAAAACATAGCTACTATATGTTTGTGCCCCTTCAATAAAAACGACTAATAACTTTTTTTTATGCTTGTCAAGAAATATTCAGTAGTTGATAACCCCCACACGTTGAAAATGTATGACTGTGCCCCCCTCCCAACTAAAAATGCTTCCTACGAGCCTGTATCCAGGCTGAGGGCAATACTATTGCTAATCAACGCGACATTGATGCTATTCAGAACGACTTTACTGCTCCTCGCGTAACTGCCGACATTGTAACAAAGTAGTTTGTTGGTACTGTTGTGAGCATGGCCACAAGCAAAGTTCGGAAAAACAATTAACGTTTGTGACGTCATAGTACTACTGCGCCAAATTGCGATGCCGCGCCATATCAAGATCTTAAATCAATACAAATAAATATTATATGCGATGACTAACGCTAATTCTCGGATAGGTGCGAGACTAACCCAAATCGGTCAAAACGTGTATAATAACTATAACATAGATATCTTTTGTTGATGCGAGGCTTTCCCTAATCAGTCCAATAGTGTGCAAGGACTAACCCTGATCAGTCGAGTGGTGTGCGAGGACTAACCCTAATATCTCTGGTAGGTGCAAGAAATAAGCAAAATCAGTAAAATTGTATGCGAGGACGAATAATGAACTGATGGCTTTTGAATGCAGGACAACGGCGTCAAAGATCAATCTGATTAAAATCAGATCCCTTGATCCGCTGTCGTGGATCGCTAGACAAGGATCTGAAGAAATCAAATTCAGGGTCATCTCCTGGTGACCTTTTTGATGAAAATATTCATTTAAATTTTCGCCAATCAGAGAGATCGTTCTTAAGCGATATTCGGGAAAATGAATGTAGAAGTGAAAGTAGCTGTGGAGAGGATCTTATTGTTTCACACAAAACAAAGAGCTAAAGAACAAGGCAAAAGCAAATACTAAATATATTTCTGTACAGAAGAAACTGTGGTCGTTTTCTTGACAGGCTACGGAAACCAGGTCAAAATTTTCCTTTCTTGTATCATCGGGGCTTTCACTTCTGCAACTGAATTCCGAGATACTTCTAAATTCTTGAAAGCAAACGTTTGATTGGATAATTGAAAGGTCACCATGAGATGACCCTAATTGGGGTTTCTTCTGATCCTTGTGTAGCGAACTATGTGAGCGGATCAAAGGATCTGATTTAAATCAGATTGCGTCAAGGATTTACGTCGGAATATTGTGACGTCATAAACGTTGATTGTTTCTCCGCACCATCGGACTTTGGCGTATCGAACCATCGCACTTTAGCGCAGTGCATCTCATAGGACATGAATCATCGGACTTTGGCTTGACCATCGGACTTTGGCGTCCGTACTGAGATCAAACCATTGGGGTTTGGCGCAGACCATCGGACTTTGGCGAGACCATCGGAATTTGGCGTGACCATCGGACTTTGGAGTCTTTACATACATAAAGATTGTGTCAGTTATAAAAGACATTACGCGATGACTCTGTTAAATTATAATTCTTGATAAAACTAACAGTGTGTCTCAAAGGAAACGAACCATCAAACTTTGGCGTGACCATCGGACTTTGGCGTCCGTACTGACATCATACCATTGGGGTTTGACTTGACCATCGGACTTTGGCGACCATCGGAATTAGGCCTGATCATCAGACTTTGGAGTCTTTACATATTTAAAGGTCGTGTAGATTATAAAAGACATTCCACGATGACCCTATTAAATAGTAATTCTTGATAAAATTAACATTAAATAATGTGATTTGTGGTGTCTATTCAGATTACAACTTGATACAGTGCAGGAAACTAATTCAGCATCAGCAAAATCAAAATAAGCATCAGCATAAGCAAAATAAGTATCAGCATCCATCTAGCATCAGGATCAGTATTTAAAACACAGCATTGCCAGGATCAGCATCAGCAAGCAAAGGACAGAACTAGCATAACTAGTATTGACCTACTTACAATCAGCATTGACCTACTAGCATCAGAAAATCAATTAATTTTTCTTCAGTTTAAAAAAAATAAAACAGGGAAAGAAAAATGGTTAAATTATTTAAAATATTAATATATAATGAAATATAATGATAAAAATGATTACATATGATATTTTTATTGCTTTAAATTACAATGCTGAAATTTGGTTATCTACTTCCGGTAGCATGATGCTACTTCTGGTAGCATTGACATAAAGATAAAACAGCACCAGGATAAGGATTATTATGTGTTATTATTTAGTTTCAGAAATTGATGGCAAAATGCCTTTTTAGGCTGTATTTCAACAATCATATTCTAGAATATATAAACTGCTGATATTACTTTAGGAACCTGTTGTATTTAAAATTTCTTCTTTGTATATATGTACTTCTTAATGTCAAAACTACGACTTGTGTGATAACTTTTTATCTTTCTTATGTTACCCCTGAAAAAGGTAAAACGACTTGTTTTTGTTATACATACAGTACCAACCAGACCCTACCTGACACAAAGCAGTCCCAGAGCAGTCCCGGGGATTGCTTTCTGGGACTGCTAAAGCAGTCCCACAGCGGTCCCAGAGCAGTCCCACAGCAGTCCCATAGCAGTCCCACAGCGGTCCCAGCAGTCCCAGCGGTCCCAAAAAGCAGTCCCATCGGTCCCAGAAAGCAGTCCAAGCAGTCCCAGTGGGCGGGTTTAATTAATTTAATGGGCGGAGCTTACTCAGAAATGAGAATACCAATAAACAATGTAACTATAAAAGGCAGTGGAAATTTATGATGCATTCCTTTCTGAGCAGTAACAACAAATATTTACAATTCTCATGTGACAGTCATTTCTGGACTGTTAAGAAAATCACAGTACGTGTATACAAACAAATGATAAATATTGAACGAAGAAGACGTTCACACCTCCTAATAATATGATTATTTAAACACCGTTATGTGGTATATTATTTTTTCACCAAAATAATTCAATTTCTTAATTTTCTGTGATTGATATTGGTTTCCATATTTATTAATTTTTATAGAAAATTAAACTTAAATTATTTTTTTTTATTAGAATTAGCTTTATATAGATCTTATAATTATAGAGCAAGGCCGATTCCCATACTATACTCTGAATACATTTTTCTTACTAGAATGTACTGGGGCTTTTGAAAAATTCTTTGTTAAGTTTTGCCGTGTATTATATTTCAGTCATGATTATTTTCCCTGACTTGCCAACTTGATTATCGTTAGATTCTCTATGTAACAGAAAACAATAACATCCAGTTTTAAGTGTTGTATTATATAAACGTTCGAGTGTACATCTGGAAATTACACGAATGGAACCCTCAGATTATGTGTAATATTAATTAATCCCAAAATAAATTTATACACATTTATTGGAACAAAGATCTTTTGCAGTACACAGATTGAAAATAGTGTCATTGTTGACCAGCATGTTCAGTGATGTGTAACACTGATACAATTCATTGACTTTCTGCTAATCATGCCAAAAGGCGATTGAAACCACAGCTGTTGACACCATACAATTCCCGATATTTTCAAATGTTTATTTTTTAAATAAATGTACTTTTTTAATAACTTGTTTATAAATTAAAAACTAATTCATAAATAAATCCCCCAATGCTTGTTCACGTTGTTTATATGACGGAAGAATGGTAGAATAATTTTATTTCATGGTTGTTTAATTTATTAGGTTTTATTTGAGGGCGGTAAAAAATAGCATGGAATGCCCTTTTTTAAGCATGGTTTTAGCTTTTTCAATAAAAAAAAAATCCAGTACAGTACATCCCTCTGAATATCTTACTCTAATAACAAGTTTGTTTTCTTAAAAAGTGCTAATGCAAACTTTGAGTACATAATTTGATAGCATTAATTAATTAAATAGGCCTACATAATTTTGTTTCAAACACCTGTAGTAAAGTTTAATTTAAGGGATAAAAATCATCTTCTGACTTCCCTTTTTAACTACTTTCATTTTTTAAAAATTAATTCTACACTACAATTGTGTAAATTTAGAGCCCCTGAAGGCATATAGTAATTACATGTATATCTATCTCTACTTGTAAACATTTTGTAAGAAATCTTTCTTTATTATTTTTTATCTTAAACACCTATCTGCTGAAAGTAAACAAAACAACAACAGGAAGCCTGCAAATTCAGAATACACAAGGGGCGGAGCTATCATGTCACTCAGAACCTTTCTCACGCATGAGTGAACAAAGCAGTCCCAGAAAGCAGTCCCAGGGACTGCTGGGTCTGCTTTCTAGAGCAGTCCCAGAGCAGTCCCAAGCGGTCCCAGAGCAGTCCCACAGCAGTCCCAAAACAGTCTTGGGGACTGCTTTCTGGGACTGCTTAGGTGTCTGGTTTGGTCTGATTGGTACTGTACACTATTTATATAACTGTGGGAACCTTTCGGTTTTTAAAATTTTATTGTGTATATTTTCTTGTACATGTGTTACCCCTGGAATGTAAGGCGAAACCACTTCTTTTAATTTTTAGATCATTACCAATAAGGGAAATTAACACTATCTGTGCACTCTGTAAAAAATCCCAAAATTTTTGACTTGTTGAGAAGCATAACAAAAGGTGTTTCGTTTTTGATAAGGTCATTTTTTTTCCCTTTAAAACTTGCAAAGCACAGTTCATGCACTCTTGAAAAAAATTTCCGCCATTCTCATTGAGTATACTGAACTGAACATAAAGTCTTCATTCAAACTTGTGAAATTCAAGCCCCTGTGTCTAGGTTCAGGCTCCAGGGTGAGACTGAGCTGATCTTATTTTTAAAATGCATTTTAACTTTGAAAATCTCAAGCGTCTTTACTCATGCTCCTCTTGCAGGCGGTATATAATGAGCAGATAGTTATTCACCAAAATTTTGAAATCTGCAGGTATGTTCACGGATCTTGCTAAGATTTGACCTAAGATTAATTGTTACTAAGAAACATTCTCAGAACAACGTAGGACACATCTTAAGATGTAGCACGACGGAATCATAGGAACATCTTAAATTAGGATATCCTAACCTATTAGACCATTCATGTTTCTTCATATTTATCTATACATATAGAAATTGTATAAACTTGCAGCTAAAATAACTTTATAATTTTTTTTTTCAAAGACCTCAAAGAAAGTGAAATTTCAACATTTTAAAACATTTTTGATAATACCACTACTAATAATGATAATAAAAATAATAAACTTAAGGGCATCTATCTTTATAAAGAAAATGACATTACATAAACACAAAGAACAATGTACAGTTTCAATACAAATTTGGTCCTGTATTTTCTAAAATATGGAAGTGATGTAAGAAATTAAAATTCATCCTTTCTGAATCATGGGAATTCCATGCAGTAAGAATACACAAATTGTTTTTCTCATATGACCTCCTAAATGCTAATTGTGACATCATTAACTTGTGTATTTTCCCATATTTTCTTTCAAAAGTTGCAGAAAACATCAAATTTCAGAGAAATTATCTTTCAGATAACATAGAGTGCATACATTGCCCACAAAGATTTTGAGAACTGTGATTTTTTAAAGGATTTTACATAACATATCTGAAAATTAAAGTGGGCGACGGCTGCAGAAACTATTTTCTTAATGGAAATGACCCCTGAAATTAGTCATATTGAGGCTTTTTCTGTTTAAGATTTAGAAATGTACCAAGTTAATTAAGTCATATTTCCGTAATGATCCTCCTTCATGCCATATTCTTTCAAGATTTATCACATTCATATACTCAAATCATAAGACAATTTCGTACTTTTTTCAAAACATTTAATTTTAAGGGCACAATAAACCCCAGACTGTACCTTCTTCTTTGATAGAAGAAAAGTATTTTTAAAATGAATTCTGCACGGCTAAAACTCGTTACATCAATTTTTCGACATTGATATCTTTAAATGTTACACTTAGCTCCTAGGTAGCGGGATTGTCAATTTTTTTTTTCATTTATTCAAATCAAAACAGTATACCCCGAATTATTCATGCCAAGGCCGTAGATATAGATCCCTGACTGCGGATCTTTTAACACGCTTTGAAATATTTCCACCGTGTTACTGGCCCTCATTAGTCGTATTTATTAGAATACATAGCGATTCAACGATGAACAACTTATGACGTCATATAATGTACCTAAAGACTGAGAAGCAAGGTCATGTAGTATAATTTAAAAAAAAATTGGAAGGAATGTGAGAGTTATTTTACTAATACTAATTACAAAAATAAATTAAATCATCCTATAAAAATCAGATAGATTTAAAACACATAACTCATGTAAAAACAAATATGCTCCCTTTTGTTGACACAAAATGGTACAGAAGTATTTTTTTCTTCCTTTCCAGATTCGACAATGACATAAATACTGTATAGGGGATTAATTTCAGGGGTTGTAATTTTCACGTTTTTCTCTCATCTGACATGATCGCGGTTTGATGAATTCGCTCAATTGGTGTAAAATAAAAGTTACCTCCTTGGCTGTATCCAGTATTGCCAGAACGACATTCATCATCGTTATGCAATCACTTCATCAACAATACTCGGGGAGGTTTAAGTAAAGTGGTTAGATTTGGTAATTTATTTAAAATAAAATTAAACAAGTGCCGTTAAACCCTTTGATTATAAACGCCAAATGAATAACCTGTATGCTTTTAAGATGAGTGCATGTACACCCGGAGATTTTCTTTCCGAAGGAATGACATATCGCAACGAAAACCACTCTACGATAATAATTGTGTTAATGTACGTCAACGAAATAATATCCTTCTAAATGTACAGTAAGTCCGAGAGTTATTTGAATAAATATTTTTTTAAAACCAAAATGTCGGGGGAAAAACTAATACGCGTGGTAATGTTAGTTACGCACAGGTAATCAGGGATCAATACCCACGCCCCACGTGCTTTGATTGATCAAACATGAAGCGTTTGCTATTGAAACAGCTTTTCAACAATAAATACAGGTCATTATCTGCTGATTTAAGTTAAGTAAAGCGTAATAATTAAAATAATTGAATGACAAGTACCACTCGCAATTACTGATTGACTACTGTACGTAAATATACCTATCCTAGTCTATACTCTTATTTTAAAAAAAAGTTTATTGAAAACTTATTTACTGTTTCTTGAATTCACGGATTTATCAACATCGTGAATATCGCAAATACTTAAACTTATTTTCCCTCTATACAGTAGTTAATGAAATAAAAGTTCCACTATGTTTTAGATATGCATGACAAAGATTTACACGTACAATGTTTTGTGGGTTTCCCATTCTATAGGATAGTTAAAATTTTATCTTGAAATTCTAATGACATTTTAGTAAAAGCAGTATTTTTACATATGATTTACAAAACATTATGTCGAATTTTATCATGTAAAGCCCCTCTACTCACAAACCAAAAATCAAAGCATTAAGTGTTCAGAAATCTACTGATCTTTGTTATTTTTCAATTCAAATGTGTTTGGTCCTGGAAAGAATAAAAACATCTATAAAATCATACTGAAAATATTTTTTTTAAATGAAATAACTAAGTGACGGAATATACTGTAGGTTTGGAGTCTAAATTTGCAGCTCTCCACCGCCATATACTGGCATCTCAATATAAGGAAGGGACGTTAAACAACGATAAAAGACACAAATAGGAAATATCCAAGAGTAAATCTACAAACTATAACCGTACAATGTCGGAAAAGTAACGTCACTTCTTCTTTTCTAAATGCAATAACCTCAGAGAAAACAGGCCTAAAACAAGCAATTTAGAAATTTAACATAGTCCCTAATCATTAACGGAGTTGTCAAAGTCCTCCTTTCTACAACTTTCTTCATATAATCAAATAATTATAATAAGGTTTCTGAAAGAAAAAAATGTTTAGAATGTATCTATGCCCAATATACCCAAATAAACCGTATATATATGAAGTGAAATTGCAAGCGAATGACATTCTATGACAAAAGAATACATGTGTGATTCAGTCAAGAAACTTATCATACAAAAAGCCGTGGGAAAATAGAAAGGAACAGAAAAAGTTTTATAGATGTTGTTCACAAGGAGGCGACATTTCATTTAAGATATTTACATTGATTTGCATCTGATTTGTGATATAATATACAAAAGTAAAGAATTAATTAAATGTGTCTGATTATAAGATTAACAGTATTATTGTCACTTTTAATCACAAAGGTCTTGCAACATCTGTTCTTTTTGTAGAATCTCCAAAACGTACAAACTATTTTCTCCTGCTTTTGTTGGGCAATTTGCAAGCTGTTTTGGTCCAGAGCACCATTGATTTTTTTCCCCATTTCTCCTTGAATAACCGCTTCTGACAATGCGACAATATCAATTCGAAGTCTCTTATCCTCCTTGAGTTTTGTTTATTGCACAGATTCAATCACACTCTTATTGTCTACAAATACATGTCATGTTGGATTTGCTGAGAACACATGTGTCAATAACGAAAGCTTGCCTCCAGTCCTTCCTGTAGACTAAGTGCCTCTGCTGCTAGAGTGGAGCGGACAACTCTTCTGATCTTTTTAGCCTGCCAGAAAAGGGGGCAGCATATTCCCCGTTTGTCCAGATAATAACTCCTTGGGTACTTCCAATTCCATCATTAAGGTTTTCTTAAAATGCACCAGTAAATGTTATTATTTTTAGTGAGGTAAGATCTAAAGCTGGAAATCTCAGGATACTTTTGAAGTCCTTAAGCATGTAATGGTTTTGTTGCTCTGATTAAGTCTGCCATGGTTCCACTTCTCAGCTTAGTGCTCATGTCTATCATTTCAAATGCAAGGTCTGGTCTAGACCCCTGCACTGCCCAATTGATCTGCTGTCTGTATTCAGTCTGCTCTTCATCACTTAGTTGACTTTTCTTCTGACTTGCTTGTAGGTGGTCAATCTCTACATTTTGTAACTTCTCCATGTAATAAGTGTGATCCACTTCTATTTCCTCTTGATCTTGTTTAACATAGAAAACAATAAAATGAAATTTGCGTTCGGCATCTTTTCCTTCTAAAAATCTCTCTCTAAACTGGCAAATCTGTTCCTCAAAAATCTCATCCTCAACATGGAGAAAATCATCAACATGAGAACAAATTATTCCATGTAGCTTTCCATCCTTTCTATAGCAGAAGAGACTGGGTCTACACTACACTGCTCAAAGCCAAGTTTATTAAGTTCCTCTTTAACACTTAAGTAAAACTGTCTCGCACCATCTTTCAGTCTATATAGACAGTGTATAAACTTCCATATCATTCCAGCAGGTGTGATACTTTCCTTCGGCGGTTGAAGATTATCATCACTGTCAAGTGTTTTCCGTGCAAAAAAGCTGACTTTATGTCTGTGGTTTTGACTTCCCATAATTTACTTGCTGTTAAGGTCAAAAGTATCTTAATACTGCCATTTCTAACTTCCGGACTGTCTCTAGGGATACAAAATTCCTCCTCAAACCCACGTGCTACAAGTCTAGCTTTTGCTTGTCCTTCTTTTGATATAACAATCCATCTTGTACGCAGCAGTGTTAAGGCATGCTATGAAGAAATAAACGGAATATGAACGTGCGTAAATACATGCCGTTTTAGACTGAATTTATTTTTGTTAAGCTACTATTTTATCACGTGACTTTAACATTAATTGAAATGACATTGTATACCCCACTCTGTATTGATTTTGGTTTGGTCATTTTATTTGACAGTCACGTGATAAAAGTATATAATGTGTACTGTATGTAGGTCATGAACAGATTTCAATATCGCAAGGGCATACCCTTGTTAAAATTAGAAATTTAAGTAATAAATTGTTTCAACATATCTTGTAGTTTAGCTGCTGCTAATTGTTTCAACATATCTTGTAGTTTAGCTGCTGCTTTAAATAGAATTCGCATTTTATTAGTTTAAATTTCAAGTTACTTAGCTGTAGTCGGAATATGTGTGACCTTTAAGAAATGTTTTATGTATTTATTAAGTAATGCTCCCGATTTCAGGAAAGCAGCAGCACTTTTCAAGTTAAGGAATGTGTCCATTATGTACATTTAAAAAATGGTCAAGATCTATAAAGTGTATGCCCTTGCGAAAAGGCGGTTTAATGAAGCACCTCGGCATGAAACATGCAAACCCTGTACAAAAAACACGGTAGAATTAATTCAATACATTCTCTCTATAGTTTTTAAATAATGACACTAAAGAAAGGTTTCAGAATTGTATCAATGGTCTATCTAACATTTGCAAATAATAGTCTTTTTAATAATAAAATGTATTTTTCGCTGTGAAAAAAATTATTTGAATCGCCTCTCACTGCACATAAAATGCGTCAAATTTTACCATGATGACGTCATCTCGACAAGTGCATTGCGATCAGTGACTTGTTTATATCTTGCTGTGTGGGATTTAACTAGCGATAAAAATGAATGCAGTGGTAAGTTTTGATGTAGTTCATTAATCTTATGCAGTTTAAAATCGCAAATGATTTCATTTTCTGTTATTATGAGGAATTACTATTTTTGTGTGATGTCACAATAAGAATTTCCCGTATAAATTAGGCCCCGCCCCCTTTATGCAGCCTTAACAGAGCTGCGTAGCCTATGCTGTCTTTCATCCAGAACTTCAGTGTATGTGAAAAAGTTTTTTAGTTGCTCTAATTCATTTTGTTTTGCTAGAGATATATTGTCACAGCTTGTATTTGCACATGTTGAAGAATTAACACTCATCATTTTTGATTTTGGTTGATTATTTTCCAAGGAAGCCTACCTAGGTCTATGCTTTTTTTCTTCTTCACTCTCAGAATCTTTTACACTGTACCAATTTCTGTTGGATTCAGAAGTTTTGCCTGCTCTGCTGAATTGTTGCTTTTATCCAATCCCATCTTATACTGTATAATGTCGTTTGCTTTCAGTGCAGATTTGGGAGTTTGGTGTGAGTTTTGGTCTATTTTCCTCTCTCACAGGTATTAAATGACTGCACTCTTCTCAAATCCCACTTCACTTGTTTCTCCTTGATGGAGTGTTTTCCCTTGATCGGAATCTTAGTTTCAGTATCTGTTATTTTCTGTAACCTGTTAGGTGACACTCGGACAAAAAGTCAACCATAACGAACAAAAACAAATTTGCCATCTTAAAAAACAATTTTCCCACGTCCAAGCCATCTATCTCTACCCTCAAGCTTGCTATACACCAGATCACCATACTCATAGGACTCTTCAGCTGCTCTCACTTTATTTAAAATGCCCGTCTTATTCTCTCATCACTTTTTGCCTCTAATGCTGTGCAATAATTTAAGGTGTATAACAAACGTCTCACTTGCTGTACGACCCTCAAGTGCTGAAAGTTTGTCATGATGTTCGGAAGTTGAAGGTTCCATCCAAACACAAGCTGGTGGCTACTAAAGCCGTTTCACATCTGCAATACTTACCTTATAGTGCTTGCCCAGCACAACAAGCTCTGTTCACTTAGATCTTTGTTGTCTTGTTCCAAGTTTGTGAGCATCACGTCGGTTACCGAATACACTCTTTCACACAAGCAGTTTTAAAATGGACTTTCGCCTGCAGAAGTACACACTTTGACACTCAAAATGGATGCCACTTCTTGAATTTCTTCCGAATTAAACTGCCCTCCATTGTCTGTCATAATTGCGCCCATGACACCAAGTATTCCTATTCAATGAGACATGATTTTATCATTGACATCAGTTTTCGTCTTCCTCTGGATAAAAACTAACACATTGTATCACTATATGTCAATCATGTGTAATATCCACTTTCCTCTCCAGTACTTTAGGTCCATAGCTCATTCTCATTAAAATGAGACGCCATTGGAAATGACACAACAGGTCGTGATTGGGTTCTGGCTAGCACACATCACACCTTTGCTATATTTTTTCAATGTTTTCTTCAAAGCTATCATTCCAAGCACTTGCATCTCTCAAGAGGGATACAAGTCGTTTTCTTGGAGGATAAGCAAATTGTTGGTACAGTTTCAGAAGATTTGAGCATTTTTCGGATCTACCTCATCAATCCTAATTGAGCAGACTTCCTCAACATGTATCATTTCTTCATTTGCCTATGGGAATACAATAATGTCCAGAAGAGGTCACATTAAGGTTCATTGTCTTTCCTAGAATCTCTGCTGTTTTCAGTTTTCATAGCTGTTCTTGACAACAGTAATGGAATTTCTGAATTAACAACATCAGTAGTTAATGTCATATCTTTCCCTGCTATACGAGCAGGAATTGTAAATTCTCCTTCGGATTTAAGACGAGTTCCTCCTCCAAACTTAAAAATTCTTCTGCCCTCTGCTTTCCTAATTTATTTTTGTCCAAATCATCCAGTGAATCAATGTATGTGTTGATCCATGTACAACCACAGTACTGCTGCAGGCACGGTCTAGGACTGCACATTCTTAGCATACATCTCCAAGTGTACTATTTCTTTTGCTTGGTAAACTGTAAATCGATACAATGACCTTGTCAGCACATACAACCTATCATTGAGTCAAATGCCGACTGATGTTTTTCATACTAATTTTAGGCCATTATTTCTATACTGAACTGTCTACGGATTTTTCTGGTTTTAGTTTCCCGATCATGACGAGGAGCACACGACGGGTGTGACGTTAGCAGGGGATGCTCACTCCTCCATGGCTCCTGATCCCACCTCTAAATTTTAAGGTCCGTGTTTGCTCTGCTCCAAATTTGTATCGATTCATTGGACTTTCGAGGTTGAATACTGTTCATTATCTTCATATTTCATAGTACAAATTCTTCTTCTTCTTCAGCTGAACGTGTATTGACGTTAGCTATATTTTCCCAACTATAAGGACATGCTGCCACCATATGTCTGAATGACCCACAAGATTTGCATGTCAAAACATTCCCATCTGGTCCTAATGAATTCATACTCTTTTAAACTGCTAAGCTGCCTACTCGTGATTGTCCGCGGTATTGACCACGGTGAGAGTCTCTACTCTGGCCACTCTGAAATCCACTTCCTCTCATTTGCTCATTCCTTCCCCCTCCTCGAAAAAATTTGTTGCTCCTCATTCTATGTGTGTCCAGCTGCCATGAGCGATTCTTCATTTTCTGCAAGGAATGCTGGTTCAAGTTTAATGGATATTGGTTTGTTCTAGTTTCCTTCACACGTTTCACCTTTGAATTTTTTAAAGGATTTCTTAGCTTTCTTCGTAAAATGTTTCTTTGTTCTCAAAATTCATTCCTGTCAAGACAATAATCCTTTCTTCTGTGAAGAATTTCAAATTTTTTTTGTATTTTGCATCAAAAGTGGATATGTATTCATTGATAAACTGTCCATCACACCTTCTAAAATCTTCACAATCTTCAAATTTTTCTAAGATGTCTACCAAGTCATACTTGGGTAAATGCTTGTCCAAAAATTTTATCAATGTTTTCAAACTGTGTCTTTTTTTAAGATCCTCCAATTTCAGCCGATCAAACACTTTTTCTCATATCTGGGACTCTCATTTTCAGGAAGAGACAGAGCAATAGCAATTCCTTGTTTCTTTTCATCTAACTCTCTGACTTATTTCCATGCTAAGAGTTTTTGCTTGTTGAGCTCATAACGTTTGGTTTTAGGGTTGTAAGAAGGGGGTTGATTTTGTTGACATTTTCTCTGTTTGTTAGGATTACACCTTTTTTTACATTCGCCAAACTTTGAATTGTTGCTATAAAAAGTCATACACTTGCTTACACTGTTTATGGCACTTAGTATCCATAATTTTCTTTCAACCACGCTCTGCTACCATTGTTAGACATGTGCTTTATTCAGCATCATACACTAAAACTGTACTTTACAAGATAAAGAGCTCTTTTAGGGGGAGATAAGTTAAACATAAACCAGAGTTACTTCTCTTGTCATGTTATACATAAGTCGACTAACATACTTAAACCTGGAAATATGAAGATATTTACATAAATATATAAAATTCATATGCCAGTTTCCCAATCATGTTAATCTAATTAATTTAAACAAGCAACGCCATTATCAAATACCAAAACTCACTATATCTAGTATATACATTACTAGCACAGTGTACACCTATAGGGTTTGGAAAGGACATTTTATTTGAAAATTTTAAGCTTGAAATCTATTCATATCATAATCATTTTAGTTTTTAATAGTGAACTTATTAGTGACAGTAAAATAAAGTAAAAGTTTATTATATAAGGATGGACATTAATAGTGTACCACATACAGTGACTTTATAATTGGAAAATGGACTTTAATTCCATAAACTATAATTATCTTGTGAGAACAAATTGGATTTTGAAGTTGGTGCAATGAACTATAATTTTGTAAATTCTTTGGAATGAAATTGATCAGAATAGACCAATCAGGCCCATTGAATATGAACGGAAATGCAAAGTTACTATTAAGGTTCTTGACTAAGATCAATAAAATTTGGAACTTTGAAGTAGATCAGTCAAAGAGCTTAGGGCTAGAACTCCTGTGGTGCAGAGATGGGGACTGAGTACATGAATAATACTAATTTAGGAGTACCTTGATTGGAGGGTGGTGCCATGTTGGGGTTCATTGGTCAACGGACAGACCTACGGACCAAGCGTATGTGGCAAGGCAATGGTAACACAGCCAATATAAAGTAGTTTTATATCCGGGACCATGAATACCCTCTGAACATAAAATACCCTGTTTGCCTGCAAATGGCGTTCTTTCGTTCTTTTATTCTTTTGACGACTATCCTTTGGGAATCATTTTTGGACTAATATTTTTCGGACTTCTTACTTTTGGGTTCTAGTTTTCAGCTCTTCTTGAATATTATGGACTAAACTAAAAAACTTTTGTTATTACATGTATAAATGCGTTTGTCTATTCTGATGACATTCCAGGGATTACAATTAAAAATCTTTACGACCACAGTGTTTTAATAAACTTTTTGAAAAGATACAAACATCTCCATGTTATTGGCTTACAACAGAAACTGCCTTCATATATGCATTTCAAAATTAAATGTATTTACAGTTAATCTGCATTTAAGGTGTGAATATTTGCTATAATGGCCATCACATGATTAAAAATACACCAGGTATAAATTTACTTGTATGTTCATTTTATTTAAAAAAATGTTCACAAGAGCCAAAATATATCAAGATACAAAATTTGAACATGTTAGAGCAAGGTTTAAAGTCTATATGGGAACCAGACTAAACATGGGCAAATTAGTGCATGGAAAATTTAATTTTAAAGTTGATATCAATAAAAATAACATGCATGTTAAACAGTACGTATACATGTCTCAGTGAGATAAGGAAAAAACTTTGTATGAAAGACATTGATCTTTGCCACTAAATTATATGAAAAATTACATCTCTAATCATTTTTTCTTTCTGTAGTTGAAAAAACCAATACAGACAAGAATCATAAAGACAGCCAAAATCATTATGTTTCACAGTATGAGTGGAAAAAAGAATGAAATGTCTTTACACAATTATTATCAATACTAAATGAAATACCTTTCAGTATATTCAATTTTTCATCCATTTTAAAATTTTTACACACACATATATATCCCATGTGCTAATTCAGGCAATATTACATCTATTTCGATATCTTTTTTTTTTTCTTTTTTTTTTTTTTTTTTTTGGATAGCTCATTTATATACCCACCTATGATTTTCCAATAACAGTACAATCAAGAGACATAACTCCCAAAATCCTTTGTTGACATATTTCTCTTTTATGACTGATAAAATGAGGGAGAAAAACTTTCCTTGATCAATGGCTGTCTACAAAAAAAAAATAGAAAAGAAGGAATATTTTTTTTTTAATTTGTCAACTTTCCTTAAAATTGATACAAACTCCTTTTTTAAAATAATATCCTTGTCTGAAATATTGAAAATGTTACTAAACAAGTGATTTTAGTGACAGTTCTAATTTCTGTTTCAAAATATCTTTTATATTTATGAATGACTTTGAAAAATAGCGATCTTTGGTGTTTTTGAATTGTCATAAACATCGCACAAAGGAAACAAACCCAATTCTGTTAACAGTAATGGGTTACTTAATTCAATTATTAGTTCAAACATAATTTAACATTGTTATTAAAAAATACCGAATAATTTGAATATCCAAAACAATTACTAGTCTATTTTGTGTTGTTTGGGTGAATTTGGAAGGGGGTATTACTACAAGTTGCTTTCCTTTATGTATTGTTTATATGCTGTTTACTGTGCCTCCAGAAGCCCATATATACTTTGGCAATAAATCATTTTTATTATTTTGTAGCATTGTGTTGTATTGTTTTCAGGGGCCCATATTTTCTATAAAAGGGGGGATAGTCTTTTTTTTTGCTACTTACTATATAATTATTAGATTAATAACACTGAAAATTATAGGAGGGTGAAAAATTATCGATTGCAATTACATTTGTTCTTAAAATTGTACCCAAAACAGTGAGAGTAGCGCGCCTTTTCTAAAATTACATTCTACCACCCTCAGAAAATGGTCATCCCTTAGAAATGTGCATTTTTATAGTCAGCTTTACATGTTTATTGTGATTTGGTAAAATATGAGATCTTTTCAGATAAGAAAAAAAATGAGTCCATTGCTGAAATTGAAAGGAAAATTAATGTGATGAATGGCAAATATGCAAAAATATATTGATTATAGATGTATATGTTACTGAAACATAAAAAATATTTATTCATAATAGACAATTCATATAGTGTTTGTATTATGTTTAACAGGGCAAACATTTTAGATTTAAACGAGTTGACCTGAAGAAATCCCAAGGTGTCCCCAATGCGGGGGAAGGGGGGGGGGCTTTGGGAAGATTACATAATTACATAGATGTAAACCAGTGTGCCATCTAGCGTTAATTCAGTTCTTTGCACAACATCCAGCGCCAATTCTGTTAATGACTGTCGGTGATCGTTCCTTTTTCATTTTATTTCTTTTGATTTTTTTAAACGATAGTTTGTTTTGTACTTTAGTATTTTTATGGAAATTTAAATTTGATTCGGCATTAATGTTATTATTTAGCATTTTTTGTCGCTTATAAACATGTATATTGATGATATTTTCAATGATACTTCGCACAAACATTTGTAATAAAAAGGGAGTATACACCCCGCGTCCAAAATTTGCATACACCCCGGCGCGGGCACAACATTGATTTTTCGTCAATATCTTTAAATACAAAACTGTTTTATTTACAGACAATTTATACATACATTTATATAAATATAATGTATTTAACAGTAATATGAAAGTGATGATAAAGAGAAGCTTTCTTCTGATATTTGATCATAAATACAATGTCGCGTCAATCTTGCTTTGAACCTTGGAATAGTGTTGAGATGTTTGCTAAAACTAGAAAGTGTACAGTGGATTCATAGGTATCTATATACTCCTTAGATAATGCTTTCTTCCGTAGGCATATGCTTTCCGGCGAAATATATCCATGAAATATATGGAGGTAACAAACAGTACTCAAGCTCAAAGGTCCATTAAACAATACAAAATAGGAGCAGAGCAAACACGGACCTCCAAACATCAGAGGTGGGATCAGGTGCCATGGAGGGGTGAGCATCCCCTGCTGTGTGTTTCTTGTCATGATCGGGAAATAACAGAAAAATCCGTCGACAATTCAGTGTGTAAATAATGGCCTAACAATTAGTATGAAAAACGTCAGTCAGCATTTGACTCAATAATAAATTGTATTTGCTGACAAGGTCATTGTATCGACCATAGAACTTACGAAATGATGACTTTAAACGAGACAGCTGATATTCTTGTTTCATCAACTTCATCAACCTCGTTTTAGAAGTTGTGCATACGTAGAGCATGCTCTTGTGTATCGAATCAACTGAGAGATATATACCCCGTATGCAAGTGATGAAGGTATATTGCTGCATAAGTAAGGGAAGTTGACGATTGAAAAGTTAGAGTCATCACGTTTATCATAAAGCTTGGTTGTTAGATTACCATTAATGTCTTTTTCAAGTAAAATATCCAAATATGAAACAGATGTGTCAGACTCTGTGGTATCTTTTATATCAAGCTCACCAGGTTTTATCGTATCGACATAAGAATGGAATTAACCATTGTTAATTGAGAATACGTCGTCGATATATCTAAATGTCGAGTTAAAGGCCACAGCAAGTGTTTTCTTCTTTTCACGTATAAGATTTTGGACAAATTCTGCTTCATATGAACACTAACAAAGGTCTGCTAATAACGGGGCGCAATTGATACCAATGGGATTCCAGTAGATTGTTGGAAGACCTGGTCTCCAAAAACCATATAGATATTGTCAATCAGAAACTGAAGCATCTTTTTAATGTCAACTTCAGAGTACTTGTGTGTACAATCAGAATGTTTTTTTTAACAAAATAATTTTGCAAATGACCAATGACAAGGTAAGTAAATTTACGAGTTCCATTTTTATTGAAAAAGCAGCTGTCACTGATATCAAAAAGCCTGGACTTTAATTTATCGTGGGGAATGGTTGTGTATAAAGTTGAAAAGTCGTACGTTTTTAAGCTGTTGATTTTGGTAAAATCTTGTGATTTCAAATTTTCCAAAAGTTCCTTGGAATTTTAAAGTATCCACATCTGATTTACACCACTTCTCGAATATATTGTTGCACAGTACTCTTGTAATGATGTTTCTCCTTCACTACTGTTAATATCTTAGTGAGGAGTAAAGAAAGAGGCTTGGTTGAACATTTATTGGAACCCGCTATGTATCTTTGTTTGTAAGGATAAATTGAGAAATTGGACAAAAACATACCTTGAACCCCTTTCTATCACTTGTAAAGCATACACCCCGTGCAAAACATAGTATACACCCAACATGTTGGGATATACACGGTGTAATTAGGCCTTTGGTTTTGTATTAAAGAGCAAGAGCCACTTAGGGTCTTTTTTGGCCCTGAGAATTTCTGAAAAATCGAAACTGCTCAGTATTGGTGGAAAATGCAGTATTTATAACTTGGACACTTTGTGACCGTGTATCTACTGAACATGACGTAATTTTGTCTCTAGTCAATGCATTATGACGTCATAAAATGCGTCATTTTTCCCATATCCTATAAATTCCCTTAAAAATGGCCAGAAGTTGAGGTATTTTTTCAATATTTCATATAGAGCACAACCTCTGATCCAAAATATACAATTACAAAATGAAAGATCTGTTTCTGAAGATCACAAAACATGTTTTAATTTTTGGATCGTGGGCTGTGCTCATATTTTAATTATTTGCTGAAGGTAGTCAAATACGCATGTTTTCTGCAAAATTCAAGAACATTGCATTTTCGCAAAGCCTGTTTTCCAATACCTGGATTCTCAAAATGAAATTTTGTTATAGGAAATGAAAGCACCAAGTCTCTACTTTATTTTGATATATGAAATGGGACAGAGGGTGATAGTCAATTTATTGATATAAAGAGAGGGCAATTTTATGCATATAGTGAACCTAGCTCTTTGACAACAGAATATTCCATCTACTTGATCTGTACAATCAGCTCAAGGTGATTTGGACCGTTCAATATGGGATGCTTACATGTACTCTTCTTAGACACCTGATCTCACCTCTGGGATTTCCGAGGAGTCCGTAAATATTCCCTATTCACAAAATTGTATTGTTTGTAGTATTTTAGAGCTTGATCACTGTTCGTTATCTTTACCATTTATCATTCTGACCGTGATTCAAATCCAAAATCCACATTGACTGTAAAAAGAATCAGGAAAATATCAAAAATATTTTATTACAGTTTTTTTTATATAAAACTTCAAATTAAAAATGAAAGATAATTTGGTCTTTAATATCTGCCGCATATTCATGTACATTTATTTGCATACAGGTATATGATCATGATATGATGTCATTTGGGTGCATTTCGTAAAATTGTAGAAGGATAAAGAGACTCACACAGCGCACATATAGAAAGAATTTTCCTTTTATTTACTTTTATTCATAATCGTTTTCTTTCCTTTTGATTATTTTTTCACCGTGTTGACATAATTTCTACGCATTTTTAAGCAAAACAATTGACCATGAGAATTATAATAAACTATGTGCCATTTCTTATTAAATGTTAAAATTTATTTACTTGCAGTGGTCACTTATACAATTTTATCATCTTCAGACAAATGGTTTTCTTTTATCCTTTTTTAGATTGTACAAAGCTACAGTAAACTTGTTTTTGTCACGGTTTTTCCCTCCGGCATAGAAAAAAATTGACCTCACGTCCTTCAGTTCCACTACAACCGGATACTAGTATTATAAATGTACAATAGCCTGGTTTATATACAAATTAATTATTCATGAAAAATTAATAAAAATAAAAGATGAAACTTGGTTTATATTTACGTCAACATTTAATTGTGGTTTTCTTTGTTATTTTCATAAAAATTGAATGGCTTTGTTGACATATTTTGGGAAAATCTTTATGCATGAAAAATAGTACTTAGTTTAAAAAAAACAAATACACTTTGCAATGCCCCTATCTCTCGTTGATTTTTTTAAACCTTTTACAGGTTTTTTCCTCTTATTTTAAGTTTTCTTTTTCAAAATACAATGTACTCCTATCAGAAGATTTTATGATAAATTTTCAATAGAAATTTTGCACTAAAGGGAATCAAAGAAAACGCTGAGTGTGGTATGAATTATTCTGTAGATTTTGAAACAGATGTGTCATGCTTAACTCAAAATCAGGTTCGAAATATTTAATGAACATCGAAAGTCGCAAATCAAATGATTCATTTAGCCATATTAAATATTCTCTTTTTCTAAAATACTCCTTCTCAAAGATGCAAGGCCCTATTACATGTCTATTCTTTTTAAAAAAAATTCTTTTTTAAATTTCAATAGAATTTAAGCCCCCCCCCCCTCCGCCTTCCCGATTTGGTTCTACTCACTTAATATGAACTTGAGCGTGATATCTCTGCATTCTATGGAAGAATTTTTTTAAGTATTCATTGTTCACATTTTGGAATTTTTTTTTAATCAATTTGGTACCATCCTCGTCTTCCTTTTTTTTTCTTCAATAGACAAAATCTTGCATCTCAAGCACTATTGTGAAAGCTCTGTACCACCTCATAACATAAAATTTTATCTACAGGTCATTCAGAAAGAAAAAGTTCCAAGCCATTATTTTAGCCCCAATTCCAGAATTATGCTTTATAATGTTAAGAATTTTAATAAATATTCCAGTACATTTATGATTAGAACTTCCTTTTTTGATATTTACGTAATTCATACCATGTACATTGATTTGAACAATCTAAACCAAGAAGCAATTTCAGTTTTGGGGGCACAACTAAACATTTTCAATTTGAGGGGAGAGGCACTACCAAGCAAAAATTCCTTAACAAGCAAAAAATAGTCATCATATGTTAAAGATGGTTGATGAAGAAAACTCTTTTTTCTTCTTCTTTTTTTTTTTTTTTTTTTTTTTTTTTTTTTTGAAAAGTGTGGAATCAACAATAAATTCAAGGTGTTTTTGTTCATTCTAACTCGATATTATCTCTTCGAAATATCAAGTTATAAAACATAGTTCATGACAGATAATTTTCATTTCTTTCTTGCCACTTCATTTTCAGTTCATCATTTTTTATTTCAAATTTGTCACACATTTTGAATTTCTTCTTGTATTCATTTAATAAAGAAGAACTTTTATACACATTTTCCTCTTCAAAAAAAGATTATACAAAGGACATTGTAAGTAAGCTCAAATTTCCTATGATATATTTTTAAAGTCAAATTAACTGAAATAAATAATGTTTACACAGCAAATAATGAAATTAATTATATGAAAGGCAATTTAAAGTGTTAAATTGAACTTTTTTGAGGAGAATGTATGAGTATTTTTCTGTTCCTTTTTGTTTTCTCAAAAATATCTCATTTTTTCTATACAATGTAATTTTCTCTATAATTACACTTTCGTCTAAAACTTCATTCCCTATACTTTTCATTTATTTGGGCATAAAGTCATTTTAATGTTTTCCGTCCTCAGCAGAAGACCTTGTTATTCTTTTTTTTCCGTTATATTTTTATTTTTACTTACTTTACTTTATAACACATTAAAGAAGCAAAGTTGTTCAAAATCACAAGTAGCAGTTAGTGAGATCGTCAGAAGACTTCGAATGACTTACCTCCGGCGAAACAGGAAGTAGTCAAAAATGCTTATTTTCACAGATATTGGCATGGACCTGAATTAGAAATATCACAAAGGAAGGTAATTTCCATCGAGTATCTTCACATTCAACAACTGGATAAACAGGGTGTAGCCAGAAATTACTCACTTTTGCAGATACTGACGTAGAATTAAAGGTTAATTTTGGATCATTTGAGACTTCCGACCTCATTTTCTGTTGATTGACGTCACTTCTGGTTAACCGGAATAAGTCAGAAATTGCATTTTATCCTGTATATCAGCCTATATTTGTATCATAGAAAATACACTCAAGACAGATATACAGCATTTTTGGTTTAGAGACCTTCTTCATAATAAATGACTTGCATTCATTAACCCATCTTGCAGGCAGTGATTATGAAAATTGGACGGAAGACCTATTCGTTCCGTACAACGAGCTTTACTGTGGTTGAAATTCTTTTAGTTTCCAGATACAATTCAAATAAATGAAAAAAATAAGGGACTTGTAGAGAGAAGGGATTTGATAACTCCGTTTAATGATGGTAGACAATGTTAAATTTCCTATGTGCTTTGTTTTAATTATATGTTTGCCCTTAAATGAGTGCAGCTAGGAACCACCGAGTAACTCTTTCTTTCCAAACATAATACAGTTAATCGATTGACCAATTAATTGATAAAATGATATATTTTGTTCACTAATTTATCTCCTACTTCAAGTGATTATACATTTTTTTTAAAATTTTGCTAAAGAAATCTATAACTATCTTCTCTTTCTTCAAAAAAAAGAAATAATTGAAATAAGATAAAAACCAAACGTTATTTTTCTTTTTTTGGCTCCTGTCTGCTATTTATTTTACTCCTCAAAGCTTTCCTTCGTTTTCATATCAGCTTTCAAAATGAATGTTATCGTTTCTACTTCGGAAGGAAAATATAACATAGTAACCCAGTTCGCAATTTTTTCTTAGGATCTTTTATTTAGATGAAGTATTATTTTTATATAATGAGGAGAGTCACGATTCAAGTGACAATTTAGAGTCAGAAAGAACTAAAACGCCTTGAATACATTGCGCAGGTACGTTAAGGCTTCCCATAGAATATCGCAACGCACTCTGTGCCTTCACTTCTCTGAACTACCAATACATTACGTCATAATGGAAAATGACGTCAAGTCACTGTAAACTTGAGCTGTTATGACGTCGAGAGTGTCATAAACTTTACATCTTATTGCATTTAAAATATTAGAACTATTGCACAATTTACATGTCTTAATCGATTTTAAGATCTAATACGTCTGAATATTTCAAAATACTTCGTTTAATTACCCTTCAAAATTTTGCGTGTTTAAAATGCCCACCAAAAATTTATGCTTTTGAAATGAACTCTGTTTTATACCACTGATTAAAGGTAGAATTTATTATGTATGTATAAAAAAAAGTCTGACGCAGGCAATTAATGAAGATTAATTTGACATCTTTTGTGCAAATCTGTAAGAGAAGTTTGTTATTTAACTGAATCTTGCTTGGGAAAAATGTGTGGTGTCTTGTTTTAATGCAGATAACGATTTTGAGTGGAAAATACCCTCAAATGTGACGGTAAGTAGAACTTCTCGTGAATTATTTTGTACCCAAGTTATACTGACTTTTCCCAAGCACATTTCGGATACACAAGAAACAGGATGAATTGATTTGTATAACAAAATGTTTATAATAATTGAGTTAAAAGGCTGCGCCGAAGCAATTTATGTGAAACTCTTCAAAATTTATAAATGACCGTCACATGATCTACGGAGTCATGTGATTTTAGTACAAATATGTAAATATTTAGCCGAGAGAACCCTCTGTACTCAAGTACGTAGCTAACAAATTAAAATCAAAACCATCCTCGCAAAGCGATATTATGTTTTAATCGCATTCTAAGGCTTCGGGAAGTCTTAACATAGCTGCGTGCTTATGCAATAGCTGGATAATTATATTTATATGTAATTTGTTTCGTTCTACTACGATAGACATACATAAAAATATCAACCATTCTCTAACAATATCTGGTGCTTTCCAAGTTAATATGTATTAAAATTAAAATGATCTGTGCTAAAACTTGTTTACCGAGTAATTTGCTATTGCTTGTATAATAGGATCTTTTTGTAGAATGAGAAAAGTTAAATATTGAAAAAAAAAAATAATTATTCTTATTTTAGAGTATATGATGAAACATAACTTAGTTATTTAGTCTAATTGCATTCAGAAAAAGTAAATATACCTAGAAAATTTTCCATTTTCGGAGTGCTAATAAAGGATTATTTGTGAAGATGTAAATCTGTTCTTGTGGGACTTTCTACAATTTTTAATTAGAACACATTTATTTTATTACTGATCATACCAGTCATAAAAAAATGGCCTTACATTTGATATTGAAACATATTAAATAAGTTGAGCTTGCAACAAAAACTTTACCTATTTTACACAACTTGCTTTATCGGACTTTTTTGCATGGCAAACATACCGAGAGAAACATTTAAGCATGATACGAACGACGATTTTTTAGGGCTTGCATTCAAACAAATACAATTTTTTAATTTGTAAACAGAAAAAGGGTAGAGGGAGAAAGAAATACTTAACAACTGAATTATTTTCACCCTATGCTTACATTTCCTCTACATTAGTCATAGAAAAAATAAAAACTGTTACACTTTTTTTAAAAATACGTGAAAGCATAAGGTCTGACGACATATTCCTCAAATAACAGTTTTGTATTTCTTCGTAATATATAAAGTATTTATAATTGTCATTCATTTGTGATTTCTAAATTGTTTTCAAGATGTCTTAAAATATTAAGTACACCAAAAATTGTGATATTGGCAATTCAAAAGATTATCAGCAAGATTATATAGGAAACACCTCCCTCTGGTATCTTGCACAAATGCCTGGTAAGGTACCTCAATTTTTTTGTGAGGAAACTTGTTAAAGTAGCAATACCTCAATGACAAATTCTTGGGAAAATTTATATATTATTGAGGAATGTGTCGTCTGACCTTAAGTTAGCATTAAAACGCTTCTCTTATTACCTGTTTCTGATTATAATGACTTTTTTACCCTCATTAAATAGAAAACAAAAGATGATATCGAATCATCGTTCGTTAGTAATCTCTTTTTATCAGACATAAATTTATCTACACCCTCTCGAATATCAGTATTTGATATTTAATTAGGAGGGGGAAAATTAAAATGTATAAATGTGAGGACCTTCATATGCCAAACTATACAACAACTAAGCTGAGCAAAAAATTTTCCATTGTATTTTTTGTTGCTTTGTTTGCTTCCGTCGTGATACTTATGGATGCTCTACCAACACAAACGGGACAAATAGGTAAGTTTCTGACTATTTATTCTTATTGTTTTTAATAATTGCAGCAGTGTACCTTTATAACGACACATCATGCTTACCTTGAAAGATTCAACAGCAATCTTATATGTAAAAAGCATTTCTGTATTATTTTTACTACAGTAAGACGCGTCTCCTTAAATGAATGCAAATTCATTAGTCTTGTAGTCTTCGAACAATCTGTTTGAGTCCAGATGGTTCCTAATTATGCTCCTTCATTGGTCCATCTGTTTTGTATTCCTATGAAGCAGAATTTATTCAAAAACTTTACATGAGAAGAAGAAAAAAACTTGTGTGGCCTTCAGCTTAACATTAATATAAATCGACGTCGTTTTATCAATTAACAATAGTTATTTCTATTCATATGTTTAATCGATATATACCAGTGAACATGAAATAAAAGAAACCACATAGTCTGCCACACACATCTATTTCATATTTGGATGCTTTACTGACTATAGACGACAAAGGTCAACTAGCGACTTAATTGAATGTCAAACGAGATAATGTCATCTTTTTCATCGTTAACTTTCCTTATTTACATAGCATTATTCCACTAATACCTCCATATAGTGCTTAAGTATCCAAACTTATTCACTACTCAAGCCTTTTCAAGAATTTGTATTCTTTGTTTTTTTTTTCTGAGATCCATCGGTGTTCGTTTTCTTCGCCTTTTTAGCTCACCTAAGCTGAAAGCTCAAGTGAGCTTTTCTGATCACCCGTTGTCCGTCGTCCGTCCGTCTGTCTGTCCCTCCGTCCCTCCGTCCGTCAATAAACTTTTCACATTTTCAACTTCTTCTCAAGAACCACTGGGCCAATTTTAACCAAACTTGGCATAAAGCATTCTTAGGTACGGGGGAGTTTAAATTGTTAAAATGAAGGGCCAAGCCCCCTTTCAAAGGGGAGATAATCAAGAAAAGACAAAAATTGGGCGGGGTCATAAAAAATCTTCTCAAGAACCACTAGGCCAGAAAAGCTGAAACTTATGTGGAAGCATCCTGGGGTAGTGTAGATTCTAAATTGTTCAAATCATGACCCCCGGAGATAGGGCGGGGCCACAATAGGGAATCCAATTTTTACATTGAAATATGTAGTAAAAATCTTTAAAAATCTTCTTCTCAAGAACCATTGGACCAGAAAAGCTGAAATTTATGTGGAAACATCCTGGGGTAGTGTAAATTCTAAATTGTTCAAATCATGACCCCCGGAGATAGGGCGGGGCCACAATAGGGAATCCAAGTTTTACATTGAAATATGTAGTAAAAATCTTTAAAAATCTTCTTCTCAAGAACCATTGGACCAGAAAAGCTGAAATTTATGTGGAAGCATCCTGGGGTATGTAAATTCTAAATTGTTCAAATCATGACCCCCGGAGATAGGGCGGGGCCACAATAGGGAATCCAAGTTTTACATTGAAATATGTAGTAAAAATCTTTAAAAATCCTCTTCTCAAGAACCACTGGGCCAGAAAAGCTGAAATTTATGTGGAAGCATCCTGGGGTAGTGTAAATTCTAAATTGTTCAAATCATGACCCATGGGGTTAAAGCGGAGCCACATTAGGATATCCAAGTTTTACATTGAAATATGTAAAAAATATTTTTGAAAATCTTCTTCTCAAGAACCACTGGGCTAGAAAAGCTGAAAGATATGTGGAAGCATCCTGGGGAAGTGCAGATTCTAAATTGTTCATAGCATGACCCCGGAGGGTAGGGCGGGGCTACAATAGGTTTAACAAGGAGGAAATCATGGGAAGAGCAGCAGGACCAGAGTTACTTAGGTGAGCGTTAAGGCCCATGGGCCTCTTGTTCAAAATTAATTTGATCAACAAATTGGAGAGTCCCTCTGCCGACACAAATAGTCCACTTGGAGAAGTTTAATATATATATATATGTATATATATGTATATATATATATATATATATATATATATATATATATATATATATATATATATATATATATATATATATATATATATATATATATATATATATATATATATATATATATAAGAAACATGGAAATAAATAGCATGAAACATGGAAATAACGAACATTAACGAACATTATTCAAAATCCATTTAGAGAATTAAAAAACGTATGTATGATGTGCCTTTTCTTAACACATGTCTTTATTTTTCATTGTAGCTCGAGCGGCGTGTTCTTATTGCTCCAAAATAACAAATGCCACATCCCAGCAGAATTGTATAGCAAAACTGTGCAGCAAGACGTTATTAACCAGAACCAATGGTGATGTAATGTTGTAAATGGTGGTCTTTGAAACAACTGCCTTTTTTGAAATACAGTCTAAATTGGATATTCAATTTTCTGTATTCAATTTTTTAGTCCATTAAACAATACAAATTTTGGAGCAGAACAAACACGGACCTCTCAAACAACAGAGGTGGGATCAGGTGCCATGGAGGAGTGAGCATCCCCTGCCGACCGGTCACACCCGCTGAATCTATACTTCATAAAGCTTTCACATAAGTTTAAACTTTTCTGACAAAATGGTTCTTGAGAAGATTTTTAATAGATATGTCACTAACTTTTCACTAATTCTTATCTACTTCCCTTGAAAGAGGGCATGGCCCTTCATTTTAACAAACTTGAATATTTTTTATCCACGGATGTTTTGTGGTAAGTTTGGTTCAAAATGACCTTTTGTAGCCACATCCTTCCCCTTTATCAATTTTATTTTGAAATATGAAAAAAAAACAAAAAAAAAACGATAAATTGATGCAATGCACTGAGATAGACAATGGACCAGGAGAAATGAGGAATATACATGTACATGATTTTTCATTTTTCAATATGGAAGAATTTTTCTTTTTAAATTCACCAAAATATGCTCTGAAATACATACAGTATGCAGGTATTTTTGATATTTTTTTTAATTTATCTATTTTTGTAGCTCTCCACCAGTAGTATCAGACGGAAGAAACCCTCCTTGTTGAATGCACATACAGCTGTACTTTATTAATAGGACTAATTTAATCTAACGACCTGCGGGCTATTTTGCATTTGAAGTATCTGCCTCTATAAACGTATTCCAAAATTTGAAGACATCACAGAAACATTTTACATTTTCTTCGATGAGTTCTTTTGTAAAAATGACGATAACTCCTTCGAGTAGTGTACGTTCATTATTAAATAATTAAATGAGAGGGGTTATCAAAAAATTCGTGGACTTACGCCATAAAATTATAACCGCTTTATGTACATCAATGAATTTTAATACATTTAGTGAATATTATCTTTTCTATCTAAAGAATAAATCACAAATCATAAGTTTTATTTTTTTAATAAATTGTTAATGTTTTTGTAAGCAATGGTATGTCCAGGCGGCGCAACCTCAATTATGACGTTTTTTCTACCTGAGTGTAACTGAGAAAAACTCTTTTGATATGAGCATTTGTCATAAAAAAAATCCCGTTATTTCAGACATGTAGTACTATACAATTGTTCTGTAAAGTTTGCAATTTTTACCCCATTCTGTAAGTTCTATGAAATTTTATCGTAAATTTTATATGGAGTGTTAAAAAATTAGGGGCTTGAAAATGATGTCAAAAAGGGGGAGAGATTTCTTTATCTAGCATTCGATAAAGTTTCGCACCCGGAAAAATGGTATAGACCTTAGGGATTATTTAATCTGGTTACAGAAAAGTTAAATTCACCCAAAGTAGTTGTTTTTAAATGCCCCAAAAGATTCAGAAAGATGCACAGTTAATGTCGGTTTGTAGTCAGGGAGGCAAAAGTCAGTCACGTCGAAAAGTGACGTTGATCATGTGTAGTAGAAATTAAACGCCTTGTTGGATAAGTATTCTGGCATAATCAAGTGAAGATCTTTCCGTATGTATAGATCCATTTACAATATTATATCCATTGAAAGCAGCTGTTCATGAAATTGTAAAGTCATATAAACAAGACGGGTTTAAGTCCCTACTTAACTCCAGGTAATCTTATCAAGATAAGTGAATGAGGTAGAGAGGGAGCGGACATTGAGAAAATGTGACGTTGTCGGACGTCATGAAACTAAACGGCAACAGCGCCGGGTGATCATATAATATCTATTTTATTTTAGTATATATTTTGGAAAATTATCAACGTATTAAGCTAAAATTTTCAGCATTTCTTCAACTTTTGTTGTTTTATGTTTCTTATAAATTTTGTAAGCACAGACTACATAGTATTAATTTTATTGCATCAGTCCACGAACTTTTTGATAACCCGTCGTATAATTTGGAAAGTACCAATAGTAAACCTTTTAAAAGACGCTTTACAAAATGAATATATATAAGCGGTATTTCAAACGTTTGTCTACAGGACAAAGCAATTTTGAGATTATAATAGACGAATCTGGAGAGAGGTTGAGAAGAGATCATTGAGGATTGTCGTCAAAATCTGATTGAACGCTGCAGACCTCAAGAAGTTTCTCAGAAACATGAATTTGTTGGAGTAAAACAAATGAATTTTTTTTTAAACGCTAGCTAAAAATTGTAAATAATTATCGAAGTAATAACATTTCTTTTTCAGTTTAAGGTATTCAATGTATAACGACCACATTTTGTATCTAATAAATGAACGGTCCTATATTTGTAATTATGGTATCATTTCGATGGTGTTGTAAAATAAAAATACTCCACCAAAATTTTTTTTGAAAAAAAATGGTTTTTGTCAAATTAATTGCACCTTGAATTTTACATTGAAGTCTATGGACAATCCATGTGTTATCAAGATATTTGAAAAAAGTATTTTGAATTTCATAAAAAGCTCTTGGTCAAAATATGCATACACTCTCTCACTATTAAAATATGAAATAAAATTAATCATTTACCACAGATATTTTGACGAAATTAAAATTTTCTTCTTTGCATGAAGGACAGATAACTCTTCAAAAACTTTCAAAGTGCAAAATGACCAGCTTCTTATATGTTATCAGTCATGTGAATTTGGTTCATTTCCCTTTCATCGTTATCTAGCAATGCATTTTTATCTAGTTCAAAAGATTCAAAAATGTTCAAAATCCCTTCATTATACATTGAATACCTTAAATGAAAGCGTAAAGATAACGAAAAGGGACTTATCTCAGAAAGAAACCTTCAAACAATACTAAACAATGAACAAGGTATAAAAGACAGACCTTCAGAAATTCCAGAGGTGGGATTAGATGCCAAGGAGGAGGAGGCATTCCCTGTTGATCGATCACAACTGCCGTGAGTCCTATGTATTGGTCATGTAGACGGAACATTCCTTAGTCAAAATTTAACAAAAATCGTATGATGTACATTAGATTAAAATTTACCACAAGAAATGCTTTGTAAGAGCACATTCTTGATTATGTGTATCATTTGCTACTTACGTACATACTTGTACATACCCTCCTTAAAACAGACATTGTTTAAAACACGAACAGGTCTTAATCTTTAGACCTTCTTGTCATCAGTCAATGTCAGGCTTGATATCTGGGATCGGTAATGGAATTGATCGCACATTTGTTATGTATATTGACAGTCAAAAAATCAGGAAATTTATTAAGAAATATTTTATTTTATTTTCTTAAAATAAAAATTCAAATTATAATGAAAGATAATTTGATCTTTAATTTCTGCAACGAACTCATGTACATTTATTCGCATACATTTATATGATCATGATATGATGTCATTTGGGAACGAGAACTTGTTGTGGGTATAACTGAAATAAACTTGCTTTATATTATGATATAGCTCATTAAACGTTATAATTCTTCTAAAATAAGTCATTTTCTGTTGTGTGGTTTTCTTGCAAATTATTTAGTGATAACTTTCATTTTTATTTAATTTTAAAAGAATAAAGTAAATGAAAGAGAAAGAGAGATGGATAACTTTTCTTCATTTAATTCTTCGTTTGATAGTAAAATCAACGATTCACATAAAATAAAACTTTTAAGCATACAATTCTGACCTCACCTATTCTCACTTTTTAAAAACAGAAATTCCACCTATTCCCACTTGCAAATAAACAATTAGATACTAGTTAGTTTGTTTTTATAGTAATTAGACTAATTACATCACCTCTTAGATTTACCGGTATTTTATACATTTTAAGACAGAAAATAAATAGATTTATGAAAAAATGATTTATTTTAATTAAATATATGGATTTTAGAAAGAAAAAAAAGTAGTGTAAAAAACCTATTGAATATTTTGATTTTGAATATAAAAAATAAATTTATGAAAAAATGCATTTAAATAGCTGATATAGCAAATATCATGAAAAGATTATCGCAAAATATTCTTTAATTCACTTAAATATCTCCAATTAAGTAAGTAATTCAAATACAGAATTATAATTATAAAAAGCCGTTTTACCCATCCTCTATTCCAACAGGTGTTCAATAATCACTGTATATACGTTAATTATATTTTTATACAGTTAATTATTTGTTTACACAAAAATTCCACGTATTCCCACAAAAAGTCTTACCTTTTCCTACCTGATTTTCAAAAAGTGGGAATAGATAGAATAAACCAATTATTCACCCCTTCTTACAGCTTTGTGTTTACAATTATGTAATCCCAGCCCTTATTCACACGTGGCCGCGAAGATATGTGACCCGATGTCATAAACAAAATAATCATGTGTTTAAATCCATTATGTAATCACAGCCATGAAGGGGAAATTAGGTTTGAACTCTTCAACTTACGCTTGTTTTAATCAATCCTAACCTCCTGTGCATTTATTCATTTCAAATTTTATGCACTTTGAATGCCAACTAAACCACTTTGTTTGCAAGTTTTAAATGCAATTCAGCTCTCTCTCTTATGAATTATTTATCGAGCTGTTATTGGTTTCACGAACATAAAACTACATGCATACATGTATGTGCACGATGATTGTAAGTGGAGGTGACGTTTCCAATTATCAGAAAAATCGAAAATATAAAATTAAGTTCTTTTGAATTTGTATTGATTGAACAGTCTGGATGTTGACCCAACCGTTACCAACTTTCTTAGTATTTGAGTTGCTTGCTAAATCTACATAGAACCATACTACAATTCATACCGTTGATTAGCTTTTCCCCCATTTCTATGCCTTAAGGAATATATTAAAAAAAATACTCTCAAATTCATTTCACATTTATTCAACTCAGCAACAGTACTATTACACAAAGAATTATAATCATAACTAGATGCGATCTCGTTGCGAGCAACGAGTGGGTCTTCCGTCCGATTTTTGATAAGATGAGATAAGAATTTGACTGAGATTTTCGTTTAAAAAATAGTTATATAAATAAATTGTTGAGACAAACAGTTTTCCTTCAGTAATGTCTAACAAAATGTTGATCATTAAAAGGTTATAGATTAAAAAATTTCGGCCCGTCTTGGCCCCTTATATGAGTGATCAGCCCATTTTTCTTGTTATCGTCTTAAAGCTCTCATGATTTTAAACACTTTGTTCAACAACTATTCAGAAATTCTTTTTTGTTTCCGAGATATATGCAAAAGAAATATTAAGGGTTGGCCCTTTAAGTCCTAAATGGGGACGTCTATCAAAAATTGAATGATTGCATATTATGAAGAATATTATTTTGAACGTCTTTTGTTTAAATATTGGTTATCAAAATATTCTTCCTTTTCAAGATTTATTGTGCCAAAGATTATACAATCTGACCCCTAATTATCCCTTATTGCATAAGATATGATGTAAACACCATGTTATATAGCTAAAGAGTGTGAAGATGAACTATTTCGCTTCAGTAATATATTACAAAATATTGATCATTAAATAGTTATTGATTTAAGAATTTCGGCCCCTCTCGGCCCCTATTTTAGGGGCCAGCCCCTTTTTCTTCATACCACTTTAAAGCTCTTATGGTTTTGAACACTTTTTGTTCAACAACTATTCAGAAATTCTTTTTTGTTTCCGAGATATATGCAAAAGATATATTTAGGGGCCAGCCCTTCAACTCCTAAATGGGGACGTTTAGCAAAAATCGAAAGGTTATTTACTGTTAAGAACATTATTTTGAACATCTTTTATTCTATATTGCTTATCAAAACATTTCCCACTTTCGAGATATAAAGCGTCAAAGATTTAGCATTCTGGCCCCTTATGGCCCCTAATTATGTAACATATGATGTGAATATCATAATATATAGTTGTAAATTGTTGAGATGAACATTTTTGCTTCAGTAATGCATTACAAAATATTGAACGTTAAAGAGTTATTGTTCAAAGACTTTCGGCCCCTCTCAGCCCCTATTTTGAGGGGCCAGCCCCTTTTTCTTCATATCACTTTAAAGCTCTCATGATTTTGAACACTTTTTGTTCAACAACTACTCAGAAATTCTTTTTCGTTTCTGAGATATATCCGAAGGATATATTTAGGGGCCGGCCCTTCAACTCCTTAATGGGGACGTTAAGCAAAAATCAAAAGGTTGCATATTGTTTAGAACATCATTTTGAATAACTTTTGTTCAATATTGCTTATCAAAATATTTCCCACTTTTGAGATATAAAGCGTCAAAGATTTAGCATTCTGGCCCCTTATGGCCCCTAATTATGTAACATATGATGTGAATATCATAATATATAGTTGTAAATTGTTGAGATGAACATTTTTGCTTCAGTAATGCATTACAAAATATTGATCATTAAAAAGTTATTGTTTAAAGACTTTCGGCCCCTCTCAGCCCCTATTTTGAGGGGCCAGCCCCTTTTTCTTCATATCACTTTAAAGCTCTCATGATTTTGAACACTTTTTGTTCAACAACTACTCAGAAATTCTTTTTCGTTTCTGAGATATATCCGAAGGATATATTTAGGGGCCGGCCCTTCAACTCCTAAATGTGGACGGTAAGCAAAAATCAAAAGGTTGCATATTGTTTAGAACATCATTTTGAATAACTTTTGTTCAATATTGCTTATCAAAATATTTCCCACTTTTGAGATATAAAGCGTCAAAGATTTAGCATTCTGGCCCCTTATGGCCCCTAATTATGTAACATATGATGTGAATATCATAATATATAGTTGTAAATTGTTGAGATGAACATTTTTGCTTCAGTAATGCATTACAAAATATTGAACGTTAAAGAGTTATTGCTCAAAGACTTTCGGCCCCTCTCAGCCCCTATTTTGAGGGACCAGCCCCTTTTTCTTCATATCACTTTAAAGCTCTCATGATTTTGAACACTTTTTGTTCAACAACTATTCAGAAATTCTTTTTCGTTTCCGAGCTATATGCAAAAGATATATTTAGGGGCCAGCCCTTCAACTCCTTAATGGGGAAGTTTAGCAAAAATTGAAAGGTTAAATATTGTTTAGAACATTATTTTGAACATCTTTTATTCAATATTGCTTATCAAAATATTTCCCACTTTCGAAATATAGAGTGCCAAAGATTTGGCATTCTGGCCCTTTATGGCCCTTAATTATGTAACATATGTTGTATATATCATAATATATGGTTGTTAATTGTTAAGATAAACATTTTTGCTTCAGTAATGTATACCAAAATATTGATCGTTAAAGAGTTATTGATTTAATACTTTTGGCCCCTCTCGGCCCCTATCATGACTAGTCAGCCCTTTTTTCTTGATATCATATTAAAGATCCTGTCATTCTGCACAAATATTGTTCAGTATGTTTTTACAAAATAATTATACTTTAAAAGATATGATACAAAATGTCTCAAAAATTCACTCAAGATTCGTGTCCTAAATTTCGACCCCTACCGAGCTTCCATACTAGGCATATCCGGAAAATATCCAAATCCAGGTGCAAAATGGCAACATGTCCTCTATCATCACTGAAAATTTCAGCGCTCTAGCTTAAGCCGTTTTTGAGTTCCATCGCAGACAAGGAGGTCCTCTGAATTTTAATAAAAGGGCGATAACTCTCGACTGGAAGTAAATATCCCTTTACAGACTTGCCGGAATTAACTTCAGATGTCAACGCATCTACCTTGAAAATTTGAATAAAATCGAACGAGCCATCTCCGAGAAATCCTCTGCACAAATTTTGTAAGGAGAAAAAAGAATAATAATAATAATAATAATAATAATAAAGGTAAAAAAGAAACCTAAGAATAATAGAAGGGTCTTCCGCTGAAGACGGAAGACCCTAATAAAACATTTCCAACACATCAATCACTAAAAAGTCTGGATATTGGAGATAAATGGCCACATTGTCCCAAAATCTTATAGAAGGTCTGGGGTTACGACCGAAATTCCAACACACAAAGGTGCATAACGGGCATGACAGAGGCCTTGTGTTGAGCACAAGTGCCAGTGAAGTCCCAATGCTTGACAAATAACATGTGGACAGGAATGGCATTGGACAAATCTGTTTACCCTGTTTCCAAAAGATTGCTCCCTGGTTTGATAGCACTTACTGACACTGAGTACTCCAGACTGTGAGTCTTCTCTCCTTTTAAAATAGGTGAAGGGGGTACCAAGTATGGCTTAAAGTTGTAGAACCGCAACCATACGCTACATAAGGGGTAATATTTTCCCCACTAAAAAAAATCTGCTCTCTGTCTTAGTTGATAGATGGGGAAACACAGGCCAGAAATGTCTCGAAACCCCCCTTAGTCCCCCCCCCCCCGACCCGCCAAAAACTTTGAGATAATGTTCCTCCATCTACCTATACAGAAAACTTCTTTACCCATGGAATCCCATCATTTGGGAATGGATCTAATGTAGAAGACCTCTTAGGAAATTCCGTGGCTGAATTGGACAAAAATGATTATATCCCCCTTTGGAGATTATGAAGGTACAAGTGATTTCCCATCTCTGAGAGATGTGTCCCATCATATCTAAATAATTCTATAGACTTTGCGGATATTTTGTGGTGAGAGATAACAGCTCTACCTAAGTCCAAAACAAATGATCCGATTTTTCTGTTGGTCTTTTTCCTTTTCTTATCAATTTTGCCTCCGCAGTTAAGTGTGGCCCCATGCCAGTAGATCTGGAGTAATATAGAAGACCATATTACCTTAGTATTGGGTAATAATGCATTGTAGCGCAGGAATGTGCACTGTATTTCTTCTATGAGTTTTTTGCTAGTCAAACGATCTTTTAACAAGTCATTTGCTTGTTTAACCTTTTCTAAAAACTTTTCTTTTAAAAAGAAAATAGCCCTCGTAAATAGACTGTGTATTTAATCCTTTAATTACATTAGGGTGACTGCATTTTAAATATTCATCCTATTTATCTTATTTTTAGTATTTTATGTACAGTGTTGACACTGAAATCGTAGATATTTATCTTATGATTTCATATATGATTGCTGTAAATTTTTAAATTTTATTGTTTTATATAATTTGCTTGTACAGCGCCTTAGAGTTTGATATATAGGGAGCTCTATAAATGTTTAAAAATAATAATAATGTTTAATAATAATTTGAACCTAAGTGAATAGCTTAAAATTCAGGAGGTGTGGAGTTTTTCAGCAATTTCAAGATGTGTGGGTCGAGTTGTTGCCAATGTACATGTAGTCCCCTTATCGCATGCTGGCTAGTAGGTTTAGGTTCCTGCCACCCGGCTTGGTGGCGACGAGCTCTCCTGCCCAGAAAGGGATTGAGGATCCCACTATCCAAATGTTTTTCCAGAATACCTGAATAACTTTGCGTGGATTAGTAGAAGTTAATTATTTTTTTTAAATTGTGGACTTATGGAATTACCAGTTAACTATATTCTGATATAAGAGGAGTAAATTTGAGATTTCCACCTGCCTGATGCTTTTATGACTTCATCTGACACCCCATTTAGGGCCATATATGTTACCCTCCCTATTCTGAAATTATGGGTACAGAAATGCCCTTGTTTATCTATAGAGATAAGGGCGTTTGGAGAACTGCATTAAATTGGTATCTTGTTAAAGGTTTCGAGTTAACATTGATGAAAAAAGTCTGCTGGGGACTTTGAGAGGCGAATGCTTAAATAACTGCTGATAGCCCGAACAGGACACAAGACCATCTCTGACTCTTTGGAAATGGTAGTGTTATTTTATGGGCTATTTGATCTACCTTTGAGTGAGGGATAGTTATTTGATATGTGATTGTTGATTGTGTACTGTTAATTTTTGAAGTTGTATGCAGTATGAGTACTTCAATTTGTTTGTGATAGTGAATTCCCCTACCCTAAGTAAGCCAAAGTAAGCGAGTGAAAAGGCAGAGGTGAATAATGTGGCTTCATATGGTGAGGAGCATATTGAGGAGAGAGATAAGATTAATCCTCTCAGCAGGGGGCGGGTGATTTGGCAGTGGGTATCAACTGCCCTGTTTATTGTCCGTTTGAGACCTTTAAGTGCTTTGGCTTTCAGAAATGACTTATTGGTATCTTGTAGTCCTTTTAGCTTGTGGTAAAAGGAAAGTACCCGTACTGTGTTTAAGGAAAGTCCTAGTATTGACAGATAAACAACGAAGTTGAGGATTATATCAGTAGGTATGGGCCATATTTCTTGGAGATCGTACGATTTCAGAAAGCCATGGAATTTTTTAAGGCCTGTGTTATAAACCTGTTTGGAGTTATGTGACAAAGACGTTTGAATTAGGCGTGCTGATTCGGCTACCAAACAATCCATTTCTGGGGTGGAAATTGTGTGCGCCACTGTTCTGCATCTGGAGCCAGTTGGTGAATTTTTTTCCACTAACGAGAAATGCAGTCTGCTATAGAATTTTGTTTGGTTGGGATATGCTGTGCTTTTATTGTGATATTATACTATAGAGTAATAAGGACCAACTCTCTAACAATTTTCATGACTCATTGTTCAAAACCTGTACCACGGCCATGTTATCTATGTGGAATAAGATACGTTTGTTTGCTAGAGAGTCGTGCCAGATCAGTATTGAACGTATACAGGGAATAATTCCAAAAATGTCAAATCTCGCATCATTTCAGATTGCACCTACTCATGTGGCCATTTTGAATAAGCCAAACTTCCAGAGAAAAAAGATTTCCAAACCCCCCGTTTTGTCCCCCAGCGCCCTCGGTAAATAGCTGCAAGCAAGTATCTGATGTCCAGATGTTGTTTGATATAGGAGAGTTATTAAAATTACCGCGAATATAAATCATAAATTCGATTGCTAAGCAAATCGAAGTTGAATAACTATCACATTCCTTTCAGGTTATAACAAAATGAGGTAAAATAGTAATATCAATGATACATTTGATGATAAGGCATGATGACCTCGTCAGCAAATACAATTTCTCATTAAGTCAAATGCTGACTGACATTTTCCATAATAATTGTTAGGCAATTATTTACTCACTGAATTGGCGATGAATTTTTCCGTTATTTCCAGATCATGACAAGGTGCTCACGGCGGGTGTGACGGTCAGCAGGGGATGTTCACTCCTCCATGGCACCTGGTCCCACCTTTGATGTTTTAGAGGTCCGTGTTTACTATGCTCCAAAATTTGTATTGCTTAATAAATTTTTGAACTTGAATACTGTTTGTTATCTCCATATATTTCATGAAACAAATATCTTTGCATTATCCTAAATAGCAAGATAAAAATTAATAGAGGGCAATAAAAATGTATTGTAAAGCAAGCAGATTAGTTTTCAGAGTAAGGAACTTCTTGATTTTATCTGAGGATTTATTTGTCAAAGAATGGCATATTTAGTCTATATGTTTATCGAAATGAACTGTTTCCAACATTTAGAAGTCGTTTATCATGAACATGGAAAACATGGCTAGCATTAACTTAATAGTTTTGCTTTTTCTCTGCTGTGTCTATATTAGCAAGCATTTTGTATTATCAGTATTGAAAACCATTTCATACTCGGGAAAAAAAAACAAGTTTGACTGACATAAGGACCTACTGTGTGACTCTAGAACAAAGCAAGACCATTGCTCCTTGCATAAAACGATTGAAGTTAAAGGTATGTCAACACCGACAATGCTTGTTTTTTTTTGTTTTTTGTTTTTGTTTTTTTTTTTGTTTGTTTGTTTTTTTTTTGTTTTGTTTTTTTGTTTTTGTTTTTGTTTTTGTTTTGTTTTTTTTTTTGTTTGTTTTTTGGTTGTATTTTTTTTTGGGGGGGGGGTGTTTGTTTGTTTGTTTGTTTGTTTTTGAGAATTGTAAATTAGATAATATTTACTCATATAACTAGTCATACAGCATAACTCAGTGATTGGATATTTGGGGGGTCAGTGCATATTACTAAGGAAAAGTACAATGGAAACCTTACTTTTTTTGCACTTAAATTGTAACTTTTGTATTAATAGCATTAACCGTAATTATATTCTTTCAGATGTAATCATGACAATAAACATAATCTTATTTCATGTAAAATAGTTAAAGTAAAAAAAAATATTGAAAACATTTTGTAACTTATGCGCGTTAATTATTTTGTTCCATTTTTGCACTATTATATATCATGAATTCGGGTACTAAAATCTAAACACTAAATAAAGACGTTTTCTTATATCAATTTTTTTTATGAAAGGATAATTTGAAGACTCCTAAGCTGAGAGTGTTATGTTTAAAGTAATGCCTGATAAGTTCTAGATTAAAAAGCATTTATAATTCCAAGAAAAAAAAAAAAAACAGATCAAACCAAAACATATTGACTGCGCATGTCCAAGAGGGAAATTCAAAAAGCAATCGTTTTTAAAAATTCTGAAGAATGGGATTACTCTCGTAAGGTTTTTTTAATTCATTTTTCACATGAATGTTTTTAATGTGATGGAATAGTATATGGTAAAATCAGTTGAAGATAATGATATGCTTATATCAATAAGTAATGCGATACAAGTTATCGCATAGTGAGCAATTTTCATCGCTATCTATCGCAGCTAGGTTAAGGACTCCCATATCTACGTCAGCCTATGCAGAGGTTCGGGAAAGCTATTATGACGTCACGTTAAAACTATACACATGAATCTTGATGAATAAATACTATATGTTCTTTTTAAAACACACTAAAATACTTTCGTTTCTCATAAATATTATAAAGATAAATGGATGTGCAACTTATATACCCAAAATAGCACTTTTAGTATGTAGAAAGAAAGCCAGCTTGATCTCGCTGTACTTATTGAGATGACGTCATTTCTTAGTTTGACACGCAGTTTCTCTGTGCTTGAGGCGTGGATCAAGCTATTATCGTAGCTTGCAAAAACAAAAATAAATACGAAACAAGCTTAATTGAACCAAAATAAATACACATTCTAAAATATATTACTCCACATTTTATTGTCAAACTAAATTGATAATGTGTAGACCTTATATATAGCCGTAGGGAGCACATTTGTACAGTAATGTGCTAGAATGAGGGGTCCAGCCCCTCGAAAATATCAAATGTTCAACGATATCCGCTTCACTATAGATTCTGAATTTTTAAACACGTGTAGCTATTATTCCTACTATTCTGAAAAGTACTGGGAGCTGGTTGTGCATTGTTTATTTATTTCGTAATGTAACATTATTCCAGTGCATATTACAACTATGTCTGGAGTTTATAGAAAGACGGCTAAAATTTACGCAATTTCTGAGCATGAGGAAGTTGCTCCCAGCCCTTTTCATGTTATGAAATTTGTCCTAAACAAAACAGAATAATATTTTTAGCGGAAAGATTCCAGTATATAGTTGAACTTTTACGATCTTTGTAGTAGTACATATATGTTCTAATTTTAAACCTGTCACGTGACAAACAGCTGATGTAAGCGAAGTCGCTTTGGTCGAACTCATCAGAGACCCGATATATACAAATGCAAACACCTCAATGCACGTTCATCAAAACTGATGCTGTTTGAAAAAATTAAATTGTATTCATTTTCTCTGAATATATTAAGGCGTATATTTCATGGGCGTCCTTAACCTAGCTGCGATATTCACAAGCCTTCAATTTGTTAAAAATCGATTCATAATTTCAATCGTACACCGATTAGCCAAGTTTACTAATGTTTGTAATATTTAAATATAAGTGAAATGAAAAAAGTAAGATAGATTTTTATCTTAAAATTGTTTGTTCGGTATATACAATGTATATGTCATCAACAGTATACAGAAAACGATACCGGAAAGCATATTTACATTTAAAATGAAAAAAAATTATTCAACACGGAGAAAACTTTTGAACTTATATTTGGTTAAAGCTACATATTGTATTCAATATGATATATGTAATTTGATGTAACAATACCGACCTCGCATTCAGAAATATAGCATAATGTTTCACACTAAATAATTTAATTTTGTTTGTATTCTAGCCTCTGATTGGTTAACATCCAAAAACGAACACAAATTATTTCTGTATAACCTGGTTTGGTATGGAGACACACACCCCTGACAACCAGCTGAATCATCCGTGTCCATACAATCCTCTCATTTCCAGTCCTCGGGATTCATGGAAAATTCCAGATTTAATAAATGTACCTTTAACTTCAAACAATAATTCGATCTTACCACATGTTAACAAACAACATGGCTGCTAGGCCTATCTATCAGTTTTTACCTCCCCTCGCTTCCCATCACTTCCGTTACCTCCGTTACTACGGTTGTATTATTGAGCGGCAAATTTGAAATAATAAAAAGCAACGAAATTTTCAACCCAAAGTTATTTAATGATTTTAAAATTAAATTATAAGGAATGACTCTAATTCTTGGCCAAATTATTCGAGTATTAGCTGGTTTGGGTCAGTTTACGCTGTTTTATAATCCGCTTCGCGGATTATAAAGTGTAAACTGACCCAAACCATTCCTAAATTAATTCTAGCAAATAATACATTTCAAATGACGTATACCATATCATTGATGATCGAGCGATATATATTCACTTTATTCAACTATATTGCTACTAAAAACAGATACCATAGGTTATGACGAAGCATGTAAAGTCATTTAAAAATAATCAATGAATTTAAGATAAGTGTTTGTGCATGTGTATACTTGATTTCAATTATATATTATTTTGTTCCTACAGAACTGGCAAAGATGGGAACATGTATATGTGTCTCACGAAGAGATGCTTTACATGACATCGTCAGCATTAAGATTCTAAAGATTTTGTGTAAAAGAAAGAATACACGATTTAACTAACTTTACAAAAAAGCATACAGCAGGAACCACTTGAGACACTACTGAACAATTAAAGAGGAGGTCAAAAACGAATTTTGCAGATTGCATATTTTTGCAATATTGCAGATTTTTTTATCATCATCCATGGAAAAATCTCTTGTATGATTTTTTTTTTGTTATTTAGGAGGACTGCGCAATTGGGAGCCAGGCGATGATGCTTGGGTAGAACATGCTAGATGATTTTCAAAATGTCCTTTCTTGATTCAAAATCGAGGACAGGATTTTGTGAATCTGGTACAGCGCGTTCAGGACGAAGGCTTGGAAGATATTTCCTCTCAAGAACAAAACGAAGCACATGCAGATATTGAACAACTTTCACCTGCCCAAGAAATTCTTCAGATGGGATACACGTGGGTTACGATCAAGGAAACTTATAGGAAACTGCATAAGAATGTGACGGGTTAGAAAATTATAAATTTATATCGAATGTGTTTACCTTTAGTTTTGCAAATAAATTAAATATTTTTTTTCTACAAAAATATAGTAGAGTGCCTTGGTGATGGTATATAAAAAGTCATTGTATAATAATTGAAAATATTTTAAATGAGATGGTTTTTGAAATTGTTTTAAAATTTACGTATTTTTTTAATATATTACATGCTGTTTTAAGACGTGACAGCTGCGGAGTTGATAGAAGAAATTCTAGTGAATATCTCCTCAACGCCTGCCTATGATCCAGAAATGAGTTATCCGAATAAAGAAGAAGGCTCTATTCCACAGTTTTCTGCGTACATCAGAAATGAGACAAGTTATAACTTTTTTTATATTTAGTTATTTTTTATGTTTCAGTAAATTCAGAAATTAATATGATTGACTCTATCTTTATTTTAGGCCAAACTAGTTTTTCACCATCAACCATCGGGCTATCTGAGGAAGTTGGAGCTATGACTTTGAATGGTACATCATATTTCATTATTAATGTTTGTATACTGTATTTTGCCTTATAGAGCATTTATCATGAAAAATATGCAACATCATATAAGGGCATTATATTAATTTTTCTCAAACGTAAAGAAAACCTAAAAAAGATATTAGGGATATTGCCATTGAGCATTACGATGAAATATGTTACATGTAACATACTTATGAATTTTAATTTCCAAGTTGATGTAACTGAGACAACTTACCAGGATTCATACTTAGAATTTTCAATACAAGTATTCCAGTTTATTTCTCCGTCGAATTAAAATTTTGTATATAACTTGTCTTTGTATAGAATTATATATTTTCCGTTCTTTTATAATTCTTTTCAGAAGACACTCAGACTTTGATTGAAGAAAATCGAAGGCTTAAAGAGCAAAGACATTGCAGGGTGAGTTCAAATGTTTTTAGTGTGCAGTATGTCTAAATAATGAAATATTTATCTGTCAACAATTATCTGTTAACTTTGAAGTACGTTAATATTTGATATAATTAAGACCCATTGAGAGCATTTACATTCTTCCTGAACTTAACAAAATGTTTTCAGATTTGCATGGAGGAGGACGTTGCAATTGCCTTTCTGCCATGTGGTCATTTGTGTTGTTGTACCCACTGTTCACCCGCGATGCGCAAATATCCAATGTGCAGAGCGTTCATCAAAGGCACCATGAAGACTTATCCAGCTTGAATGATTAATACTATTAATTGATTTTAAAGGAATTCATATTAGGTGCCTCTCATGTGTTGACATAAAGTGTTACAGAAATGGTCCATGAAGATATGACAATAAAGTTATTTTGTATATAGCACCGTTTATTTAAAAGTTTACTTGTTTTTCTATTCATTAATTTCTCACTACTGTTCATATGTTTATATGAAGCATTATAATCAATATTATTATTTTGTTATTGCAGCTTGGGTTAATAAAATTAATGCATTTGAAACCTTTGTAAAATTTTCATGTCTTTTTTTTTTTATTTTATAATGGGATGTTATAGCAATTCTCAAACACATGCTTGGAGCCAATTTTGTTACTCTCAATAAATACATCCAGAGATATGCCATGTCAAGAGGCTTGATTTTATCACATTTTGAAGGCCAATTTCCGCGCTTACACAATCCAGTTCTTTATATTTTATTTATCACAAGATTGCTACATTAAGTCTTGACATTAGCTTGAAATTATGAAGGAAAGACTATTTATTATTACCTTAGATTTTGTTTATTCACACATTGTAGTGGTCATGTGATCATATAATTATAAAGTACATGTAAAGTTACGAATAATTGTCAACATGCTGTAGAACAATGTGCCTAAAGTGTCTTCTTTACAGCAATTAATATTTTTTTGTATGGGGTAAAGAAAGACAGCATGCATGGTAGATCAGTTGCTGGATAGGGCTATTTCTTTGTTAGGATTTTACGAGGTTTAGGAATCCAGTATAGGTATTGTAGAACTCAGTTTATGTTATTGGAATATTAAAAGTTGTAAAGACTGAAATGTTATTTTAAAGAAATTCATTTGTAGAAAGTTAACTGTGCGTATCAGTTTGATTTCAAGATGAAATGAAGAAAACGAACAGTAATCAAGTTTCTAAAATCTATTATTTGCACATTGAATTATCTACGGAAATTTCTGTTTTCCCGATCATGACAAGGAGCACATGGCGGGTGTGAACGATCGGCAGGGGATTCTCCATGGCACCTCATACCACCTCTGATGTCTTTAAAGGTCCTTGTTTTGCTCTGCTATTTTTTCAATGGATTTTTTAGCTTTATAACAATTCGTTACATGTATCTCCATATTTGACGATAAAAAAGTTTAGAATATTCATATTTAATATTACGTTTTGTTGTTAGCATTAATGTCTTATCCAAATATGAAACTGATATTTCAGATTCTATGGATAAATCGAATCAACGCAGGAATTAAAATGAATATTGTGAATTTGTCACAGATAGTCGAGCGGATTTACTTCTTTACTTAATTTAAATATAACTCAAATGCTTTTGTCCAGATAATTTACATATTTAATTACAATAAATGTACAAATATACAATATCCGTTGTTTGTCATATAATGGGTTTCTGTCCTTTCGCGCCTTTCACTCCGCCGGCTAGAGGAAGATCTCTAGAGCCTCTCTATTATGGGAGGGCGGACACACTGAAGGCACCTGGTGGCCTCTCCATACAGTCTCTACATATACTATGGATGGATGGAACCTGCTCCAACATACACATACAGAAGTTTTACTAAATAAATAAGCTCTTGTGGCTTAACACAAATACATACTTTACTCATTATCAGATTTACAGATAATGTACACGTCTTAGATAAGACTTAATTAAACACACATGATATGTTTAAACTATACATACAACCCATACACAAATGCAATATTACGAATTGCGACTTTACAGACAAATTATTATTACGGAAATTGTACACCATACTTATAAATATTCAAATACGTGTTGCTATATATAGTAATCACATTAAACAAAATATACATGCTAAAACTGATGAGAAATGCGGTGACTGGGTGTTTTAGGACAAATGAATGATACAAGAAAATAACTAAGATAAAATAATAAACATAAACCTTACCTCAGAAAAGCTGGACCATTATACACAAGAAAATACAAAGTAAGCCCTGCAAAACAACTGGTACTCGGTGTAACTTAATGCTGGTTACAAAACATATCTGAGAGGGGGTAAAAGCGTCCTCCTCTCTGGACTGCCGTGTCCAAAACTAACTTACACGGACTGGCGGGTTTTAAGGTCCAGTGAACTGAGGTTAAGTGAAGGATATGTACAGTAATAACACATTTAAAGCGAAGGGGTTCCCCACGGGATATTTACATAAAATTTAAAATACATTACCAAAAGTATGATAGGATGATTTTCATGTGACAGAATTGATAAAACATCGTCTATATATTTACAAGTTGAATTGAAGATACGACAAGAGACTTCTTTTCATGTAGATGTTTTGAATAAATTCTGCTTCACATGATTAAACAATTGTTCTGCTACATGTAATATGATATGTACAATTTAAAACAAAGTCTTTCTTAAATATAGTTCTGTTATAACAATGAGCCTTGCAAACAAAGATGATATTGTTAAACGCCTTGTCTGATGAAACCAAAACATATTGTTTATGTTATATCTTTTTAATTCCTTTAACAGTAAAATTTAGTGAAACGAAAGGATATACGGTTTTCAAATTGCTTTTTAATTTTCTAATACGATTCTTTAATATATATCTAAAACACTTAATCCATTGTTGTAAAGTGTTTAAGTCATTTTCTTCATATTTCGCCTATCGTCTTACAAAATCCTCAACAGGATTCATAATAGAAATAAAGTGATGTCGCCATTCGAAAGATCGGGACTCCCTCTATTTAGTATACTAAACGCCTAGTCTTCAATACGACATTGGAAGGAGCAAGGTACCTACCGTATAAAAAAGTGAGTGAAGATTTAGCCAATAGTGGTATGGAATTAAAAAAACCTTCATGGATATACATGTATAAAATTAAAAATTATCCACGTTAATTTCTCATGACTTTGCATCCATCAATGATATCTCATTTTTATCATTTGTGGACGATTTATATTTGTATTAAAATATCATTAGTGGAAGACTCATAACGAAGGATATAATTCGTAGCGTTGGTAAACTTTCTAAAATTGGGTAAATCGGATTATTGGTATATTTACAAAATTCATCGACGCAAAGTCACTCATTTATGTTACTTTATATCATGAACTACTTAATATAATCCGCGCTTTCTACAGTGGATGTGGGTTAATACATATATATGCAACTGAAATTTTATTCATTAAATCTCCATACGTGTTCAAATATGTAAAAGATGTGTTATATGATTCTGGGTTTTGTGTTATATTAATCTTTTTCGTTATGTATACAAAATTTCATACGTGAGCAGGTCTCGAGTCTCAAAAAATTATGGATCTCAGTGCAAATGTTAGTTTTGTAAATCAATTTTAAACTCATTTAGTGTACTACCACAGACATTTATTGCTACAAATTATGGACTGGACAACACATCTACAGTAAGTATAAAAGACTTTCTTCGGGTTAAGCTGAACACAGACTGTGTGACCATAAAAAATGAAAGTATGAATTTATTTCTTCTCTGCATCAAAGATTGCTTTCATTTCAAGGAGATAATAAGAGAAATGGTTTCATCAACACATCCAAGTGTGACTGACGTTTTTTTTATACAAATTGTCAGACCATTATTTACACACTGAATTGTCGTCGGATTTTTCCGTTTGCCCGATCAAGACAAGGAGCACACGGCGGGTGTGACCTTTCGACAGGGAATGCTTACTCCATGGCACCTGATCCCACCTCTGAAGAATTTAGAGGTTCCTTTTTTTTTGCTCTGCTTTCATTTTGTATTGTTCGATGGACTTTTGAGCTTGATTATTGTTCGTTATCTCCATATTTCAGTAACTGTTACAATTTATGAAAGCACAAATACCATTCTCATTCAGGAAACTAGTCCATTTGAATGGTATAGAAATAACTTTCTAAACAAGGTAAAAAGTCAACTTAATGTGAACCAGTCTTAATCTCTAACAGAATGCAAAATTTTTGTCGATCAACCCAATCGTAGTTCGTTCCGGAGAAACTCTAAGCAACCTTATAAATTAAATGTACAGACAAGTTGTAACAAGTGTAATAGCTCAGAAAGTATACAGCTTTTTTATGAGTCTATAAAACTGCTAACCCAGGAAGTTAAAATCCTGACGAAACAGCTAGTGGAAGCCAGTCAAACGAAATCATGTCCCATTGCCTTACCACAAACTTCAGGAAAACAATGAAAACAGAAAGGATTTACACTTCTCTGGAGAGAACCAGTCTATACCGGCTTCAAGAGGACAGAGCAACTTGAGAGAAATTCTTTTTCCGAAAGAAAACAAAAATCTACAATTATCACCGGAAGTTCTATTCTTCAACGGATTAAAACCCATGGCTTTGGTCCGAGTGTGACAGTTAGTACAAATCGTGGTGCAAGTGCACACATTTGTACAAAACTGCAGAGATGTGGTGTAAATTCCATTAAAAATATAATTATCCAGGCTAGGGGTAATGATGGTGCTAATCTACGCGACATTGATACTATTCAGAACGACTTTACTGATGTAAAGTCTAGAAATCCGACGATTGCAGGGTTGCTATTGAAAGCGACTCCAAGACGGGATGGATTTGTAACCGAAGTGAATCCAGCAATCAAGCACTGTAATTCCTACTCCTTTTGGAAAGATAACATCCACTTGCCCGACCGTGGTATAGTACCACTTCGCTTCTCAGACTATACAGTACTCTTGTGAAAATTTTCAAGGATCATCAAAAGCCGTCTTGCTATTACTGTGGAGAGAGATGTCATTCTTCATGCAACTGCCGATTGTAATGAAGTAGTTTGTTGGTATTTTGGTGAGCATGGCCACAAACAATGTTCTGTGCAAAATAGGATCTTGGTAATGAATATTGTGCCGAACATACGAATAACTCTCCCATTATAAGCAGTGTCACTGTAAAAAACTATTTTGACCCTTTGAGAAATTTCTGTTTTGGTTGTAATGATTAAAATTGCATTTATCTTTCATCTGTTTATTCCATAATCAAGTAATTCAAAACTTCAAAAAAAGTCTACATATTGTAAAATTAAATGTGTCACATTTTGCAAAAATATTTAAAAGTGGTGTTATATTTTCAAGATGAGCTAGTATGGACATATATTCTTAACGAGGCCCAATCTAGTTGGAAATCACGTAAAACGGACCAGTAAATATTTTTGAATTTTAGATATATATATGTATGTACCATACTTAGAAAAAAATAGAATAAAATTTTGTTACCTTGCCTTGATTGTAGTAGAATAGGGCAATTTGAAAAAAAAAATATTGATAATTTTTTGTGGTTTTGCACACAATTATTATACTAAAACTACCTAATAAAGAATGGATTTGACAAATTACAAAAACTAAATGGTGAAATGTTTTGTTTTTCACACGTAATATGCAATATTCATTCCTCATTTAAAAAATGAAAAGAAAATTGGAAGTAACCTTTATTATAGTAAAAAGGGGGCATATGAAAATAAAAAAACTGGACTTCAAATTCTATCTTAGATGCTTTATAAGTTTACATTTTATAGGTTTACATAATATCAACAAATGGTTGATGTGTTGTATAAGTTTTTCAAAATAAAATATAATTCGTCCATTATGAGAGAATTTTCTTTATATTCATTATTTTGTTTAACACACATCGTTGTTTGAAGTGGAAAAAGGTGTTGGGGGATGGGGGTGTAAAAGGGCGTTAAAATTACATAGTTTCTGAATATGTCGGAAACTAAAATATTACTTCTTGGTTGCATTCAAAAGACTCGTAGAATTGAATTTTTTTAGTCAATTTACTGCATCCATATTTTAGTTATTAACAAAACTGGTAAATAAACATTTTCGAGGAGAAAACTACATGACTGTATTTACTTTTGGTTACAATGATTTTTAAATTCAAAAATTAAAAAAAAAAGATAAAACTAATAAATCTCTACTTAGAAATTGACGATAACTCAAAATAAATTATAGTACAATGTAGCTAATTAATTAAAACACTTATTTATTAAAACAAAAGAATCACAAGAATGAGTGAGCTTTAATTTCAAAATGCACAGTCCAGATCTAACAGGTATGCAAGAAAAACAAAATATTTTAGCGCAATTTGACATCATTTTAACTGTGACGTTATTGTATTCAATTGTGACGGCAATCAAGGTACTGTGACGTCTGCGCAGACCAAGTGGGTTGGGCCTCATTAATGTGAAAAATGTGTAAAAGTATTAGTAACAATGATAAATTGGTGTGCTTTTGAAAGAAAGGACAGGAAGGGGAGGGCCTGTGTAACGACGAATAATGACCCTCGGGGTCATTTTTCGACGTAGACATATGACGCCCTAGCCGTAGAAAAATGTAATGTTTCGTAGAAAAAAAGAACCCAAGGGGTTAGTTTTCTACCCGTGCAACCTATAAGAAATTGACCCCCGTTGAAAAATGACCCCCATCCCAACAGAGTGATACAAAGTTTAAAAGAGGTGATTAATGACAAGGTTTGGGTCTCAATGTTTTTTTTCTGTCAAACACAGGACGAACATGCAATTAAAATGTAATATAACAGTATAACATGTGTTTAGATCTATTATAAATATTTGGACATTTTACAAGAGAAAGACACTAACGGCAAACTAACAACAAAACTTTATGATAAACGTGATGACTTCAACTTTTTGATCGTCAACTTCCCTTATCTATGTTGCAATATACCTTATCACCTGCATATGTGTGAATTAAAAAATAATGACCAGGAAATTTAATTTTTTTGAAAAAAAAATCACCTTCCCATAATATTTTTCAATTATAGCACCATATTGTATTTACATTCTTGTTAAAATTTCCGATGTGAAAAATTGACAAAGCATAAAAATTTCAGAATTTTTATCAGAAAAACTTCTTTAGAAAAAAGAAAAAAAATATTACAACATTCTTAGACTTTCTGAAGTACATAATCAAATCAAAGGAAATTGTTTTTTTTTATCTTTTCAATTTGTGTCAGGGTTCTGAACGATTATATCTAAATCTTTATTAGGTTTATTCTCTTGTATATGGGGGAAAAATTGCTTTTTGATTATTATTTAACATTAATTGTCTCAATTCTGGTTTGATTAATTTTAAAAGGAAAGCGATATTATATAAATACAGCCATTCTATGAGATCGATCCTTAGATATATCGACTTCAGAGAAAAGCTTATGGACTGCACTTCGTGCTTAGGCGAAATGCTTGTCTGTTAGGTCGATATATCTATGGATTGAACGAATATAAGGGCTACATTTGTTAATTTTTTTGTAACCAAAAATGAGACAATTTTTTTATTAGAATATTTCAGTTTTAAAGATTTTTCACTGTTATAATTATGAATTAAGTCAAATCTTTGGATTTTCCCTAAGTTATTTTTAGTATATTTATTGTAAAATATAATTTTGCAAATTATATCAAGCAAACCAATCAGATATATTGAATTACACAGTAAAAATGATATGATGCAATAAGTTTCCCAAAAAATACTGTTTATGAATTAAGTCAATTCTTCAAATCTAAGCCAAAAAAGAAATCTGATGAAGCATTTTTTTTAAATAAAATATATTTGATTTTAAATGATCGTATCATGTTTTACCTTGTTTTGTTGCAATCCTGACAAATTGTATCTTATTTTATTAAACATTGTTTTAAAATATTTAACACACAATGTCTCTTTCAAAATTTCTAAACTTGTTCGTCGTTGTTATTTTTACACTTTTAGGGAAATGTTTTCATATTTTCTAGACTTTAAAATACGTATGTATACTTATTTGCTTATGTAATGTATATTTTTCAAAAATATATTTTAAGTGATGAAAAGTATTCTGTGAAATAACTTAAAACATCCAAAAATATCTGTAATTTGTTAATGTAGACATACTGATTTAAACTACGAATAGTATCGAGCGTTTTCTGCAATTTATTTTGTAGTAAAGAGAGATGAAGTTCATCAATAATTATTAAACAGTTTTGTTGCACTCCTGACAGCAAAGAGATTTAAGATTAAAGCCTTATTTATAATAAATGCTTCATTGTTAAAAAGCATAAGAATGTTTAAACTTTCTTTATATGACAAATTATTCCCTCGTAATGTCATAAAACTAGCTTAAAATATAGTAAGAAGAGACAAGTATATGTAATAGGACATTTTACAAAATGCGATAAACTCTGTTAGCAATTGAGATCAACCGGAAACACTTGTTTACATGTAACTAATTGACTGATAGACATAATAAACAATTTTCTCTTTGAATATATGAATTTTTTTTTAAATCTTTTTTAAAACATGATACACTTGTCAAATCAAAATTTGAAGCATGTTGTCAATTTATCATAAAAGACATATCATTTTTTCGAAAGATTTAGTGAGACCAACATACTGATTTCACATATACATCTGGTGAGCACTTCAGCACCACATGTGTTATTACTATATAGTCACATGTTTATGAATGACCCCCTGTTTTGTATATATCTTTTTGTCATTTACAAAATAAATGACATTATTCATTCTGATACATGTGTTCTCATTTTGCCTGCCTTGAGCAAAAAACGAGCTCAGTCTCCTTGACAAGGTTATACAAACTAAGGAAGATAAATAAGTAATTATTGTAGATAATAACTTTTATATGACATGTGCAGTGTTTATATTTGTTTCACTGACTTAACCCTATTCCTTACTTAAATTATGAAAACTTCTTGTGGCCTATGTTTAACCTGACCCTGAACTTGTGCATTTAAGCCAATCATAAGCGGTCAATTTGTCACGTGTCATTTATTGATCTGTTTATTTTGGACGAGAAGCCACGCTATTTCTGAAATTTGGACCCACCGTCCACCCCTTCTACCTCCAAAGATATCAGGTTTTTTTGCAACTCACCTTTTTTGTGGGCAGACAGTTTCTGTCTTGGCTTAAGTTTTTGAGGCCTAAGTTATTGAGGCTACCCACCTTTTTTGTGGGCAGACAGTCTATTGATCTACTATTTTTAACATATGTTTACAGTAGGGGGTCTGTCATGTATTTCTTGTACATGTGTTGTATAATATCTCTAGTCCTTTGGCCCCCTATCTGTTGTTTTGTGTAGATATTTATTTTCATATGTAGTATTTTAGGGGGTCATGATTGTGTTCAGCACCACATGTGTTATTACTATAGTTACATGTTTATGAATGACCCCCTGTTTTGTATATATCTTTTCGTCATTTACAAAATAAATGACATTATTCATTCTAATACATGTGTTCTCATTTCGCCTGCCTTGAGCAAAAAACGAGCTCAGTCTCCTTGGCAAGGTTATACAAACTAAGGAACATAAATTTATTGATTCATAATTCTTAATCTTTTTAACCAAAAAGAAAAAAAAGGTATGTTTATCCCTACCAATATCTATAAAGGATTATTTGTAATGGGTCATTTTTCCTTAACTAGGGTATGCAGATTTTAATGGTGATACCACTTTTTCGTCAGGCAAAAGAGTCATTTTTCGACGTCGAATAATGACCAGGGGTCATTTTTCGTCGTCAAAAAATGATCCCCGTATAATCATGACCGGTCATTATGTGACATTATGAACTCTTTTTCTACATGTATTTATTACTTTTTTTATTAATTTGTTCATATCTTTTTGAGAAATATAATCTTAAAATTTGATTTAACAAAATTTCGTTTGCGCATCTGGATTGAGTTGCTTCAGTAAAGTTTTATTCTATGATTTCATTGGCTCTTTGATTTGATTGGTTATTTCTTATTTTTCATCCAATAATACATTTTCATTATATATGTTATACATGTAAGTATATATTTACCGCACTTTACTTATGTAGGTCAGAGCAGTAATACTTTTTCATGTAGAAAATCCAGAGTCCATCGCATGCATCTTATGGTATGTAACTTTTATATTTGATTATGTGTTTCATTGCCATTTAAAAATTTGATTTACGTAATTAATTTAATTGCAAACGTTTTACATCATTGTATTTTTGCAGTCAAAGTTGTAACTCAAATAATAATGAGTCTGTAAGATTTCAATATAAATTGTTTACATTCCACTTTTTTTTCACAGAGTTCATATTTCTCTAAATCGTTTACTGTAGGTAAATTATTTCATATGTTATTTTCATTTAAATAATTTCTGTAATTTTGACTTATTATATACTTATTTTATTATATGATTGAATAATTCCTTTCTCTCTGATTGGCTGAGATCCAACAATGTAGAAAAATATACTACGTTATATTTACCTGCACGTGACCTTCCAGGTGAATATAATAATAATATATTTTATCCACATTAGACTAAAAATAGATTGGGAAATTCCAAATTGATGTCAATAGTTTTGGAAAGTTTTTTCACTTGCGTCTGACTTTCACTCATATGAACATAACATTAAGGCAAATAGATTTTTGGGTAGGTGGGGGGGGGGGGGGGTGCAGGAGGCCTGTCTCCCTCTCCTCACTTTTTGAGAATGATAAGTTTTAATTTAATATTTAAGGAGAAAAGTTTTCAATGAGATATCCCCTACCCTCGTTTATGGACCTTTACATCCTATCAAATAAAATTTTGAGTTGGGAGAATTCTTTTTCTTTTTACCTTTTTGAAGGGGGGGGGGGTGCTAGTCAAAGATTTAATTTCAGGTAAGTTGTAATTTTTTTTTCTTATAATGTCCCTTTTTTCATAATCAATCCTAAATATGTGCCTGACATTTATTTTTTCTACATTGCACCTACACTAGAATTTAAAGTTCCAACATAATACAATAATACAACTGGCTACATGTTAGTTTTTTAACCCCGTTTCTCTCATTATGTTTGGCTAGTACTTCAGTAAATATAAACAAGTAAGATGGCATGGATTACTTCATGAGTGAGTGTCATTTAATCATTGAATCATGTAATAAAACAATTATTGCTGGGGGGGGGGAGGAGGGTCGGTCAATACGAAAGTACAATTCGGGCTCGGTGAATATTGTACTCCTCAGGTGTCTAAATCATTGTATTGACCTAAAAAACCAGCAATAATTGTATAATATTTTTTTTAAAAATAAATATATTCAAAGGTTAGAACACTTCCACATAACAAAAGCCACTTCGGGTACAATACGTAACAGCTGTCTGCATAATTCTAATTTAATCAAAATGCAGTATCTTGAAATTACGTGTACTAAAACATGTTAAACGTAAATTCTGAATACTAAATTAGAACTGATTTTTGAAATGAAGTAAATTTTCTAGATTTTCTTTCAATGCATTATTCTAATATTTTAATGCTCAAATTTTATTCGATACATGTTATGAACTAAAATTTAATGAAAATTCTTCTCAATGTTTGTATTCGAAAAAGGTGATGATGAGAGATATGAATTTCAATACGTATTTTTTATAATATAATTACATACTTTGGTGGTATTTTTCATAATTTATTTCCAGAATTATTTTTCACATCGACTTTTAAGACGTATATATCATCATTTTCCGTAGAGAGGCTGAGATTTTATCGTTATTGTTAAAGGACTTTTTAAAATCATATTCATTTAAATATGTTCATTTTCGCAATTTACAAACATCAGATCTTTAAAATTCATCTTTTATTTGAGTAATGATTGATTGATTGATTGTATGTTGTTTTACGTCCCTCTCGAGAATTTTTCACTCATATGGAGACGCCACCACTAGCCGGTGGAGAGCTGCAAATTTTGTCCTATACTCAGCACTTACGGCCATTGAGCAGTGAGGGATCTTTTTCGTGCCAGCACCTACTGCGACACGGGACCTCGGTTTATACGGTCTCATCCGAAGGACCGGGTTTGAGTAATGCAATGCTGTTTATATTATTTTTTTAGGAGATGAATTATGCTTAAGTAAAGATGAAGATTCAAATGGATTTCCATATATACGATGTAGATAAACCATAACAACTTCCTATGGCCTAAAGAAGACCCCTAATGATTTTGAAGTCAAAAAGTCAAAGGTCAAGGTCATAAATTCATAAATTCTGTCTGTTTTAACACTTTTGTTTCCGCGAAATATCTCGACAAGCCTTTTAGCTTTTGCAATGAAATTTTACATAGAAATGATTTTGAGGTCAAAGGTCAAGGTCGTAAAATCATACATTCTGTCTGTGTGTAAACTTTCGTTTCCGAGCGATATCTCAAGAAGCTTCTGAGATTTTGCAATGAATTTTTACACCATAATTCCCTATGGCCCTGCCGGTCCCTCTCAAAGTGCCCTGCTACCCCACAACCCCCACCCACCCTTTTTTTTTTTTATTTTGGTCATTTTGTTTTCAAACGTCAATTGAAAATTTGTTGGCATTGATTACGCTTAACGTTTTAGAGTTACTCCCCCTTTTGTGTCAAAAGTCGAGTGGCACTATTTTTAGCACAGGAGCATGTGGTGAGTTATTACATGTCGGCGGATTTTATATTCTAATTACATCTATTGGAACTCTTTAGTAAAAGCTAATTAGACACCATTTGTTATGTTAAATTTTGACAATATCTAGTTAGATGTATACGCTGGTCTACGGGTATGATTCTCGCTTTGAATGCGATAGGTCCCGGGCACTAATCTGGGATGATCCCGTATTTTTTTCTTTTGAAATGTTGTTTCGATTTATTAAATCACAGTATTCAACATATGAAATGAAAAAGTTAATGACGTCTGGTGTGTACAAACCTTCTCATATAATCCTTAGTACAGTGTGATAAAAAAAAGAATCTTCTGCAAACATTTTAAAGAATAAGCAAGCAAATCTATATATCCATTTTTTATTTGCTTCAATATATACATTTGTTAACTCTGCCAATCCAGGGGGTCCAACCCCCCCCCCAACCCCTATCTGCGCATGCTCTTCTTTTTTTCTCAAACGGGGGACACAAATTCTCTGAATTAGCTTGTAAAAATGTCTGAATAGTCTGTTCACTATTTTATGCATTGCTAGGGTTTACCAAAATTAAATGCTTTATAAAGTGACGGCACAATTAAAAAGCTCTTATAGCTTTAGGGTGTTTGTTTACAAGATTATATTTTATCTGGCATACATGTTAAATTGGGACATCAACATCAATGGTCATTCCAGCATACCAAAGCATACCCTTTCCATTTTCAGCAATATACTCCAACTGGTGTTTTCGTTGCATCCCAATAAAAATTGATGAGTGTATATTATTTTATTTATTGATTGATTTACATATTGACGAACAATTTATTAATGCACATTGATGTTTGCTTGTTGAATAAACATTTGGTTCAACTTTGTGACATTGCAGCTTTTTTAAGTTATAGCTTTCAAATGATCACTGCCATAAATAGCGCTAATAATACAAATAAAATAGACATGATACTTATTAACTGTTTTATTTACTTTTTACTTTATGTCTGTGATTATTTTCCATGCCCATTAGCAATTCAGTCATCTTTTTCAATCACTTGTGAATGCAGTACATATCACAGTTGGACTTAACTGTACCATTTTTCATGTTTAAGTATTTACAAGTGACACAGGATATTAATGCTGAAATGAGAAAAAAAAAGATATATAAATATATATATATATATATATATATATATATATATATATATATATATATATATATATATATATATATATATATATATATATATATATATATATATATATACTGGAAAATGTGTCTTAACTAAGTATTCATCTACATAGACAAGGAAACAAATAGCTCTATATAGCCTATTGTGTAAGATTAACTTGATAAGATACATGTACATAGTCACAAATGGAAATTTATATAAGCAATAAAATTGACCAATGATACAAACAGTAAAAATGTCCTAAATTTTCTGCAGCCTTGTCCCTTTCTCTCAGGACAAAGATTAAAAAGTCGGGAAGTGAATTGAAAAACAAAAGCGCCTTCATCAGGGCCTTTTAAACTATTCTAAGATATTAATTTTTTAATGTTTATTGAGAGAATGTCGATGTTTTGAGTTCTTTCAACTCAAATTTAAAGTTTATATTTATACTTTAAAATGAAATTTCGTAATTTGCAGTATTTGGTTTCACAGAACACCTTGTCAAGTTAATCATGTTCTGCCCAAACCTATTCTTCCAAACCCAAAATCATGTAGTTTTCAGGAATTGATGAAATTTTCTCAGTTAGAATGTGTATAGTAAGTAAACTGTCGTTCTAAAAAACATTAAAAAAAATCATCTTGCAAATGGAATGAGAAAGTGAAAGAATATTTTGCAGCTGCAGCACATAACAGCGATAATATGTATGAAAACTCTTTTTTTCAAAAATACTCACAGAGCTTGAGACTTTTACCCTAAGACAAGTTTGTACGCCCCGGATAACAAAGGGTTTCTCAATCTGGTTCTTAAAACCATATCGTTAAAATTTAGCAAAAGGGGGGCCAACGGATTGTTTTTAAGGACTTCTATTATTGTATTGGAATAAAGAATTTGCATCTTCTTTTTTAAAATGTTGTTAAAATTCCCAAGGAAAAGATGACACGAAGTTACAAGTGAAACCTGGCTGCAATTATTTTTTCCTTAAAACCAAAAGAAATTAACTGAAAATAAGTGACAATAAGAAACTTACGCATTTCTGAGGCAGCGCTTTCAGCATTCATCAGTACGAAGACTGAAGCAAGCAAAGCAAAGCACAGTACAATGTAGTAGAACTTCTGGCTCAACATAATTGTTGCGTAGTTTTATACATTAAATGTTCTTGTATTTATACGTTTTAAATTCTTGATACTCCTACTTTAATATCTATTATTGGTATAATAGAAATTGTAGATAAAATTTTATATCTGATATAGACGGTTTACTAGCAAATGATGATTTAACATTTTTTTTAAACTACCGTAAAAATATATCTTAAATGATCACATTTAGAATAAGATGACAAAATAAGCATTTTACGCTAACTTTAGCTTTCAAATATCTTCAAATGAGTTTTACAGTTTCTATTTCATCAGCATTAGAAGAAGAAAAAGAGATAAGCAAAGAGAGGAATTAATTGAAAACCAAGAAAAAATATTGAATTAAATCAAGCCCTTAAAATCACCTTTCTTATATAATGTTTTAATGATTTTCGCGGTATTTATGATCTTGCAACAAATCCACACAAAGAAGATTAAGAGTAATAATTGAGTAATTACTTTCTTACAAAAAAAAACTCTCATTGGAGAGTATTTTAACTAACATGCTTAAAACTAATTGTTAAAGGACTTATCGCATGCTCTAAAAAATCATTATTTTATTAAAAACATTATCTTTTTTATTAAGGTCAACATCTAGTAAATGAGTGTAGACTGTCTTTTTGAAGCTAGATCCATTATGATGTCATAATTGATTTAAACTTAATTTTTCCCGTACTTCATGGCTGTAATATACCGGTAATTATGTAGAAAATATGAAGCATTTTCATGAAATTTAATTTGAAATCATGTCAAAAGTAATCCCGATACCTATATTCAATTAAATATCATTTTAAAGTATAGTTCAAGAAGATAGGAAAAACATTTTCTGGGAGACTGTGGGCAATATTGATATACATTTTCCTTTTCTGAGATGGAAAAAAAATTCCAAAATTTAATCCTAATTTTCTTCATTTTTCATTGAAAATGACATATTAAAGCATGTTTTTTCGTTGAGTTTGGCTAAAAATTATGTCCGGATACACCTTATTTTACCAAAATATATTTGTAAAGGATCATTTAAAGAACTTGAAAAATGTTAAGCCACCTTTCATTTACCAGATCTTGACCTTAAATACTAAACATAATAAATGGTTTTTAAGCATAGTTTAAGCGATATTAGGTGATATGCATATTTAAATCGGATTCGGTGTCATACTGCTATAATGTCATAAGCGATAAGTTAGTGAGAGAGAGATACGAATATGAAGGCTACACTATTAACAAAGTTATCAAAGACAGAATCAATGTTTAATACGAAAAATGCTGAAAAAAAATATTATTTCCGTGATTTTTAATCACTATATAAAATTTGACCTAGTTTTATTTCAAAGTATTATCATTGGATAAAAGATGAAAATATGAGCATACATGCATTATTACAGGACTACGTGGGTGTACATAGAGGCTTCTGTCAGTAAGAAAATAATTTGAAAGAAGTTGGTAATGCACGACCAAAGTTGCAAAACTACTGCGGGGCTTCTCGAATTTTAACTGTAGTCCATAATCATCAAATAAAAGGTAATTAGTAAATATCACCTCTGACAACCTTCTCTTCTACACGGTGTTACATGTATATTTAACTATTCCCCGGCGCCCTTCTGAAATCAAATATGATTCATTCTTTTTTTTTTTTTTTTACAATTTGATTTGATTAAAATAAAAGGGTTTGTAATAAAAGTTCGATTTTTAAAAAATATATTTTATCTTACCAAAGCTACTGCTATTTGAAAAAATAATCAGAATTTTCTGTTTATTAGTTAAACATCTAGCTATATTGGTTTTCGGTAATGTATTGTGATAGGAAAATTATTATTCGAGATCGCCATTCTAGATCTTTGCAAACATATGCAGATATATTAGCATTAATTAATATGTTATTACAAATAAACTATAATTAATATTCTGCATTGCATTGTTAAATTTGTGAATTATAAAGGTTTGATGACAAATCACACTGTATTTTGAAGGCGAGTTTCTTTGTCTTCGCTGCGTACCTTTTCCTATAGTCGCTGTTTTTACCGTGTCTACAGATTTTACAGACTTTTTACTGATGGCATTTCAAATATATATGTTTTGGTCTCCAACATTATGTCGATAAAATCAGTGATTTGGTAGTTTATAACACAGAAAATCTAGTTTATACAGCGTATATTTTAGTAAAATTAAAGCTATCAACTTATCAACCATTGTCACTTATGACGTATCACGGACACTTGATTGCTTTAGCTATTAAATTAACTCAGATTTTTAATTCAGAGATTTTTATTGGATTCAAATAATGTTTAACTGATTTAACTGCGGTATTTTCGCACAAAAACACGAATTTTATAAACCATGATCAAAAGGAACATAATATGCTTTTAATTTCAAGTAATTGAACCGTTCACGGTATCTCAGTCGGTAGAGCGCTCGCTTCGTGATCGGGAGGTCGTGAGTTCGAATCTCCGCCGCGACTGACCTAAGTCGATATAAAATGAGTAGCAAATGTCCCTTCGCCATGCGCTCGGCACTTTGAAGTGAAAGATGCGAGTCTGCGGATGAGACCATAAAAACCGAGGCCCCGTGTCACGGTAGGCGTTGACACGATAAAGATCCCTCACTGCTCAATGGCCCTAAGTGCCGAGAAAAGGTCAAAATTCTACATTTGAAGCCCTTCACCGGTATATGGTGACGTCTCTATATGAGTGAAAAAATCTCGAATGGTACGTAAAACAACATATAATCAATCCAGTAATTGATTGTTTGATTGTATGTTATTTTATAACCCATTCGAGATTTTTTCACTCAAATAGAGACGTCCGGTGAAGGGCTTCAATTTAGATCTTTACTCGGCACTCCTGACCATTGAACATTGAAGGATCTTTATCGTGCCAAAGTTTGCCGTGACACGGGGCCTTGGTTATAAGGTCTCATTCGAAGGAACTTTCACTTCAACTTTCACTGCAAAGTGCCGAGCGCTTAACGAAGGAACAGTTGCTACCTATTTTTTATCGACTTAGGACGCGGCCGAGGTTCAAACCCACCACCTTCCGATCTTGGAGCAATCGCTCTACCGACTTAGCTACGTGACGGTCAGCTAATTGAGAAGCATGCGATATAAGTCCTTAGGAATTAATTGTTTTCGTCGGGGGAAGCTAACGCCTCAGAGGGTCATGTATTCAATATATAAAAAAAAAACATGCTATGAATAAAACATTTTTTATTTTTGTATTTGAATACTTTCTTTTCTTTAATTTAATCTACAATTAAACATACGTCCGTTGGTACTTTCTTATTTGTATAATAGTGGTTACCATTTTGGGATTATAAGCCTATAAAGATCGACTGAAGGATGTAACATTTAAAGAAATATCCAACTGTTTTAATCAAGAAGTTTACAAAAATACCACTAATAACCAAAAGGAATTCTCCGTACCCTTTTTTATGTCAATTTTAGCCATTTTAAAAATAAGAATTTAAAAAATTGAATATTGCGTAATATATGATCAAACAAAAGTACTACTAAGAGTAGTTTTATTACGAATAACATTTAGAAAATGGATGAATGAATTTGGTTTTCAATCCATATCACGTGGATGGCTAAAAAATAAAAGTAAAAAAAAAATGAAAGGAATTTGGATCGGGAACAAGAACAGCAAATAGAAACATGAAAACTTCTAATTTGCTGAAAATATTTGTGAAAGAAAATAAACCTGTATACAGTAATTCAATACCTAACCGTTTTGTTATAGTTCACATGGTTGTGATTTACACTTTAAATGACGCAAATGGAAAATAGGAAAAGTATAGAAATTTTAATTAAATTTTAAGCAGGAAGCAGGAAGAACTCAACACCTAAGACTGGAGTTCCTAATATGTAACAGTGGAAATTGATTCCTTGAAGGGGTTTCTATAATTCTTATTTTTGAGGTAGTGGACAAGCATCTGCTGCTAAAAGAAAAAATAAACTTGCGATCAAAAAGAGTAAATGAATGACATACATACAGAGTGAAATATATGGAGATAACGAACAGTATTCAAGCTCAAAAGTCCATTAAACAATACAAAAAGGAGCAGAGCAAACACGGACCTCTAAACATCAGAGGTGGGATCAGGTGCCTTGGAGGAGTGAGCATCCCCTGCCGACCGGTCACACCCGTCGTGTGCTCCTTGTCATGATTGAAAAATAACGGAAAAATCCGTCGACAATTAGGGGTGTAAATAATGGCCTAACAATTAGTATGAAAAACGTCAGTCAGCATTTGACTCAATGATAAATTGTATTTGCTGACAAGGTCATTGTATCGACCATAGAACTTACGAAATGATGACTTTAAACGAGACAACTGATATTCTTATTTCATCAACTTGTTTGTCAATAATTACCTCGTTTTAGAAATTGTTTTAGAAATTGTACATACGTAGAGCATGCTCTTGCGTATCGAATCAACTGAGAGATATATACCCCATATGCAGGTGATGAAGGTATATTGCTGCATAAGTAAGGGAAGTTGACGATTGAAAAGTTAAAGTCATCACGTTTATCATAAAGCTTGGTTGTTAGATTACCATTAACGTCCTTTTCAAGTAAAATATCCAAATATGAAACAGATGTGTCAGACTCTGTGGTATCTTTTATCTCAAGCTCACCAGGATATATCGTATCGACATAAGTTTTGAAACGGCATACACATCAATGATGATAATGCTTGGAGCGTCTACAGGAAATCAAGAAACAAGGTCATCAGTAAACTCAGAGAGGCTTAACACACATTTGTAGAGGACTGATTGATGGATTGTATGTAGTTTACGCCCCATTCAATACTTTTTCACTCAAATTAAGACATTGCACATTACTGGTGAAGGGCTTCAAATTTAGACCTTTACTCAGCACTAAGGGCCATTAAGAAGTGAGGGATCTTAAGTGTGCCAAAGCCTGCCGTGACACGGGGCTTCGGTTTTTTAAGGTCTCATCCGATTGACCAACAACTTTCACTTTCAAGTGTCGAGCGGTTGGCGAAGGAACAGTTGCTATCTATTTTTATCGAGTTGAAACCACGACCTTACGATCACGGAGCAAGCGCTCTACCAAATGTGCTATTGTGACGGTCTCATTTGTCAAATTAAGCCAAAACAAGTCATATAACACTTGAGCTAAATTTTGCAATTTTTGTCTTTTTAGAAAAGCAAAACAATGTATGCTTTATGTAAGGAAAAAGAAAGCAAATAAAAATAACATAAAAATATTTTTGACTGCGTGGCCGAAAATTACATGTATGAAAATGGACAGAGGTGAAACTTGGAAACTGTTCACTAAAATTCATTTTCAAAATTATTTAATCGTGAAATGTATGATGTCACGTACGGAAAGTGGTAAAAGCCAAAATCATTGATTTTTCGAGATCGATCACTGTTGAATTTTTTCACCAAGCAGCAGTCGAAATAAAGGATTAAGTGTTTATATTATAATGAACTTTAAGTCGTAGAAATTAACCTTCACTACTTGTTTAACTGACCAAATAGCACGAAAGTACTTATTTCATATAGTGGGCGATACAGTGGACATCCAATAAACACGCTTATTACATATTGGCATGTTTTTTTGTTTTTTTCATCTGCTTTTAACGAGTTAGAAATTTCTATGTACATTGTAAATCAGTGCAAATGTTGATGCAATCACAGGCAGAAAAGATAAATAAAGGCTATTAAGATCCAGAAAAGAAATCAGATAAACTGTGTTACCCCAACCTATACGTTTACTCTAGTTTGTCATTTTACTGTGTGTTAATCGAAAGTTTTGTACTCGATACATTCTGAGAGAGAAAAAACAAATAAACAGATAAAAGGATAACAAACCCATTGTCAATCTTACAGATGCTATAACAATACAGATCATTGATATGGCAAAAACAATTATCCCTACCTACATTAAAGTTGATATCAGCAGTAGAAATTTTCTTTGTCCGAAGAAAGAGTTTATTAATCAGGTGTGTTTTTAAGATATATGTTTTGATTTTTTTTTTATTTTAGGAAATTTACAGACCAATCGTTCGATGAATTACAGAGGTTCAAAACTTTGTGCGACCGTTCATTACTTACACATGTTCAAATAATTGCATTATTATAATGTTCTGAATGGTGTTTATCCTAAGCAACAAATAAGTTGAATAAAATATTGAACCAATTGAATATTTGCCTTGAAAATCTTGCTGTTTTTTTTTCACTTCGTTGATTAAAGAAATACCAGTTTATTTGCTTAGTTTTTAAAGTATATACAATTGAATTATCTACTTTACCTTTACAAGTATTACTGAAATGCGATATATATACAAACTTAATATATATGCACCAAATTTTATATTTCATTCATAATTTTGAGGAGATAGAGAGACAGAAAGCAAGACAGTGAGAGAAATCCTATTCATTTATCAATTTTTTTTTTACAAACGGACATTGGTAATATCAATGCACACCTTATGTTAATTTTAAAACTTACCAAACCATTTTAAGAGAAACACGGGTATAATGCCTGCGTTTTTTTTTATTCAGATTTACGTAATATGTCATAAGAAATATGGTATAGAGAATGTGAAACATGAATATCCTATCATCATACCAAAGCATTGTAATTATAATCTTCAAATTATCCGACAAAATGGAGTTATCTTAGACGTGTTAATTTGAGCGTTTGTTATTTTGAATGACACGTATCTACGCAATGCGCAAGCGCTTGTAAGGGAGTCGTCATATACAGGAAGTCATCCAATCAACGACCCCTATCGGCATGATTATTTTCTTGTCATAGCATCCGAAATATTCCGATATATGCATTTTCTAAAAATAGCACCGCTGAAGTGATCCAACGCAGTGCTTTCATCCGTTTAATGTAATGAAGGATCTAGCGGTGAAAACTAGTAAAGATGCTCTCACTTCTACTTTTAACAATGTTAAATATGTATGGGGTATGCTATTTCCAGAATCTGAATTGATAAAAACTCGAGTTCCTCAGGACCAGTCACGTAAGGCTTAGCAGATATAATTAATGTAAAACTAATCAGATTTACTGACAAATAGATTCGCGTAACAGTGTATGGACGAAAATCCGAAACGAATAACTAGAGGTTAATTTGTGCATTATTATTCATTCAATAAACCTTTGAATATTTCAGAGAAGAGAAGGATAGGTCGAGTTTGATTGAATTCCAATATTATAATTACCAGTATTATATGTACAAGTATGTCCTAAAAACCGTATGAAGCTATCTAAGGAAAATTTGGTATATGTTTATGTACATTCTCAAAACGTTAGAGATCCTGCGTCAACGCGTTGCCGTTGGACCCCTGACAAATTTCATTTTTATTTGAGCTTGCTTCTCTCATTGAAATTAAAGTAGACAGATATAATAAACAGAAAGGAATCAGTTGACACATAAAATGCACATATCATGCATTGTTTATCACCGAAAGGCTTCATGTGATTGGTTGAGAGATAACAAAAACAATCAAGATTTGTAATTTTCCCGATAGACGTCGCTGCAGTCAGCCCGCAAGATCCCGCAAGATATCGAGTGAAATTTGTCAGGGGTCCAACGGCAACGTGTTGACTCAGGACTCCTGACGTTGTGAAGATGGTTTATGTGATGTCTACTGGAACCGCTTAACTTAGGATCATCTTTCGGCAAACTTTAGACGGACGATTCTGTGCTTCATGCAAAAGATAAATAAATAATATGTTGACTAATATTATTAGTCCCCGTCTTCTTTTCTAAATGTCCTGATAAATTGTAGGGACTACTTTTGCCTGCTGCGTGTTATACCAAACACTTAACAAAAGGAGAAATTGTAAAAACATGATATAATAGAAGTTTAAAACAAAAGTTCAAATCTTGATTGACATTTGTACTTCTACATGTAGATACAATAAATCCCCGCCCCTTCAATCTCAATACTTTATTGAGTGATAAAAGATATGAACGCAACTATGTTCAGGCTCATAAATTGTGGATTTAGAATATATAATTAAAAAAATATGTATGGCTGACCAATTTTTTTTTATCGACAAGAAGAACTTCCCACCATGGAATAGGGTTTCTGATTTTTTTTAATTTTGTTTATTTGTTTGTATTGGCTTTTACATTTATTTTTCTGGCTTTGAAAAGCAATTAAAGCAACTTTTCAAGAACACACAAGGAAATGAAGCAATTGTTTATCGGGAACTATATTCAGTATCTATTTGGATGGTTGTTCATGTGACAAAAAGGTCACTTCTTATGACTTAAGAACTCTTAGAACTTAAATATATACGTATTACCTTGTTCATCACTGTGCATGGTCTTTTCTTACATATTTTATTTCCTAAATAAAATCTGCAACATGACGACTTTAAAGTTGTCGTGTTGCCGATTTTATTTAGGAAATAAAATATGTCGGAAAAGACACATGGATGCCATCAAGAAAACATTGGGTATACATAAAAAAAACCGGTATGACAGAGCAATGCTCTAGTTTAAGTGCACTAATGTACTAGTATATATTTTCATTATCACTTTTACCGTATTCGATGATGGGCCACATCGATAGAAATATGATTTAGCGCGATAGAAACAAATTACTTGAGTTGTTTGTAAATTCATGCTCCAAGGATCGTAATCAATCTGATCACAGTTTGATCATGAAAATAATTACTTAGCAGTCGAACGTGTTCCTTAAGCAATCAAATTGCGCTCATGTCAAGCAAAATTAATATTTTATGACATCTTAGATCGACGTTATATTCCCAAAAAGTTTATGTAAGTAGTATAGTGACAATTTCTGAAAAAGGGCATACTTATCAAGATTGTATTCATCAGAATACTATTAACTAACTTAGCTTAGCGCTTTTCAGTACTGTCAGTACTTTGATTTTTACCATTACTAGACATGTTATTTCGTTTATGATAAGTGTGCATGCGTAAATAGCATGGAAGGTGAAGCCCTTTTACTCGTTGCTATATTATTTTTAAGGGCCATATACTGTTTTTATTTTAATGAAATAATAAAAATTATGGATTTATTTATTTTTGAAACTTGTAAATTTTTAAAAATTTATATATTTATGAGTGGTTAAAAAAAATCCAAACCCTCTGGAAAAAATTGTTAAAGTGTTTGATCCAGTTAAAAGTTAAAAGAATTTTTTTGTCAACTTGTCAAAATTTGAAACAAAAATGGGACAGTATACCTATTTATGGCGCTCATTGCATTTCATATTACTTTTTTGCAATGAATTGTCTTTATATCAATATAATTTTTTTTTCTTCCAAAATATGTTATCCAAATTTTGTAATACAGTCTATTCTTTCTTGAACAGAACCATTCAAAATCGTAACAAAGAAAAAAAATGCTATTACTTCGCAGAATCAAAAATTTTACCTTTCTGCACTCAGATAATGGCATTAATAACTAACAAGAAATAAAATTATCTTAAAGATGATGATTTTGTCAGAAAGTTTTATTTAGATACCTGATGACTAGGAAGTGATTATTGCAGATGATTTCAATATTGCTTTGGTAAAGATCCGCGAGATTGGTCGTCTGCAATAATTATTATTATATATTTTGGTTTAACACAATTAATTAATACATCGATCAGATTTGCCCGATCACGATTCGTATTCTAACAAACAAATAAAGTGTATGACATACGAGATGACTTCGGCTTTTCCATCGTCAATTTTCCCTATTCATGTAGTAATATTCCGCTATCACCTGCGTATGGTGTTTATGTCTCCCAACTTATTCGCTACTCAAGAGCTTGCCTTTAAAGCAAGGCATGCTACTAAGTGATAAATTGATGTTACAGGGATTTCAACAACCTCGGTTAGGGTCGGCATTTCGTAAATTTTTTGGCCGTTATAATGACCTTGTAAGTAAATATGACGTATCATTGGGTCTTATTTTGGCTGACTTGCTTCATACCACTTGTTAGGTCTTTATCTTTATACTCAATTGAATATGGAAAGTTCCGTACACCTGATCAATACGTAGTGCTCACGGCGGGTGTGACCGGTCAAGAGGGGATGCTTACTCCTTCTAGTCACCTGATCCCATCTTTGGCATTTCCAGAGGACAGTGTTTATGCCCCGTTTACATATTTGTATTGTTTGTATTTTTTATGAAATCGGTCAGTGTCCGTTATTTTCACCTTTTTTCATTGTTTGCTAAATGTCTGAAGACAATTATATAGATTTTCAGCTGCAATGTTTTAAAAGGTTAAATATAAATTGTCCGATAGTAGATGTAGGTTGAATCTTCTCAAAAGAAACTAACTTCAGTTTTATAATAAGAAAACCTTCAAATAATTAAGTTTCCTAATGAATATTTTCTGATTCTCAGACACCTGACATCCTACTACGGACAGCGGAACTTGCAAACAAAGCCAACATTCGTGGAACATAGCATATTTATACTGCATGAACTAAAAAAAATTTCTAGCTATTCCTGACATCTGTTAGAAATGAATTAAGACAACAATAAAAAAACATCATATTGATTAAGATTGATAAAAAATGATTTTGGGGTATCTTTCAAACAAATCATTTCATGATTGACGATAATTAATATATTTCAGTTGCGGGTCCAAAAGGGGGGTACTGGGGTTGCGATCCGACCGCCCATTTGATTTTGGAATATATATATATATATATATATATATATATATATATATATATATATATATATATATATATATATATATATATATATATATATATATATATATATATATATATATATATATATATATATATATATATATATATATATATATATATATATGTGTGTGTGTGTGTGTGTGTGTGTGTGTGTGAGGGTGTGTGTGTGTGTGTGTGTGTGTGTGTGTGTGCGTGCGTGAAAGGTGTCAAACGGGGACAATCGTTTGTTTACACACCTTCCAACCGGGGACAACCTCCCAACCGGGGACGTCCCCGGTTGTCTTTGATTAAAAATAGCGCCAAATTCGAAATCAGGGATGTCTTATTACCCCAAAAAGCCGAAAAGATCCGTTTTTCAACATGTTGAAAAAATGTCCCCGGTTAGTTAGGATTAAAACATGTGTGTGAGTGTGAACTTTTCACAATTACCGAAGATTGTATTTGGGGGTTACACACGGGTCCCCGTTTGTATAGTGAAAAACAAGTCACGTGACTTTTCTGAAACAAACATTACATTTAGATATCATTCTTGCTCTATATCCGGTATTTTATTTTAAGAGAGAGAATTTAGATATATTATTTATCCTTACTCATGTATGAACATCAGTCCGTCCGACAAACGTTCATGTCAATGGAACACCAGGGTTACAGATGTATGATCGACTTAGCATTTATGCTTGTGACGTACACTAGTACTTTTGTTACTGAATGTTTTCAGATTATCATCGAAATATACTTATTTTGCGGTTTACAATTTGGCAATTCTGTATTCGATTGTCTTCCCTTTTTTTATCTGGATTTTTTTTTTCAGAGAAAATTTAAAGATTTTGGTTGCAATTAACACACATAAGAGCGCAAAATTTGCTTTGAATTGATACATAATATAATTTTGTATTAAAATATATCAATAAGAGTAGTCTTAATTTTTTCGAATAAGTCAAACACATGAACCTTTGATTTAAATACTTTAAACACTAAAGATGAATTATAGGAAGTTGCTCTTTATGAAGGTTTTCTATATAAATGAGATGGGCTAACAAGGCGTGCAGAATGCTATGGCATTAGATACTTAAAAATCATATCAAATTTGTGAATTAAATATTAAGAGTAAAGTTCTCATCATTGAAATTTATGAAATTATGACAAACAAAACGTTTTTGATTTAAAAAAAAAAAAAAAAAAAAAAAACTATTCTATAACCAGCATTAAAAAAAAATAAAGTCGTATTCCAGGGGTTCAAACCCTGGCAATAAAAATCCTGAGTATTAATATCTTTTTTAAACTAACGTTAACACGCTTTACAACTCTGGATGAATAATGACATTTAAATCATGATTGTGATATGAACATTGGCTGAATGGACTTAAAAGTATTTCTCGGAGAGATACCAACGTTTTTTAATAAAAGTATTTTTCAGGTTTATCGGATCCTTGCTCCATGTTTTTTTTTAACCATGAAATGTATATATTTACGCAAGGCCATTGAGTAGTTTAAAAGGGGACACCTCCCAAATATTTTGACAAAGAAAAAAACTAAACCGTCCAATCTCGAAATCTTTTTGTATATGCTAAAAAAAGTATGTTTTCAGTGTTAAAAAAATTCTGCTTCTGCGCCTATCTTAGTTGGATTAGAAACAGGAAAAGGGGCACATAATCATGTCTTAGGATTATCTTATAAAAGTTAATCTTGTATATGAAATTGATACTTTTCTTTTCACAAGTAAATTACTTTTTATCAAAAGCGGTTATAAATAATTCTGTCCTTTAAAAATATCTTTCTTTCTTTTTTTTCACCTTTGCTATCTTTAATTGATACAATTTAATTTCAAACGTTTCCTTCTTTTGAGGCTAATAAGACATGTACACAACAAATGACATCTCATTTCTTAAAAGGGTCGCTAATGTAATTTCAAAAAGAAAACATTCGGGATATTGGTTTCTGCAATAAATGATTCCTTATAGTGTCGAATATTGATTTGGCAATGTGCGATCATATTGCCAGATATAAATTCTCAAATGTCGGACATAGAAATATAGTTGACAGTCACGTACTTGTATCTTGTTTTAGCTAATAAAAGCTGAAATTGTTTTTATTATTTTTTTCTTACATGTACAGTCACACATTAATAAAAAATTCGTCCTTACATACCTCCGGGTTTTCAATGTTGTTAGAAGTAGTAAAAGAATGTAAAAGAATTTATTATACCTCATTATAACTGTTCTATACAACGCGTTACCTGATTGGTCCAATACAGTCACTTGACAGGGTCATAAAACTTCATATTTCCATGTCGCCGTTGTGCTAAACCACATCGAAAACATCGTACATTTTCCCCTTTGCAATACGTATCGTTCGTTAAACTAAAAATTCCGATAGTTGCAAAATTAATAATATTAGAGAGGGTTCATCTGTCAAACAGTAACGAAATTAGCAATTATCTTCTTTCCAATAAGGGTGTTTTGAAAAGAGGGAAAAAAAATACGGAAGACAATTGACTTTTTTTAGAAGTGAATTAGAAAGTGGAGCCTAAATTGAATGTTATTTACAAAGGCTTGGCTTTTTCGGTATAATACCGCAAACGATTCATTTCACTATCATGAGGGAAATACGAACATTTATCCAGCCAATAAAATTTCCCCGGGGGAAACCATCGGGGAATGATTTAATCCTCATATTTCGCAGACGATCATGCACTAAAAATATAATGCATGTTAAGACTTCATGGTTTGTAATATTTTGAGCTGGCAGCTTAAATATACAGAGAAATAAGTCAAGAATCAGTGCACTCTTTTGTGCGCAATTAAGATGTACTTTTTGTCATTTTGGTCAAGGGGGGGGGGGGGGCACTATACTTCTCTAATCGCCCATTCCAATTCCCTCTGGCAGATCAACGAGCTACAGATCAGCAACTGCAAAGTTGTATGTAAATTCTCGACTCCTTTTTTTTTTCGCTTAACAGGTGCGCTTATTTTTCATCTTTTCCGTAATGCAGATTTATTTGTTGTCTTTGTTGAGCTTGCGATTGATGTTCATTTGGTTGATGATTTCGAAAAATTTTATAATATTTTAAGTGAAACCCCACCCTTGACCACTTGTTAGTTGTCACTAATACTTTTTCTATCAAAAGATGTCGTCATTTAACGGAAGTAAATAATTTCTTTCCAGTCTAATCTATATATTGTTTCTTTTGTTTCATACATATATTTTTAAGAATAAGTATACTATTGTCGATGTATTTATTGTTTTTCTTTAATATTGAGATATGCTCTTGGAGGTAAAGTCGGTTGGGTGGGGGTTCCACAGTAACTGTATTTTATTCCTAAACAAAATTCAAGCTCAATTTCAAGCTTCCATTGGAACAAATTAAACAAAATAGAAGAAAAAGTAATTGGTATCAGAGAAAAAACTTTCATTATTATTTCATTTTAAAATAAAAAAAAAAATGCTTCGTATTTTGAAATTCACCAGCACTTTCGCGCAGTTGCTTTATGCTTTCCAAGATCAAGAAATTGCACTTTTATTATTCATACTCACAATGTCCTCTATTGTACTGTGATTATTTATACACAAATGTCCCCTATTGTTTTATGATAATTTTTACTCAAATTTCCTCCATTGGTTTTAGAATAATTTATAAACACGTTCCCTTCTTGAATTATGATCAGTTACACATACATGTCCGTTATGATTCGCAATGATTTATAAAAAAAAAAAATTCTATTGTATTGTAATGATTTATACAGGAATGTCCCCTTTTGTATTGTGATTTTTTATACCCACAATGTCCCCTATTGTATTGTGATTTTTTATACACAAATGTCCCCTGTTGTATTGTGATTTTTTATACACATATATATGTCCCCTATTGTATTGTGATTTTTTATACACAAATGTCCCCTATTGTATTGTGATTTTTTATACACATATATATGTCCCCAATTGTATTGTGATTTTTAATACACAAGTGTCCCCTATTGTATTGCGATTTTTTATACACATATGTCCCCTATTGTATTGTGCTTTTTTATATACATATTTCCCTATTGTATTGCGATTTTTTATACACATATGTCCCCTATTGTATTGTGCTTTTTTATACACATATATATGTCCCCTATTGTATTGTGGTTTTTATACACAAATGCCCTCCCCCATTGTATTGTGATAATTCAAACACACAGTTCCCCTATTGTATTTTTTTATTGCTTCCTAAGATTTATACACAAATGTTTTCTGTTGTTTTGTTATATATTACAAAGATCTCCCTACTGAATCGGGATAATTTATCCACAAATGTCCCTATAGCTTACTTATCTGCTTTATCCATTTGTTCTCTAGTTTACTGCTATACTTACATGTATTACATAATATTCCCCACTGTTTTGCGATAATTCTTAACAATAATTCCTCTACACTAACTGTATTGTACAAATGTAATACAAATGTATACATGAGTATAATCCCTTATTTTATTGTAATAATTAATACACAAAATGCCCCCTGAAATGTATCCTGATAATTCAAATATACATTTCCCCGATTGTATTATGATAAACGTTCCACTCTTGGTTATATTTAGGGAACGAGTTTCCTACTGTATCGGAGATACAGGGCGGGACTTAAGACGAGGGCGAGAGCTCGAGCCGCACCCGCCCTTTGTCTCCGATACAGTAGGAAACGTATTCCAAATGATTTGTGTCATGATCTTTCTTATGAACTCACTTATTTACATGCGTATTTTGGTCTCAACCAATCAAATAATTTTGCAGAAAATTGTTTAGTACCCCATTTTCAGCAGTCGCAACTGAAATGCCGAATGAACGGGAAGTGCAGGAATCTTCAATTAAAATAATTATAAGTATTAAATGTTTATATAATGTGTTTCCGCAAAATTTAATTTAGTTTTGATTACGTAGGCTTTCCACTCTCTATTTAGCTCTTTCCAAGACTTTTTTATCATTTAAACAACAAGTGTGCAAAACATTTTGATCCATCTTAAGAATTATTTGGAAATGTTATAGGGGGCATATTTTCATGTCACAAAAACATGTTCTACATACAGACCCTAAAATGTGCTACTACACCACTTGCACGGTTCGGTTCGTTTCGCTTTGTGTACGGTACGGTACGCATCTTGCACGGAACGGTACGCTTTGTGAACGGTACGGTTCGCTTTGTGCACGGTACGGTACGCTTTTTGCACGGAACGGTTCGTTTTGTGAACGGTACGCTTTGGTGAACGGTATGTAAATTAAGTGGGCGGAGCCTGTACGCTTTAGTTTATGATTGGCTACTTCATAAAGTCGTTTATTTCTTTATTATAATCTCTTTATTTTATATAACTTGAAGGACGGTATCGCAAGCATTTTTAATAAGTTGTTTTTAAGTTAAAGCTGTTATAAATATTTCCTTATTAACTGTATCTTTTTTAATTTACTTTCTGTATTCGAACTACTTTCAATTTATAAAATAAATAATTTTAGCTGTCTATTTATTATCATTTTGTACACCATCACCTTATGGTTCAATAACTTGGAAATAAATCGAACATATCAACAAACACTGCATAACAAGGATGAAAAAAAAATACTTTGGTTGCTTCGCCATAAAGGCCTTTCTGTAATTTTTTTAAAAAGAATAATCGTACATATATTTTTTATTTCCTTTTAATTTTCCTAATTGAATACAATCATTAGTTTAAATATTCACTTATCACACTTTTAAACAAATGAGTTTGATTTTATAAATCCCTCATGCTCTTATTTCGTCTACCATTCTTTTTACATTCTTGCCGCTGTTGCTTCATTAATGAACAAACAAACAAACAAACAAACAGCAAAAATTTTCTATTGACCGAATGATCAAAGAAACAATTAAAAAATAAGTTATTGTTTTCATATTTATTTGTGAGGAATTTTATTTAATTCTTTTTTTTACAGAGATTGCTTAGGTGTTTGGCTCACTAGGAAAAATACATTTAAAAGTAATCGGTAGAATTCACACAGTTAGTGCAAAATATAACTTAATTTTTGTGCGCGTAATTGTTTTCCTTTTTATATAAGTTTTCCATCAATGAGTAAAAATGCTTTTTAAAGGGAAGTTACAATCGAGAAAACGGTTAAGACAGCTTCAATACCATCTACAATGTATAAATGTATATTACTATATATATTGACTGCAAAGAAAGATTTCCGAAATAAATAATATGTAAAAATGTTAGAAATAAATAGTCCGTTTTCAATTACCTAGAAAATAAATAATATGCAGCTATGTATGTCCTTAAAAACTTTGAAAATGAATAACTTGCCCCCCCCCCCCTCCTTGTTTCCTTGTCAAACTCAAACTTTTGTACTGAAGATCTAGAAAAAAAAGCTGTCTGCACATGAAATTCTACTTATCTGCTGATTAAAACTGGTGGGTTCATTGTTGTAGACTTACTGTATAAGACAGCGAACTGTTGATACCCGTGTGAGTGTAGGCATATCTGGACTAACGGGATTAGATACGGTTCATTATACACAGCCTTAGTTTTTACCTGTGCACGTGTGATGACAATACTTGATCGAAATTTTCAAATGTTTTAGAGTAAATAACGAAAACATAGAAAGACGTCAGTCTAGATAACAAGACCATGTCAAGAAATGTACAGTGTTTCTTTAAAAAAAAATCGATGAACATGCATGCACGAACTAATCATTAAAAAAAAAGATTAATCTTGGTTTTATGTGTAAATTCCAGGTAACATATTTTACCTGCAGGTTTCAGTGAATAAAGCAAATGAAATGGGAAAATACTTTAAATAAAAATTAATTCTGACATTTTTTTTTTTTTTTTTTTTTTTTTTTTTTTTTTTTTTTTTTGATTACGTGTATTAAACTGAAAATTCCATGCGAAAATGTGGCGATCGAACCTTTTGACAGTATGTTATATTGGCGATAACATCTTAGGTTGGTCAGAAGAGTGTAAATGGACACAGTTATTTATATATACATCGCTTTTATTTTTTTCTAGTGATTGAGAGGCGTTTACATTTGAACATGTCCGGTTTCAAATTGATAATTCGTAATTTTTTTTGAATTTTTTTTTTTTTTTTTTTTTTTTTTTTTTTTTTTTTGCTAAATCTGTAATCATTTTTCCCTAAAACTATTACTTACATGAATAAAAAATGAAACTAAGGGCTTGATTTCGGAAAATAGCACAGAATCCTAATACATTTTTCAATTTTTCTTAGTTTCCGAGAACGTCCATAGAGACAAGAATAGGGTAGAGTAAAGCTATAGAATTAAAACGATAAAGTACTTAATTCACTTTTATTTATTATAAATTGTACACGAAAATATTACGATGCTGCATTTAATACGAAAAAAAAGTTAGTCAAGCACAACCCGATCATGCATAGCGAATAAGGAATCTGTCGAGTTGTTTTGAAGTCGTAACTAGTTTTGAGTAGTTTCCTTATATTAACAGATGTAAGTCCAGATGCATGGTACTAAATAATAATATTTTGAATCTCTAAGGTTATTTTCCATCCTACTTTAACGGGCGCTGCGTCGAAAGAAATAAAAAAAAATACTGTAATTGGTCATTGTAAGATCAGGGCTTGGCTTGCATAATTATTTCAAAAATTATTCATGAACGGTACGGTTCGCTTTGTGCACGGTACGGTACGCTTCTTGTACGGAACGGTTCGTTTTGTGTACGGTACGGTTTGCTTTGTGCACGGTACGGTACGCTTCTTGCACGGTACGGTACGCTTCTTGCACGGAACGGTACGGTTCGTTTCTGAGGTGTAGTAGCACGTTTTAGGGTCTGTAAGAACAATTTCTAAAACGAGGCAAGTTACTGACTAACACATTGATGGAACAAGAATGTCAACAGTCTCGTTTGAAGTCATCATTTCACAAGTTCTATGGCCGATAAAATGACTTTGTCAGTAAATACAATCTATCATTAAGTCGAATGCTGACTGACGTTTTACAAACTAATTGTTATGCCATTATTTACACATTTAATTGTCAACGGATTTTTCCATTTTCCCGATCATGACAAGGAGCACACGGCGGGTGTCTTAAAAACGTAGGTAGATATGAGGCCTTAAACAAAGGGAATTACTCTGATTTCATTGTACATCTGAATACCAATGCTCGATATTGTTGGATGGTATTACCTATCATGAGTTAAAAAGAAATATGTGACCTTCATAAAAAATAAGCAAGTGAGCCGCGGGAAAAAAGTTGTGAATACAAGCACATAGTTTGGTTGAAGTAGATAACAAGACTGTGAACATCTGATAAAACAAAAAAGAAAAAAAAAACAGCAAAACTGAAAAAAAAGAAAACAAACTGACAAAAATAGAACAGATACCATAAAGGTAGCCTAAGTGATTCAGTCAAAACCGACATATACTGAAACGCAAAAGAAACGCAACATCATATTTTAGGGGGAAATTTTACATACAGGATATAATTTTGTATCTAGAAAGTAAGGACTTCTTCAATGTTGTAAATATCGGTAATTTAACAATTCAATGATTTTCATACCATTTTCATACCATTATCGGAAGTTAATATTGAGTCTGCTTAACAAATATCAGAAATTGCATGTTTAACAAAATATTTGGCAATAATATGGGGTTTTAAGGTATTGCATCTGTTTATCATTAGTAAATCAGCAATGTTCCGAAAAATAAATTCCCCTATCTTTTCTGAAAGCATTGCCAAGGCTTCCTGAAAATGACTTAAGTAGACATTTCCACTGCTCTAGCTGGAAAATCTCAAAATAAAGGTGATGGAGAGTTGCAGATGCAAATCTGACCTACATCACGCCTCAACAGTCTCATTCATTAGCATGAATGACAGTCCTTGGACCGGAAGTCCAAGGGTTACTACACTGCGCTTGGCTAGAGAAAATTCGACCTCATCATCTGAAAAACAGGCATTTAACAGTGTTTAAAAATGGCAAAGAATATTTCTTTCGCTCAGGTCTCGAGATTGATGAACCTATTGCATCGTAGAAATCAAGCTGCAATTCTTGTGCATGGCAGACTTGCACGCTGTAATTGAATGGCCGGGTCGTGGGTGTTTTAACAGTCATGTGTTACTTCCTAAAGTTAAAAGATAATCATTTAACATTTTCATCAAATCTTTGATGTTTTCAAATTAAGTTTTACCTAAGTGTATTCATTTTTGAAAATCATTAGATAAAAAATTCAAATATTTGTAGATTACTGCTTTTGCGTTTCTTTTGCGTTTCAGTATATATACAAAAAGACGATTCATCACTATGAGAACAACCAGTTTTAATATGCTACAGTAAATAACCCTGTCCATAATTTTTGCCTTCTAACAGTAAAATATCTGAAATACCTGAATACAGGGGGCGGACCTTTTATTTTACTGCGTTTTAAGGTCCGCCTTGCCTCTTTTTCTTATTTCTATGCTACGAAAATAAACCTTGTATAAAATTTTCGCTTTGTAATAGTAAGATATCCGAAATACAGAGGACGGACCTTTTATTATACTGCGTTTTAAGGTCCGCCTTGCCTCTTTCTCTTATTTTTATGCTACGAAAATAAACCCTGTACAAAATTTTTGATTTGTAATAGTAAGATATCTGAAATAAAGAGGGAGGACCTTTTATTATACTGCGTTTAAAGGTCCGCCTTGCCTCTTTCTCTTATTTTTATGCTACGAAAATAAACCCTGTCCACAATTTTCGCTTTGTAATAGTAAGATACCTGAAATACAGAGGGAGGACATTTCTTTATGCTGCGTTTTAAGGTCCGCCCTGCCACTTTCTACAGCTTTTGTGCTACTGTCGTAAATAAACCATGTCTGAAAATTTTGCTTTGTAAAATGTAGATAGTTGAAATACAGAGGACGAAACTTTTATATGGGATGGTTTAAGGTCCGCTTGTCACTTTCTATTATTTGTATGCTACGAAAATAAACCCTGTTCAACATTTGTAAGATATCTGAAATACAGAGGGCGGACCTTTCATTATTGCTGTGTTTTAAGGTCCGCCCTGCTATTTTGACTAATTATGTTAAGGAACCAAACCCTGTCCAAAATTATTGCTTTGTAATAGTAAGATATCTGAAATAAAAAGGGTTGACCTTTTATTATACTGCGTTAAAGGTCCGAAAAAGGTTACAAAAATATTTTTCTACCTGGCACCTACCGGCTTCCGTATGTTTCGAATATTACTAAATAAAATTTTGAATAATGATTATATGAATATTTTCGGTATTGGCTGGAGAAATTTCCGGTAATACAATGCATCTCAGGCGAGGAAGAGGGGGAGGGGGCTAAATCAGTTTTATAAGTGGAAAAACCTATGAATTAATTTTTTTCCTCCGGATAACCGTGAGTTGCCAATGTCCATAAATGACTAAAATAAATTATCAGCGCTTATTGAGAGATAAATATTTTGCAATTGATCTAAAGTTAGACTGAAACGTTATAAGAAAGAATTAAATCCAAACCATTATGGTCTCCGACGATGTATTACATGGAAAACTCCTTACATAACGCGAAATCGAATTTATTTAAAAATGCAGTTGTGTTGTTGTGACAATGCGCGAGGAGTAATTTCTTTTAAATATAAAAATGTACGTCACACCTGAAGGAGGGGTGCACAAAATGTATGCTTTAAAGAGAAAGTAGCAGAAATCCCCCCCCCCCCCCCCCTGATTGGTCTCTAAATTTTATGTTTGATCATGAACACCTTTACCCTCTGCGGAAATCTTCATCCTGATAAATTGAATGTATTTATTCATTAAAAAATATGGACCCTAACCACACTGCAAATTCCGAATTCACTTCTTGTGGTAATGTACTATTATCTGCGTAGCGGAAATAAATACGTGCAATCAAATTTTAATTTTGTCTTAACTTAAGCAAAATTGCCATCTATAATCAAGCAGGAATAATCACACTGGTATAATTTTTTTTTTTCAAAAAATTAATCCTTCTTTTCCTAAGAATAGATACTTATTTATCATGGAGAATATAATGACTGGCTAACGGTCATTGTGGATTCTGGGATTGCTTTAATAAGGAAACAGTAAAGACGGAGTAAAGATGATTGTTCTGTGAGTTTGCTTTCCACTGCAAGGAAGAACGCTTTGTCTAAGAAAGTTGCATTTTCAGCAGATACGTGAAAGAAGGGAGTCGGGGGGGGGGGGGGGGGTGTCCTTTCGTTAATGAGAAAACGGAGTTCAGTGCCGAAATGATCACTGGATAAAAATTATATTACAGCGATAGGTATTATTTGCGTTAATAATGCGGTGTTTCTTCAGCAAATCTTGTGTATCTGGGGCCTGTTTCACAAAGTTTTCCTAAGATATGACGTCAGACATAACTTAGATATGCCTAAGTTTTAACTTAGGAAGTTCCTAAGATTTGCCACAGCTGTTTCACAAAACATTCTTAACTTAAATTTATCCTAAGACAGTTCTTATGTTGTATTACGGCCTAATGAAATAACTTCTCCATTCTATCTACAATTCTCAGCATACTGTTTGGAGGATGTCAGTATGAGAAAAATCTTTAGTTTGAATCGGGTTATTTGAAGTAATTAAAAAATTTCAGCTTTATTGAAAAGGGGAGGGGTGGGAGGTTAGGGGTTACCCACCACATTCAAAAGACTTGGACAGAAGTATGGTTTAAGTTTGACAAGTTTCCTGCTTGAAATAAGTACGCACACACGCCCTCACACACCCACCACACACACTCACAAACACATGACCCCCCCCCCCCCCCGGGTCAGAAGACATGTATTTTTAAAAACTTTTCTTTGTGTTGATATATGTTTGCCTTTTATTTTGCTCTGTATAAGGTATCTGAGGTTTTGCAATTTCTTTTTATTCTTTCCCTACTTTATACTTTTCTACTAGTACCGTTTTAATTAGTAAATGGAATAAATTTAAAACGATTGCTTCGAAGGGCTAGCAATCGAACAGAGGCCTTTTTTCATTTCTTCTCGAATGAGTGCTCCATGCTTCATGTAGTTGTGCATATTTACTGTGTAAGACTATCTCGCATACTTAAGAATTTTTCGATAGAAAAGAAATTCCAAATTCGCGACTGTGGAAATAACAATACTACTGTAGATCACTATATTTTCGCGACACCTTTTTTACTCGAGATAGCTATCTGCCATTAATAAGCGAGACAAAATTTTCGTTAGCTGAGGTTATTGTGTTATATAATACTCTACATTAAAAATATACATATGAATAAAATATTCTCGAAAACAAAATTCTTTCGAATAAAAAGTGATTTACAGTAGTAGAAAAAGTTGGAAAAAAGAAATATATTATAATCTCAATGCATACTTATACCGTGACAAATCAGCCCAAAAAGGGACATTAGAGAAATACCGACATCTTACGAACGAACGTAACTCGCCCTAACTTCCCGTATCTCTGTAGTTTTCAAGGGACCAGTTATTGCACCTAGTTTAAAATTAATAAATCGGAAAAATTAAGTATGTGTGTATAATAGATCGGACCGTATTTTAATCACTTTGTAAATGATTATTTCTCCTGTCTAATTTTCTGTAATTACTTACAATGTATTTAACATCGGACAAATAGAAGAAAATACGCCAAAATACCTATGACGGGTTAGGAAACACATTTGTCATGCGTCAGTGGTTATACGTATACATGTATATACTAGTGTGCGCTGTGTTCATTTGGGGAAAGTTACGTTTTTTCTAGCAAGGATGAAATCTAAACTCATACCCTGTATAAATCCATGCAAAGGCAACAAGTTACTAGGTGATGCGCTTATATATGTCTTGTATTTAAAAGTGTACATTTATATGTTTGTAAGAGAGAGAGAGAGAGAGAGAGAGAGCACAATGGACAATAATTGTTGTAATGAATTATACAATGTAGCATTGTTTTCTAACGTTTCAGAAATCAACCATTAAAAATCAGAAAATAGTTGGCACTTCTCCGGAAAACGTAATATTCTTAAAGTGGTCGCGTGTAGATGTGTGTACTTGGGGAGGGAGAGGGGGTCGAAGCTCAACTAATCGAATCAAATGTCCATTTTCATTACATCTAAGTAAATACATGGAATACTACGATCCATCTACTATACAATCCTAATAAAAGTGGAATATGGCAATGCATGCATATGCAATATTTTTTTTTCCATATCGTATCTAGTAAAAGAAAAAGTAACTTCATTAAGAAAGAAGGGTAGGTTTTCAGTCCTCTACCGGTGAAACCGGAGGAACTATAGGTTTCCTCCGAGTCCGTCCGTCCGTCTGTCTGTATGTCCGTCTGTCTCTGTCTGTCTGTCCCCCTGTCTGTCTGTCAGTCTGTCCCACTTGGTTTTCTGCACTTTTTTTCTAAACGCTTGCAAATATTGAGCTGAGTTTTGGTATGTGAGTGTATCTTGGTGAGTTACAGATAAAGTTTGAATTTTGTTCTGCTTCAATGATTTTTGACGGAATTACGACCTTTTCAATTTTTCAGGGTTTTCCAAAATTTTTTTTCTAAACGCTTGCAGATATTAAGCTGATTTTTGGTATGTGACTTTACCTCGATGAGTTATAGATCAGTTAAGTTTGCATTTCGTTACGCTTCATTGATTTTTTAAGGAATTATGGCATTTTCAATTTTTAACGGGAACCAGATTACACTTGCCGGTAGGGGACTTGTATTGCTAATGCAATACTCTCAGAATGCTAGTTCTTTATGTGAAATATCACTTCAAAGAAATAAATGAGCATTCATATGATAGACATTGTCTTCTTGGATGATGGATTATGTTGCAATCTTCTCTTAATTTATCTTTCGGCTGCCTTTCACGATATATGTTATATCTGTATAGATATGTGGATTATAAAAGCTGCAAATTATGCATTTGGGTAGGGTCACAGACGTAGCATCGTTTTTTTTAAGGGGGGGGGGGGCAGAGAAAAAAATTCAACTTACCTGAAAAAACCTGACAAGCAAAAAAAATTTCTTTTTTCGGTACCATTTTCCCCCCATACATTACTAAATTAGTCTTATTTGACTGTACTGTAACAAGGGGGGGGGGGGGGCAACAAGCCTTTCAATGAACATTTCCAACAGTAAAAAGTAATGTGTGGAAAAGGTGGGGGCAGGTCCCTCTGATGCTACATGTCTGTGGGTGGTGTATATTTATTAAATTTTCTTTGTACTCAAGCTAGCTAAGTACCATTATGTCATTGTTTGTTAAGCATGCGTTATTCGTCAGAATATAAAATTACAAGATACACTGTATACGTGAAGGGTAACTTTGACCCCGCACTCAGAGTAATTCCGACCGAAGCTCTAATGTACAGAGAATAAAAACTATAGTCGAAATTATAACTTGCGTCATCTCTAAGAAAAAAAATCATAGATTTATTTAAGTATACTGACAAAAAGATACTGTAGTTCTCAAAATGTCAATAATTTGAAGACATCAAGTGCAAGACGCTGATTCACTGAGTTGTCAAGGCATGATTCAAATGTACCTGCACACACAGGCAAATAAAAAGAACTAGTTTTAACTAGTGTGTAGAAGTAGTTTCTACTGATATTTTTTTTTTCATTTTTTAAAACAGTTATTAATTCTTTCTGGTAAAAGTAATATTGCTCTAGATTTATTTATTATATATTAGTCGAATTAGAAACATATAATTTTGGTTTTTAATAGTGGGAGGGGTTGGGGGAGCCAGAGAAAATAATCAACTTACAAGAAAAAATCTGACAAGCAAAAAAAAAACAAAACAAAACAAAACAAAACAAAAACAAAAAACGAAAAAAGGGGGTTGGGGTTCAAAGTCGAAAATCCTTTATTCATGGGGGGGGGGGGTTCCAACTTTTTAGGGAACAAAATTTTCTTCATACTCTATCATATAAAAATTGGGTCAGTAGATAGGTAATAAATTTTTTTCCAGATTTTAACATTCTTATTGATGGAGAAAGAAAATTCAGGAGAAAAAATTATCGTTTCCTCAGGTTAAACAAGTTTTGAGTCGGGTCATTTTTACCCAGTCGGTGAGGGCAAAGAAACAATTTTTTAAAGATGGTCTAACCTAATTTGGCTGATACCAGGTGTCTGGAAATTACTCACCGAAGCAGCATTCATGTAGACAGGAATTACTAAGGCCAATTTCTGTTCAGCTGATTTGCATTGCATTTTAATTTGTAAAAAGCTGAATATTTTGAATGAAATGTGCATGAGTTTCAGTTGCAAAAACATTCTCATATATATCACGTCAGGAATGGCTATTGATTAATTTTCTATACAGATATTGTCAGAGGTGATAATTCCTTGTAATGGCTAAGAAGACTATCAAAATGAAATTAAACCCAGCTTCAATATACATGTACATGTATTATAGCCATATCATGAATCCGTGGGAAAAAGCCCGTTCGTAATTTTTCGGTTGATAAGACTTTTTCTTAGAAACATACGATCCTTCGACTTAATTTTTCTCTAGTCTTTGCCCCCTCCCCCCTTTTCAGCTCTTTGATTTTTTTTCATTAAATATTTCGGATTTCCAACGATTCGGCATGAGCATTACTGTAGATTCCTAAATATATGCGAGGAATAAATTATCGCGTAATTATGCGGGAAGCACTACTCGCGAAATAAAATTCCTCGCTTTTATTTTTTTTGTGCTTTACTGTATGTAAAATCTCTAGATAAATCACCCATTCGCGAATTATTGTTCTCGCGATTTGACGCCCTTCAGCCAATTTGCGATATTAAGTACTCATGTAAAATAAGGAATCTACTTAAAAGACATGATTTGTTTAAAGAGACACTGTGACGGACAAACGGGAAAATTGACAGAAGTAAAATTTTTGCAAGACACATGCAAATTTTATTCAATTCTTGAAAGTATTGCCATTTTCCTTTTACATCTGTATTTCCCTTTTTGGACCCCCTTTGCTCGTTTAAATGTCCATTGAAATGTATTGTAGCGTCACGGTAGCGACCACGACAAGAAGTAGTTTTGAGGTATCCTGCGGGGATTTTATCTTTTGAAATCGCAATTACATTGAAGAATTTAATAATGCAAATGTGAATACAATGAACGATCCCCTTTTTTGGTTACGTTCGTTCGTAAGATGTCGGTATTTCTCTAATGGGACCTAATATTCTGTAACGGAAACAGGGGAAAAATAGTCAAAGTCTTGCACTTCAACGCCTCCTCCCTCCCAGGGGAGAAAAGATACAATCAGTTTTATCGTGCTCTTTAAATGATGGGAAATTAATCCAACATGTGTACCGTCTATTTCGTAGTAACATTGGAAAATCCACGAATTCTTGAGAAATCAAACATTCTATAAGAACAATGAATTTGTAGTTCCAGTTTTATTAATGGACGTTTTTATATACCTTGGGTTAATTTTGACTAGTGATACAGACACATCTCTTACAATTCTAAAATCCCTTTCTTAGCTACATGTATTACATACAAAGTAAAGCAGTTATAACCTGAAGGGATCACAATCATTCATATACTAGTCGTCCTTTGGAGTTTTTCTTTATAGAAATACACACAGTATCTCTCTGTAAGAATCCTTGTACATGTATCTACAGCCGTCATATTTAATATCTTTCTAAGTCATTGATTTGCTTACGACATAACTTAGGAATATCCTAAGATAAGACGAGGTAAATGAAACGGATAAGTAATGAACTTAGGAAAAAGTTCTTTCTTAAGATATAACTTAGTCCTAAGTTAGCTTTGTGAAAAGGGGCCCCTGCTTCCTGTGATAAGTGTAGTGGCGGCTGGAGAGAATGATTTCTTTATTAAGTTCTTTGGGTCATTTGTGCGAGGAAAGGTGCAATAGAAACTGCTCCTCCAAACTGTTCCAAAAAGGAATAAATTCCGGAACATAATTATCATTTGGGAAAAATCACCAGGACTGAAAGTATTTTAGATTAACGGCTTGATTTAACTTATATGTGGTTTATTATATTGATTAACCTCTCTCTCTCTCTGGAAAAGGGTGGGGATCATTTATTGTAAATATTTTAGTTTTCTCTGAAATTGTTCAATTACCGATCATAAAATCGTAGAATAAAACTTTTGAAACCGAGAAAAAACATAATAAACAAACAATTAAATCTGAACTGTGTAACTTTTTTTAAAGGGGATTGGGGGAGGGGGGCATAAAAGCCTCTAGTATTAGATGAATCTGAGTTTTCCGCTGAGATTTTATAACTACACATCATAAAAAAGCACAATAAAATGTAACCAACAAGAAAAAAAATTAGAAATAAGCTTAAAAAAGATTTTAAAAAAAATTTAAGAAAGACACAAAACAAAATAATATCTCTCGTCTGGGCTCTCAGTTGTTTTTTTTTTTTTTGGGGGGGGGGGGGGGTAGTGTTAATATATAAACCTGGATTTTCTTCTGAAATGCTTAAATCATCGATCATAAAAATATCAAGGTAATTAAAAAACTACATTTGTAATGCCATCTGTAGTCCAAGGAGATTTTTGTATGCAGTTTTTACACCATACGGGCCGGACCTTTTCTTATAAAAGGCGGACCTTATATGTTATCGTATTAGCCCCCCCCCCCCCCCCCCCCACCTTTAAACGAGGCGGACTAAATATCATGCGACACCGGTCGGCAGGAGGTGCTTACTCCTGCATGGCACTGTGAACTCGAGTGTTTTTAACGTCCGTGTTTGCCCTGCTCACGATTTGTACGGTTTAAACATAGGCACTCCCCAGCTTAATTGTTAAAAAAATATATCTACAATACTATGAACATAACATGTTTATAGTATAATAGATATATATTTTTTAACAATTAAGCTGGGGTGTGCCTATGGGTTTCAATGGACTTTTGAGGCTTATTACTGTTCGTTATCTCCATATTTGATTTAAAATCTAAAACATTCAAGTACCTGTGAAGACAAGAATCCTAATTAGTGATGAGAACGGTGGTAATTAATGAAGAAAAGGCACAAAAGGGAGTATTTTGCATTCTTTTTTGAAAATGTCCCCGATTAGATACAATGAATCAAGTACTGGTGTGTGAATATTAATGAGTGTGAAATAGGTCCCCGTTTGTGCTGTAAAAAGTGCTTGGCTTAAAATTAAAGATATTGACATATCCTGATTATATTCGCCATCAGAGTTATATGAGGACAAATATTTTTGGTCAAAAGTCAATGAAATAATAAAAATAAAGAAGTCCCCACTTTGACAGTCTTTAACCCCTGTCCCCGTTTGACACCTTTCACATGTAGGTGTGTGTAGGTGTGTGTGTGTGTGTGTGTGTGTGTGTGTGGGTGTGTGTGTGCGTGCGTGAAAGGTGTCATACGGGGACAATCGTTTGTTTACACACCTTCCAACCGGGGACAACCTCCCAACCGGGGACGTCCCCGGTTGTCTTTGATTAAAAATAGCGCCAAATTCGAAATCAGGAATGTCTAATTACCCCAAAAAGCCGAAAAGATCCGTTTTTCAACATGTTGAAAAAATGTCCCCGGTTAGTTAGGATTAAAACATGTGTGTGAGTGTGAACTTTTCACAATTACCGAAGATTGTATTTGGGGGTTACACACGGGTCCCCGTTTGTATAGTGAAAAACAAGTCACGTGACTTTTCTGAGACAAATATAACATTGAGATATCATTCTTGCTTTATATCCGGTATTTTATTTTAAGAGAGAGAATTTAGATATATTATTTTCCTTACTCATATATGAACAGCAGTCCGACCGACAAACGTTCATGTCAATGGAACACCTGGGTTACAGATGTATGATCGGCTTAGCATTTATTTTAGTACTTTTAGTACATCTTAGTACTTCTGTTACTGAATGTTTTCAGATTATCATCGAAATGTACTCATTTTGCGATTTACAATTTGGCAATTCTCTATTCGATTGTCTTCCCTTTTTTATCTGGATTTTTTTTAAATTTTTTTTTTTCGGAGAAAAATTTAAAGATTTTGGTTGCAATTAACACACATAAGAGCGCAAAATTTGCTTTGAATTGACACATTATATAGTTTTGTATTAAAATATATCAATAAGAGTAATCTTAATTTTTACGAATAAGTCAAACACATGAACCTTTAATTTAAATACTTTAAACACTAAAGATGAATTAAAGGAAATTGCTCTTTATGAAGGTTTTCTATTTAAAGGAGATGGGCGAACAAGGCGTGCAGAATGCTATGGCATTAGATACTTAAAAATCAAATCAAATTTGTGAATTATATATTAAGAGTAAAGTTCTCATAATTGAAATTTATGAAATTATGACAAACAAAACGTTTTTGATTTAAAAAAAAACAAACTATTCTATAACCAGCATTAAAAAAGATAAAATCGTATTCCTGGGGTTCAAAATCTTGAGTATTAATATCTTTTTAGACTAACGTTAACACGCTTTACAACTCTGGATGAATAATGAAATTTAAATCATTTAAATCATGTTTGTGATATGAACATTGACTAAATGGACTTGAAGTATTTTTCGGAGAGATACCAACGTTTTTTTCATAAAAGTGTTTTTCAGGTTTATCGGATCCTTGCTCCATGTTTTCTTCAACCATAAAATGTATATATTTACGCAAGGCCATTGAGCAGTTAGGGATCTTTTCCGTCCCAGCACCTACTCCTACAAAGGACCTCGGTTAATACGGTCTCTTCCAAAGGACCAGTCTCAACGTCCCTCTGCCGGATTCGAACCTGCGAGGTAAGGATCAGCTTCTTACCCCTCGACTCTAAAGCAAACACTCTAAAACTCTCTATCCACCACTGCGCAACGCCAGAAATCGGAGTAAATAAGCATTATGGGAGTCGGAACTTTGATGTGACTGCAGGCGCAGTAAATTAAATATACTAGGTAACCTATTCTAAAGTCACCCGCGTGGCCTTACGTCGCGGGTTCAAATCCAACTGCAGGACATGGAGACCGGTCTTTAGGATGAGACCGCATAACCCGAAGTCCAGTGTTGCAGTATATGCTGGCACCAAAAAGATCCCTCACTGCTCAATGGCCTTGAGTGCCCAATGGCCTTGAGTGCTTCGAATAGGTCCAAATTTGCACCCCTTGCTCCAGCAAATGGTGGCGTCTCAATATGAGTGATTTTTTTTTTCGAAAGGAGCTTGCGATTGATGTTCATTTGGTTGATGATTTTGAAAATTTTTATAACATTTTAAGTGAAACCCCACCCTTGACCACTTCTTTGTTGTTTCTAATACTTTTTCTATCAAAAGATGTCGTCATTTAACGGAAGTAAATAATTTCTTTCCAGTCTAATCTATATACTGTTTCTTTTGTTTCATACATATATTTTTAAGAATAAGTATACTATTGTCGATATATTTATTGTTTTTCTTAAATATTGAGTTATGCTCTTGGAGGAAAAGTCGGTTGGGTGGGGGTACCACAGTAACTGTATTTTATTCCTAAACAAAATTCAAGCTCAATTTCAAGCTTTCATTGGAACAAATTAAACAAAATAGAATCAAAAGTAATTGGTATCAGAGAAAAAAATTTCATTTTTATTTCATTAAAAAAAAATACTTCGTATTTTGAAATTCACCAGCACTTTCGCGCAGTTGCTTTATACTTTCCAAGATCAAGAAATTGCACTTTTATTTTTCATACTCACAATTTCCTCTATTGTATTGTGATTATTTATACACAAATGTCCCCTATCGTATTGTGATTTTTTATACACATATACATGTCCCCTATTGTATTGTGATTTTTTATACACAAATGTCCCCTATTGTATTGTGATTTTTTATGCACATATATATGTCCCCTATTGTACTGTGATTTTTATACACAAATGTCCCCTATTGTATTGTGATTTTTTATACACATATATATGTCCCCTATTGTATTGTGATTTTTTTATACACAAATGTCCCCTATTGTATAATTGTGATTTTTTATACACATATGTCCCCTATTGTATTGTGATTTTTTTATACACATAAATATGTCCCCTAATATATTGTGGTTTTTATACACAAATGCCCCCCCCCCGCCCCCCCCCCCATTGTATTGTGATAATTCAAACACACAGTTCCCCGATTGTATTGTTTTGATTAAGGCAATTTTTTTTTATTGTTTCCTAAGATTTATATACAAATGTTTTCTGTTGTTTTGTTATAATTTACAAAGATCTCCCTACTGAATCGGGATAATTTATCCACAAATGTCCCTATAGCTTACAAATATGCTTTATCCATTTGTTCTCTAGTTTACTGCTATACTTACATGTAATACATAATATTCCCTACTGTTTTGCGATAATTCTTAACAATAATTCCTCTACAGTAACTGTACTGTACTAATGTATATCAAATGTATACATGTATAATATAATCCCTTATTGTATTGTAATAATTAATACACAAAATGTCCCCTGAAATGTATCCTGATAATTCAAATATACATTTCCCCGATTGTATTATGATAAACATTCCACTCTTGGTTATAGGGAACGAGTTTCCTGCTGTATCGGAGATACAGGGCGGGGCTTAAGGCGAGGACGAGAGCTCGAGCCGCACCCGCCCTTTGTCTCCGATACAGTAGGAAACGTATTCCAAATGATTTGTGTCATGACCTTTCTTACGAACTCACTTATTTACATGAGTATTTTGGTCTCAACCAATCAAATGATTCTGCAGAAAATTGGTTTAGTACCCCATTTTCAGCAGTCGCAACTGAAATGCCGAGTGAACGGGAAGTGCAGGAATCTTCAATTTAAATAATGGTAATCATTAGATGTGTATGTAATGTGTTTTCCGCTAAATTTAATTTAGATTTGATTACGTAGGTTTTCCACTCTCTATTTAGCTCTTACCAACACTTTTTTATCATTTAAACTACAAGTGTGCAAATCATTTTAATCCATCTTAAGAATTATTTGGGAATGTTATAGGGGGCATATTTTCATGTCACAAAAACATGTTCTACATACGAACAATTTCTAAATCGAGGCAACTTATTGACTAACGCGTTGATGAAACAAGAATATCAACAGTCTCATTTGAAGTCTTCTATGGTCGATAAAATGACTTTGTCAGCAAATACAATCTATCGTTAAGTCGAATGTTGATTGACGTTTTGCAAACTAATTGTTATACCATTATTTACACATTTAATTGTCAACGGATTTTTCCGTTTTCCCGATCATGACAAGGAGCACACGGCGGGTGTCATAAAAACGTAGGTAGATATGAGACCTTAAACAAAGGGAATAATCGATTTCATTGTACATCTGAATACCAATGGCGGCTCGATATTGTTGGGTAGTATTACCTATCATGAGTTAAAAAGAATTATTATATGATTGGATTATTCCCATCTCTCGGATTGGCTGAGATCCAACAATGTTAAAAATAAAAAATACTACGTTATATTGACATGCACGTGACCTTCCAGGTCAATATAAGGAATTATTTATTCTACATTGGACCAAAAATAGATAGGGAAATTCCAAATTGATGCAAATAGTTTTGGAAAGTTATTTCACTTGCACCTGACTTCCACTCATGTGAACATAACATTAAGCCACATAGATTCTTGGGTGAGGGGTGGGGGATTGGTTTTAGGAGGCCTGCCCCTCTCCCCACCTTTTGAGAATGATCTCAAAATAAAGGTGATGGAGAGTTGCAGATGCAAATATGACCCACATCACGCCTCAACAGTCTCTTACTTATCATTAGCATGAATATTAATGACACTTCTCTGACCGGAAGTCCAAGGGTTACTACACTGCGCTTGGCTATAGAAAATTCGACCTCATCACCTGAAAAACAGGCATTTAAAAATGGCAAAGAATATTTCTTTCGCTCAGATCTCGAGATTGATGAACCTATTGCATCGTAGAAATCAAGCTGCAGTTGTTGTGCATGGCAGACTTGCACGCTGTAATTGAATGGCCGGGTGGGGGGTGTTTTAACAGTCATGTGTTACTTTCTAAAGTTAAAAGATAATCATTTAACATTTTAATCAAATCTTTGATGTTTTCAAATCAAGTTTTACCTAAATGTATTCATTTTTGAAAATCATTAGATAAAAAATTCAAATATTTGTAGATTACTGCTTTTGCGTTTCTTTTGCGTTTCAGTATATATACAAAAAGACGATTGATCACTATGAGAACAACTAGTTTTAATGCTACAGTAAAGAACCCTGTCCATAATTTTTGCTTTCTAACAGTAAAATATCTGAAATACCTGGATACAGGGGGCGGACCTTTTATTTTACTGCGTTTTAAGGTCCGCCTTGCCTCTTTCTCTTATTTTAATGCTACGAAAATAAACCTTGTACAAAATTTTCGCTTTGTAATAGTAAGATATCCGTAATACAGGGGGCGGACCTTTCTGTATGCCGCGTTTTAAGGTCCCCCCTGCCACTTTCTACAGCTTTTATGCTACTGTCGTAAATAAACCATGTCTGAAATTTTTGCTTTGTAAAATGTAGATAGTTGAAATACAGAGGACGAAACTTTTATATGGGATGGTTTAAAATTGCATAATGAGTCAAAACCATGTGTTTCTTTTAAGAAAATTGTATCAAAAAACAAAAGATTTCTGTGAAAAATAAATATAGCGAAGTTTTGACAACACAACTGCACTGTAAAGCAAGAAAAAAACTGCGAAATATATATAAGTGCCGGAAAAACAAATGTTGTATCTATCGCTTTGTTTTTATCGTGAATGTGAATGTTAAGGTCACGCGTCCTTTTATTTTTAGCGTGAAAGTTGTAAACAACATTGAATTGGGGCAAGCAGAAGTAAGGAATAAGTTATGATCATCTTTTTTGAAGATTGTATAAAAATTCTCAGTCATCCGACATTTATATCTATGAAATTGAAACCATGGTAAATTCTTCCAACTTTTCAGCGCATGCGTACAATAAAGAGGAAGAAGTGAAGCAATATTTTTTTGATGGGTTATACAAAGATTTTTTTACTTTTATTTTTCTCCGTTAAATTAGATTTTTTAGGTTCTGAAAACTGTAATTTTCTGAAATCTAATATCTTCAAGAACTGAACAAAATTTGCATGTATCATGCAAAAATTCTACTGTTGTCAATTTTCCCGTTTGTCCGTCACAGTGTCACTTTAAGGTCCGCTTGTCACTTTCTATTATTTGTATGCTACGAAAATAAACCCTGTTCAACATTTGTAAGATATCTGAAATACAGAGGGTGGACCTTTTATCATTGCTGTGTTTTAAGGTCCGCCCTGCCATTTTGACTAGTTATGTTAAGGAATCAAACCCTGTCCAAAATTATCGCTTTGTAATAGTAAGATATCTGAAATAAAAAGGGTTGACCTTTTATTATATTGCGTCAAAGGTCCACGCTGCCCCTTTCTCTAGTTTTTGTGCTACAGGATAGAACCTGTCCAAAATTTTCGCTTTCTTATTATTTATATTGCCAGATAAATATTTGGCGGTCGCCATATAATTTTCAGGTGGCCGCCAGATAAGTTATCTGGCGGCCGCCAGAAAAATATTTTTCTACCTGGCACCTACCGGCTTTCGTATGTTTCGAATATTACTTAATAAAATTTTGAATAATGATTATATGAATATTTTCGTATTGGCTGGAGAAATTTCCGGTAGTATAATGCATCTCAGGCGAGGAAGAGGGGGGGGGGGGGGGCTAAATCAGTTTTATAAGTGGAAAAACCTTTGAATTAAACTTTTTTCCTCCGGATAACCGTCCATAAATGACTAAAATAAATTATCAGCGATTATTGAGAGATAAATATTTTTCAATTGATCTGAAATTAGACAGAAACATTATAAGAAAGAATTAAATCCAAACCATTATGGTCTCCGACGATGTATTACATGGAAAACTCTTTACATAACGCGAAATCGAATTTTATCTAAAAATACAGTTGTGTTGTTGTGACAATGCGTGAGGAGTAATTTCTTTTAAATATAAAAATGTACGTCACACCTGAAGGAGGGGTGCACAAATTGTATGCTTAAAAGAGAAAGTAGCAGAAATCCCCCCCCCCCATGATTGGTCTCTAAATTTTATGTTTGATCATGAACACCTTTATCCTCTGCGGAAATCTTCATCCTGATAAATTGTTTGTATTTATTCATTAAAAAATATGGACCCTAACCACACTGCAAATCCCGAATTCACTTCTTGTGGTAATGCACTATTATCTGCGTAGCGGAAATAAATACGTGCAATCAAATTTTAATTTTGTCTAAACTATAGCAAAATTGTCATCTATAATCAAGCAGGAATAAACACACTGGTATTATTTTTTTTTTCAAAAAATTAATCCTTCTTTTCCTAAGAATAGGTACTTATTTATCATGGAGAATATAATGACTGGCTAACGGTCAAAAACTTTCCTTCATTTGCAAGTCATGTACCATGATAAAAGTTTGTGGATTCTGGGATTGCTTTAATAAGGAAACAGTAAAGACGGAGTAAAGATGATTGCTCTGTGAGCTTGCTTTCCACTGCAAGGAAGAGCGCTTTGTCTAAGAAAGTTGCATTTTCAGCAGATACGTGAAGGAAGGGAGTGGGGGGGGGGGGGGTCCTTTCGTTAATGAGAAAACGGAGTTCAGTGCCGAAATGATCACTGGATAAAAATTATATTACAGCGATAGGTATTATTTGCGTTAATAATGCCGTGTTTCTTCAGCAAATCTTGTGTATCTGCTTCCTGTGATAAGTGTAGTGGCGGCTGGAGAGGATGATTTCTTTATTAAGTTCTTCGGGTCATTTGTGCGAGGAAAGGTGCAATCGAAACTCCTCCTCCAAACTGTTCCAAAAAGGAATAAATTCCGGAACATAATTATCATTTGGAAAAAATCACCAAGACTGAAAGTATTTTAGACGAACGGCTTGATTTAATTTATATGTAGTTTATTATATTGATTAACCTCTCTCTCTCTCTCTCTCTCTCTCTCTCTCTCTCTCTCTCTCTGGAAAAGGATGGGGATCATTTATTGTAAATATTTAAGTTTTCTCTGAAATTGTTTAATTACCGATCATAAAATCGTAGAATAAACTTTTGAAACAGGGAAAAAAATACAAACAAACAATTAAATCTGAACTGTGTGACTTTTTTTAAAGGAGATTGGGGGGAGGGGGGCATAAAAGCCTCTAGTATTAGATGAATCTGAGTTTTCCGCCGAGATTTTATAACTATACATCATAAAAAAGCACAATGAAATGTAACCATCAAGAAAAAAAAATTAGAAATAAGCTTAAAAAAAGATTTAAAAAAAAAAATTTAAGAAAGACACAAAACAAAATAATATCTCTCGTCTGGGCTCTTTTTTTTAGGGGGGGGGGGGTAGTGTTAATATATAAACCTGGATTTTCTTCTGAAATGCTAAAATCATCGATCATAAAAATATCAAGGTAATTAAAAAACTACATTTGTAATGCCATCTGTAGTCCAAGGAGATTTTTCTATGCAGTTTTTACACCACAAGCATGGAAATGTTAAAACAAAATAAACGGCACTTCTAAAATTGAAGCAACTAAATAAGGAGTAGAATTCCTGCTCTAGAGATATTATCATATCAGCCCACGAACTTTTTGATAACCCCTCGTCTGCTTGTTTATTTAAGTTTGCAAAATGTTCAAATTATTCAAATTCTTTGTATATTTGATATGCAAATCGGTATACATGTAAATGTTTCAACGTACCTGGTAAATAAAATTTGAAATAATTCTTAAATTTCTATACAAAGTTTGAAACTAAAGCCTAAACTTAGAATATAATTAAAATAAAAAAAACATACAAATCAATATATTAAAGATATATCAAAAAATATATGTTGAAATAAATAAAGTCTGATACACATGGAAATGTCTTTCGGACCTTATTATATCAAAATTATCTAAGTTTGTGAAAAAGAGAAAATAGATAAGAGATCGCCCGAGGAAAGGGGCACGGAATCGTTGTCAAAGTGACATTTTGCAACTCTATTTGAGAAGACAAATCAAAAACCCTTCTAGAGACATGAGGTTTTTAAAATCGCTATTATTGGATAAATTTGCATGTGTATACTTCATTGAAGTTTGTTTGTATTTTCTAATTTTAATTCATATTATGGCTATTAAGATATTTTCAGTTCATTTCTATAATGTTTATGATAAATTAAAGAATTTGATTTTTCTAATTAGTGAAACCACTTCAATCAAAATTTGCGACGTTAAGTGTATCTTTTTTGACGTCGAAGATTGCTCCGGGTGTTAGAGAACGGAAATACTGAAACTAAAATTACTCGAATTGTTTCTAAGCAATCATGTTAGAACATCTTAATTTACCAATCAATAACACACTACATCCACCCATTAATTTTTTTAGAGAGATACGGTACTTTTTGTTAAATATATGAGCTCAGACTACAGAAATTTGGGACAATAACAATTTTTTTCAGGGTGAAACTTTATAGAATGTGTGAAAAAGAAACCCCTCCCCATTTTCGATGTCATACTAAATGCCAGAATTAAAGGATGACCATTTGTCAAAAGAGTTTTTTCTAAGCAACACTCAGATAGAAAAAAGTGACGTTTCGCAGCGTGGACATACCATTGTTTACAAAAACATCAAGAATTTATTTATAAAAATGAAATTTATTTTTTATATTTTTTATTCTATAGATAGAAAAGATGGCGTTTACTAAATGTATTAAAAAAATTATTGGTGTACATATAGAGGCCTTAATTTCATGGCGCAAGTCAAAGAACTTTTTGATAACCCCTCTTTTATATAGCAAGCATGACTTATTTTGAAAAATTTTCATCTTTAGAAATTCATTTTAAAATTTAACATAAGTCAAGTCATTTGAAAGTCTTCTAGCAAAGTTGTGGGATTTAAGTTTTAGATGACAGTCATGACTGCAAATCTTTCGTCATCATCGTTCATTGAAGCTTTTGTAAAACTTACAACCAGACAAAAAAGACGAGAGTAAACATACTTAATTAAAAATTGAAGAAAATAAAATGTCCCTTCTGATTACTTTATGTATTACAAATAATTATTCATAGCCAAATGAAGCAGATTATCCTCCTGTCTATTATCCAGATATATATAATGGCCAGCATAAAGACTTTAGCAGAAATTATGCCGATTTATCATGTTCTCATGTATACATCTTGTTGATAGACAGAAGACAAATTAAGAATTAAAATGACTTATGGTATAATTTATCTAAAACTTTTAAAGAATCTGGAAACCTAAGAACCTAGTATCCTGTTCGGGAGAAATACACAGATTTGCCTCTGAATGAGTACATACCTTCCTACGAACGAACAAATATCTCTAATATGATATAAAAGAATTAATTTTAGTTTTAAATTTATTGTTTCAATAGGGTTTCAGCTTTGGGACACAAAAGCTTAAAAATAAACTCCATTTATCTTCACATAAAAAAAAAAAAAACACACACACACAATTTTAATTAGATAAGTTTCTTAACCTGTAGACCTCTTATCTTTTTTTTTTTTTTTTTTTTGTCTACTTTGTCGTATTGGATTTCCCCTCTTATTGATTTTAATGAGACATCGCTGTTGGTAGTTACTAGTATTCTGTTATTTGTACCATCAGTATTTGTGGTCCATTTTGTTGTTGTCATTGACCTTGAGAATTTACTTCCACAAATGACAGAGATTGTGCCATTGATACCTTTTTCTGAAAGTAATTTTTCGTACGTTCTCCATTGGAACTCCTATAAAGAATAACATTTTTTTGTTTTTATAAAGTCTGATTGATTTTCTTAGAAAATACGGTAAAGAAAATAGATGTTTGAATACAGATATTCTCTAAATATGCAATTTATTACCAGCCCCATTTTGCTTATTATGATAACTTTTTTCATTGCAGTTTGCTGAGTCAGTGTATTGGTGCTTTGTATTGACATATCCGCCATGATATATTAATTTTTAAGCTTGTTTATGACCAATATGCTTGCTTGTATCATACTAATTGTCTGGAATTGAATACAAAAAAGGCAACTGCAATAACAAACTTCTTAACATGGTATTCGGCGGCATTGGCATAAATAAGAATATTAGTATTACAAGCAAACACAAAGAAAGAAAAGGAAATATTTAAATTTGTAAATAGAAAAGTAATGTTTTACTCATATACAAAGGCAAACTTTGATCCCAGAGCTTTGAATGTTCATGTGTACTGAGTGATCTACATTTTCTATAGAAATATATTTAATACTCGTCGTTTTTCTATTTTTAAGTGCTAAGCGCAGCGCAAAGCGCTTACTGGCATCTAAATACTACTTCCGTTCGCGATTCAGCGTCACTAAGCAGGTTAGATAACTCCACTGAGTCTTGTAGAAAACTGGAAATCCTCGACTCTCAATCGGCTTTTTTGGTCTAACACTGCTTTACGTGCACTTCTAATTATAGGTGTCAATTAGTAAGGTAGAGAGTACGAAAATCCACTGTTAGTAGATAAGGTTCTTATCTCTATACATTGTAGTTCATTTAAAAATCATGTCGGCACACACCAATATCTAACAGTTGCTGCAGGAGTAATTCGAAGAAGTAAAGACACATATATCTTGCTAATAACTTAAAAAGGTTTATTATATGTCACGTAATGTAGTGATTGAATAAGTACATATTTTATAAAACTCAAACTGAATTGAAGTTAAAACAAATTCGCATAAAATTGATTTACAATATACTTACGTTCTATATAATTTATATTCATACTAAAGATTTTTTCTAGATCCTTATTTCAGACAATGTAACTAAAAACAATTCTTGCTATTATAAACCCTTGCACCATGCAGAGAGCTATCAATGATGTTGATTTTCGCATCTTAGTATCAATTAGTAACAGACTGGAATGCATTCATAGACTCTATACTCGTGTTGTTATCTATACTTGTAACATGGATAAAAAATATTATGAAATAATTCGCAAAGAAAGGCAGTTTGCGGCTGTACGTAAAGGGCGCGTAGTGGCTGTGTTTCCACCTTATCCACTTAGATAGGAAAATTTCTCGGAAATATTAATGACAAATATTGTGCTTTGTATGTGAGTTGTGCAAATACATTAAATCATATAAAGGAAAGTTAGAGATTAAAGGATAGTCCTGAATGTTTTATCATCAAACGAAGAAGAAAAATACATTATACTCAAAATATATATTTACCAATTATCTCTGACACAATGACGAAAACTCTTCGAGTGCTTATTTCCTAGATTTTTGTCACATGATAATGCCGATATGTTGCACAGCGCGATGAATAAAATGAGTAATGCACAGATTTTGCATATTCAAAACAAAATATTATAACAGTCTAAGTTTTATTAATTACTAGTAATATCGGCGATTGTGTAAATATTTTGCACACTCTATCGATTGTACTTCTTGTGAAATCCTTTCTATATATAAAATCGTAAAATTATAAATCGCTTATGAATATAAGAAAAAAAAAATGAAATATATATACTATAAACAATTCAGACAGAATATTTAGTTATGTTTAAGAACTTTTGTTCAAAACTTTAATATATTTGTTATCAATAAGGAATTATTTCATCGAAGCAATAATAAATAACATCTTATTTTTCCGAGTAAACTTAAATTTCTAACAAATAAATTCACAGTCACAAACAGCCAATCTTCAATCTGAAACACTCGTAAACACGGAATAAATTTCATTATTAAAAATTTTAGTTGTCAGTGTTGCATATTAATGAGAAGAATATCGGCGATATTTTTTCAAGTGTTCAAAATTACTCAAAATATACATGCCTTTTCCAGCATCGAAATGTATAGCTACATAATTATATAATCTGAATTTGGTCGGATCATTTTTCACCCTCCAATTGCTTGCTATTTATACGCAAAGCTACATTTACCTCTTTTGATCTACTAACGCGACATTGAATAAGATCAAGTGTAAACCGAGGCACCCCAGGAATTGTGGCTAAGCCGTTTTAATTTGAAGTTCAGCAAATTAGGACTGGCACTTGAATTTTCTATATACTTGAATAATTGTTTGTTTTTTGTGTATTTATAACGTCTTTTCGAGAATTTTTCATTCATATTGAGACGCCACCACTAAGTTGTAGAGGGCTGCAAATTTAAACCTATGCTCCGCACTTGGGGCCTTTGAGCAGTTAGGGATCTTTTTTGTACCAACATCTACTGCGACACGGAATCTCGGTTTACCCTTTTTTTGTATTCATATGAGGCAGAATTTGTCCAAAATCTTGTACGTGAAAAGAAGAAAACACTTGCTGTGGCGTTCAACTCGACATTTAGATATATCGACGACGTATTGTCAATTAACAATGGCTATTTTCATTCTTATGTCGATACGATATATCCTGGTGAACTTGAGATAAAACATACCATAGAGTCTGACACATCTGTTTCATATTTGGATATTTTACTTGAAAAAGACGTTAATGGTAATCTAACAACCAAGCTTTATGATAAACGTGATGACTTGTACTTTTCAATTGTCACCTTCCCTTACTTATGCAGCAATATACCTTCATCACCTGCATACGGGGTATATATCTCTCAGTTGATTCGATACGCAAGCGCATGCTCTACGTATGTACAATTTCTAAAACGAGGTAAATTATTGACAAGTTGATGAAACAAGAATATCAGCTGTCTCGTTTAAAGTCATCATTTCGTAAGTTCTATGGTCGATACAATGACCTTGTCAGCAAATACAATTTATCATTGAGTCAAATGCTGACTGACGTTTTTCATACTAATTGTTAGGCCATTATTTACACACTGAATTGTCGACGGATTTTTCCGTTATTTCCCGATCATGACAAGGAGCACACGACGGATGTGACCGGTCGGCAGGGGATGCTCACTCCTCCATGGCACCTGATCCAACCTCTGATGTTTGGAGGTCCGTGTTTGCTCTGCTCCTATTTTGTATTGTATAATGGACTTTTGAGCTTGAATACTGTTCGTTATCTCCATATATTTCACGGTACCATCCAAAAGACCGGTCTACACATCCCACAGTCGTATTCAAACCCGCGACGTAAGGATAAATTTGCATAATTGTAATGATGTTTAAGAAAAAGAAAACTAGAAGCGAGTGCTGCACATACATGTAACTGCAAACTAGCTCTTAAAGGAACGGCGGAGAGTAAATTCGGATTGTGCACATTGCTCCGAATGAACTTTTTCCCATAATAACTTCCGGGAATGCATTTTAACATTAAACAAACTTTTTTCATAAGCTTTCGGTGATAAACAAAGAGGCGGATACAAGTTTTATTTTGAAGTGAATATGTATCAAACAACTGTGCTCGCCCTAGCGGTCGAATTCACAACATATAATTACTTATTCCAATACAATAGGCAATTTTAGTGCAAAATAATTGTGATGAATTTCAAATTGCAAACATTGCTTAGCGCTTCCCAGTACTTTCAGTACTTTGATTTTAAATGATGGATACTGAATTTTTGGAACAGCATTTACTAATATACTCAATTTCAAAATACATTTCAGAGATACATGTATATACATACTTTCATCTTTTAATGCTCTATTCTCTTTCAAGTCAAATGCAAATATGATACAAATGTAATAAAATATACTACATCTATTTCACTTAACATTAACGTTTGAAATCATCACTAGGATATTTTTTTATATATGCATTATCAGATAAAATAAATAAACTATAAATCCTAGAAGTAGACATTAAATCCAAGCCGTAAGACAATAATAATATTTTGAACTTCTTTGAAAAAGTTGACGTGAGTAAAAATTGAAAAGGTCAAAGAAATAGATGCATCTTTTAGTATCTCCTAGATAGAGAGGTCTTTATATTCCCAGTGTTGTCAGTACTTCCGGTTTTCATGTCACTGTAATGAAACACTAAAACCCACACTAATCTATTGTCCAGACACGGAAATCTGTATTTGTAAACGGAAATTTGCTTCATTAAATAAAAACTTTATTGACTTACTCGCATCTGTACTTTCCTAGTCATAGGTACTTGACAAACGTACCTACATGTATATTCTTATAGAAAAGTAATCGCTCCATTAATGCAAACATGATACTTTATAAATAGATATAGCTGTATTTGTACGTTACAGTTGATAAAACATTTGTCAAGTATTGACCTAAAATGAAACAGTCTTAGTTCATTGTGATCTATGAACTTATGCATCATTGAGAAATATTGATAGCTATGTAGCTGCACAACAGTGAATCTTAAGTCTTTTTGAATGAATTAAGGCCCTTTTCCAGGCTCATTTCTGAAAATGAGCTAATAGTTCCATATTGCTAACAGTGAATTTAAAGTTTATTTCCAAATAAAATTAAAAGTTTAAATCCATTATCTATCATTTACGATTGAGTTTTAAATCAAACAGGATTATAAAATAAACCTCTTTACAAAATGTGGACATCATATGACATCGCCCGTGAAACCAAAGAGGTATCACAAACTTCATTTCGACGCCATAATGCCTAATCTTATCACGGCGTCATTACGTTTTTGTCAACGTTTTGAACTTTTTTATAACTGTCTGAGGAGACAACATAGCTGAAAGCGCTAACAATAAAGCTTTTATGTAATTTGGACTGTGCCATTCTATTTTATTTGTTAAAGTATTTTTTATTGTGCCAAAAATCTAACATATAAAACATATCAGTATTGAACAAGACATATGATTTTAAATTTAATATTCATCTAAATAAGTTCTGCAATCGGTATTATCATTAACAATAATTAGTTTTATAAGAACCAGCTTTTAAGGCATCTACTCAAAGGGTTTTTGAAGGGAGATCTCTCATTATTTAACATAAGTATAATACAATATTTATGTTAATGCAATAGGTATTTTGATAGGCCAGTTATCCATTTAATTGCTTTCCATATTCCTTTCATCACTAGAACACCTTATGTTATCCTCCTTCAATTAATAAAAAGTCTGTAAAACAGTTTGTCGTGTGTTGCCACCTTTGTGACGTTTAATAATTTGTTTGAAATTCTTAAAAGTATTATTAACTATGGCATATATATTTAGCGAACACAAAATATAAAGATGAGAAACAAACCAATTTTGTAAAGGGAGATAATCCAAATTTCCAGTAATTACAACTTAGACTTAACAGGAAGAAACCATGAAAATGAGTCTGAAAATGCTTAAAAATATAAAATTACAACCAAAAATTGTAGCGGAGGCGGGTGGAAGGAGGTAAATAACAAACCTTTCCAAGGCTGTAATTGGGAAAAGAGGCAGAGTGATACACCGCGTTTGGTCAATCTCTGCCTCTCCTAAGACATGAAACAAAATGACCACAATGATACATCACTATACATTTTCAGACTTTAACATTCAAGGAGGATACTTATTGATTACAACAAACATTTTTAAGTAAGCTTAAATTTATATATTGCATTTCGTTCAGTTATTCACGTTAAGTGAATAGATTTTACAGACAAATATTACGTTCGTTTTTGTTAATGGAGGGGTTGACAATTGAAAACTTTTTAGAAAATAAGAAATCGCAACAATTTACCACAATCAATTATATCAAAAGATACGACTTTTCAACACTTTTTACAACCATTCCCATGATAAATTAAAGTTCAGGTCTTCGACATCATAAACAGGTGCATTTTCAATAAAAATGGAAGTCGTAAAATTAATTACCTTGTCATAATGGGACGTTTGCAAATTTATTTTGTTAAAAAACATTTTGCTTGTACACACAAGAATATTGTACTCTGAAGATGATATTAATAAAAGAAGCCCGAATTCTGTTTGACAATATCTAAGCAGTGTTTAGAGATCAGTTATTCCAACAATCCCATGGGTATAAATTGAGCCTCGTTATTAGCAGAATTATAGTTGTATTCATATGGCGCAGCATTTATATAAAAACGTATAACTGATAAGTAGAAAACACTTGCTGTGGCCTTCAGCTCGAAGTTTAGATATGTATCATCCTTTAACTATTGCTTCTTCCATTCATATGTCGACTCGATATGTCTCAGTAAACGTGAAATAAAAGATACAATAGATTCTGACACATCTTTTTCATATTTAGATATTTTACTAGAAAAAGACGATATTGTAACAAAACTTTATGATAACCGTGACGATTTTAGCTTTTTTTTTATCATAAACTTGCCTTACTTTTGTAGCAACATAACATTACTACTTGTATATGGTGTTTTTGTCTCCCAGCTGATTAGATACGCAAGGGCATACTCTGAAACAAGAATAACAACCGTCTCGTTTAAAGTCATCACTTCGCAAGTTCTATGGTTGATACACCACCATGTTGTCTATCATTAAGTTAAATGCTGTCTGGCGTGTAATATACTAATTATAAAGCTTTTATTTAAACACTGAATTGTCAACGGATTCTTCCCCTTGTCCGACCATGACAAGGAAGACACGATGGAAGTGACCGGTTAACAGAGGAACACACTCCTGCACAGCACCTGATCCCATCTCTTAATCAAGAGGTCAGTGTTAAGTCAGAGTTTCCTCTGCCCCCAATTTGTATAGCTTCATATTACCCTAACTTGATTTCTGTTCGTTATCTCCATATTTCATCGAAGAAAAATAACATTATCTGCATATGTTGTTCATGTATTTTAACTGTAATGTCGCAATAGTTTTCCTAATTGAAAATTAAACATGATAATGATTTGATTATATTATATTTACTCAGTATGATACAAATAAAATAGATATTGGTCACTCACCAGTAAGCTTAATTCAGACATTACACACCAATAGAAAGATTATGGTTATGAAACATTTACTGCAAAATTTGTATTTCAACACAAAAAGGAAAGGAAGTTGATCAATGTAAACTTTATCTCTTTCTCTGTTTTTTTTTTTAAACTACAGTAAAAGTTGTTTCCAGTTGATATTTTATTTTCTTGAAATCTTTCCAATACTTACTGTTATTACTAACATCCTTTTTACTTAAATCTTATGATTTTGTAATGATTTTTATCGACTTTTTTTTCTATGTGTCTATCTTTTTCGATAAAGCAAGTGTTGATTCCATTAAGAATACAAAATCACTTCACAAAGGAAGCTGATACCATATTTTCCCATTAAATTTGTATACGCACTGCTAGTTACAAAGATACAACACTGGTAAATGTTTCGTAAAAAAAAATACAGATTTCCCATCCAACAACAAATTGTAAGACAATACAAAATCTCTTTGTTCAAAGTTAAATTGGTCTTTAAAATAAAATGAATGAAAGGTCAGGTATTGTTTGAATTTTTTCCCCTCAAAATACTGTAAACCAACTTTTATTCGCGTGCGAGAAATATTCGCGAGTTTTGCGAGCCTCTTTAACTTGCGAATATTAATCGCTGCAAACCATTAATTTTTACTTTGTTTTTGTAAAGAATATTTCCTCAGTCGCCAAAATTAATCGTCGCGCATTGATTTAAAACTGAAGAATCGCGAATAAAAGATGACGCAAATAATAGTTGGCTTACAGTAAATCCAAGGCAAACTCATTAAACATTTTAATACGTATCAAAACATTGATAACAAAAACATTGATACTATAGTAAACTATAGTTGATTATAGAACTTTTTTGTGAGCATAAGAACTCAACCTGGAAAACCATACGGTTGTGTCACCAAAATGATGTCTTACTGTCTATGAAATAGCCAGATGTGTTGAAATATAGGTGAATAGTGCTTTTGGATTAAACAATGTAGATCTCTTTTGAAATCCATGTATGCACAAGTTTAATAACATGACACCACACTCACATACACTCTCACATTTGTTTTATTTTTGCCTACAAAGATTTCTAAAAAGAGATTTAAAAAGTAAAAAAAAAGGAATATTAGCTCGCAAACAAATCCACGCACCAACAAAGACCTATTCGAAGACGTTACGTGTATAATAATGGAAATTTTTTCATTTGAGATTTTTCTTCAGTTATTTGAAGAGGAATGTAAATGTGGGGTTCATTGTCTGGAGGCTGATAGGACTGATATGGAGGATTGTCACGAAGTTCATCATAAGTGTCATTGTTTTCCTGTCCAGTGTTCGTTTCATCGTTCAGCCCAGTTGTCTTTGGAATTGGTTTTGTTTTTCTGGAAGAAAGAACTGATGCAAATATATATAGAGTAACACAGATAAATTCTGTTTAAATTTGAGTATTTCGATATAAAGATAGTTCAGGTTTTACATTTTGTTTCACTCTTGACTATAAGTAAGAATGACAAGGTAATTAATAACTTAGAAGTATAAATGTGATTTATTTGCTTAAGCGTTTGTGTGTCAGAGAGAGAGAGAGAGAGAGAGAGAGAGAGAGAATATCTACCTTAAGTGACACACAACAATTGTGATAATGACTGTTAATAACACACCAATTGCAGCTCCAGAGAAACCAGATATTAGGTCTGACCCCCCGAAAAAAATAACAACAAAAAAATAATAATCATAAAAATAATAATAATAATAAAATAAAATAAAATAATAATAAACAAAAGATTATAAATGAGGGTGCAAAAATAACACATTTTTTGTAATAAGTGATATTTTAAAATGTGAGAATTTTATATACTAACAGCAAATCAGCAAGTATGGACTCTTTTTCTATTTTGTGATATGAATAGTATCATATTAGGATAATAAATAAATACAATTATTACTGGGTATATTAATAAAGGGCTTAGAAAAACCAATGGTAACTTTTTTTTTGAAAAAAAAATATTAACTTCATATGCATGCTAAAATTGGAAAATTATTATTTCTATTTTTTTATTGTTCTAAAGGGAAATAGGAAAAAAGGGTCAAAACAAGATTGTATACATACAATTCGTTGATGCACACTTCGTTGTAGGGCTTGCTTTATTTTTTTCAGTTTGGATATCTTCTGTTAATGATTGTGAAGAGACAGTTATATTTAATTTAGTATAATCTGTGGTTTTGATCCTTACTGTCGGCATTGACGTTAACAAATCGGCCCCACAAATGACAGAAATCGTGCCATTGAAAGTTCTATCTGAAAAAAAGCACAAACATTTACGCTTTTTTGAAGGTATGATGAATACTTGATTTCACAGTTAACAAATGTTCTGAAATTTCAAACTTATTAAAACTGATTTAGAGTTTCAATGCGTGTCTCAATAGAATAAGTGAAAATGATATTTAGCTTAGCTATCACTTAAAATGACCAACGATACGAACAGTTAAAATGTTCTCATTACAGAGACCTTCAAAAATGGTAATCTCTTGATAAAAAATTCCATTGGTAGAGTTGATGTATTTAGATGTCATAAAAATGACACTCTGATGAGTAACGTGGAATCCGTCAGAAATCCTTGGACCACAAGGAAGCCTTAACACTGTATCAGGTTTGTCATTTTCAAAAATGTTAATCTGCGTATCACATGGAAAAGTATTCATATTAGAGGCAAACTTTAAAACTCCAGTAAAACGAGGGTTTATCTGACATTTACAGTGTGATTTCATTTCACTATATTTTACAACAATCACGGAGTCATTCTTTGTACTCCCATCACAAGCTGTTATGTAGACAGATGCATTAGCTACAACAACAACAAAATATTTTCAATTCATGAACATGATCAAACATGCAAGTGATTTTATAAATTTCATGAACTTCTACTGCTGAACATGAGTAATTATAAACATGTCTTCTGACATATGTTTAGAAATACAAATCAGTCTATAACTGTGTATAGTTTGATAATTTATTCTATAAAAAAGCAAGGGAAAGGGGTAGGAAAAATTCAACTTAATGAAGGATTTTGGGGTAGTTATAGATATCTTAATAAACCACTCTTTAAGAGAACCAGGGAATCTATCGTCAACTTCATTTATTTATGTAGCAGTATATCATTATCACCTGTATATGGGGTGCATGTATCCAAGTTGCTACGCAAGAGCATGTTCAACGTAAGATTATTTTCCAAAACGAGGCAGGCTACTGACAATTGTGAAACAAAGACATCAATAAACTCATTTCAGTCCACAATTCGCAAATTCTTTGGTCGATACAATGACCGTTTCCAAATACAATCTATCGTAAGGTAGATAAATGACTAACGTCTTTCATGCGAAAAGCTAAGCCATTATTTTCACACCGAATTTTTACCAATTTTTTTACTGTTTACCAGATCATAACAAAGAACACGCGGTGGGTTTAACCGGTCGACAGGGGATGCTCACTACTCCAGGGCACCTGGTCTCACCTTTGTTTTCAGAGGTCCGTGTTCGTTCTGCTCAAAGTTTTATGTTTAATTGTACTGACTGTAGTTTAACGTCCCTCTGGAGAATTTTTCATTCGTATGGAGACGCCACCACTTACTGGTGGAGGGCTGCAAATTTAGATCTATACTCGGCACTGAGGGCCATTGAGCAGTGTGGGATCTTTCTCTTGCCAGCACCTACCGCGACACTGGACCTCGGTTTATATGGTCTCATCTGAAGGACCGATCTCCATGTCCCACAGTGTGATCCGAACCCTCGACGTGAGGATCAACTCATTACTCCTCGTAAAATAAAGTTGTATTACATTGAGCATATGTGAGTTATTTCTAATTATCGTAACGCATTAAGAAATAATTTTCTATGAAATATATTTTCTTGGCCTCCATACTAGGATAAGTAAATGTTTAACATTATAGATAATCATTTCTTACTTTGTTTAATCTTAGTAGCTTGGTATATTTTCAAAGAATAGGAAATATCTTAAAATATACATGTAAGTGTAATAGTTGTACATTGCAATGTGCTTATAATTATGTACCATATTTTCAATTGCAAATTATTGACTTACCAGTGAGTAATGTTCCACTATCATATAAAAATGCAACACATATTATAAAAATCACAAAGTTAGATATCAAATCCATACTTTGGGAACTAAGGATCAAATATAAAACGTTCACAATGTTTAATTGCAAATAAAAACGCAGCATAAGGATTTAAACAAAAGAAAAGTTCAATTGCCAAGATTTATTTGTGTAAAGATATCAAATCTTATATATAACAGATGTGTGGTGGATTAAAAAGATCCTTCTGTATTATTCAGATAAAAAGGCTACTATGTATTGTGAGTGCTGAGAGTATACATACTTCCGAGTTACATATTGCTGCCAAAAAAATACTGTCCTATTGAATAGCGTATGTAAACACTTGTAAATACATTTCCTTAGTTTGTAAGGAAATCTCTGCAAAGTAATAAAATGTATTGACTTCATCGCACTTACACATAAACAAGCAACAGAGGTATACTAGTAAATGAGAATTGGGTATGTACTGTAAAAAGAGAAAGACGGACAAAACAACGTTTTTTTTTTCATCTAAGTAGATTCAACCATTAATCCCATATCATAAATAAAGCCATTTTATTGCTTATATCTATATCCGTATAAATTATTCGTTAAACGGGGTTACTCCAGCGTTTGTTTCCTTCATGAAATAGTCCACTTCTTAAGAAATATTTCAGATGATTTTATCAATCGGGTCTTCCGATTAGTTTATAGTAAGTCGACTGATTTTTGGGAAATATGACTTCATAGGAAATAATCGGGTGAGAGGGGGATATTCAGCACAGGTAATTATAATGAAATGTTCGGATATTCACCGAAGAATTGAAAATCTGAATGCACTTTATATTCACAACGACATTATCCAGTAGGTGTCATTTATTGTTTTAAAATCAAAGGGAAATATATTCTGCATTGCAGATACAATGATTCACAGGTAAACTATCAGCAATAAAGCACACAGAATACATTTAAAATAAATTTTCCTATTTGTTTCAATCACCTTTTCGCTGAATAGTATTTCAAGTCAAAATTTATCCCTGGATTATGGTTTATATTAAGAGGAAGCAATTCATTCAAAGCTTACGGATTCTAAGAAAGCTTATGAAATATGTCAAATTAACACAGCAATTTTGCACAAAATTAAATCATATCGTTATATTTATATTTTTTGTTTGTTTGGTATACCTACATTTTCTAAAGAAAGTTCGGGTATATTGTTGTTACTCATGTCCGTCCGTCCGTCTGTCATACTTTCTTTTTCCTCACACTCCTCTTCCATTTTACACAGTAGCATAATCATCTTTTGGGAGATGGTTGGTGGTGTCCTGTAGATGTGCAATAAGGTTTCAAAGTATTCATTTTCATCCCGGGGGTCAGATGTGCGTTGAAAAATGGCGTATTGAATGCAAAAAGCTCCTAGTTCCCTGAACTCCTCTTACATTAAACGTAGTAGCCTAATCAGCTTTTGAGAGGTGGTTGGTGGTGTCCTGTAGATGTGCAATAAGGTTTTCGGAATTTTCATTTTCACCCTGGGGGTCAAGTGGGAGTCGAAAAATAACGTTTTTATGCAAAAAGCCCCTGGTTCTCTGAACTCCTCTTACATTTTACCCAGTAGCCTAATCATCTTTTGGGAGATTGTTGGAGATGTCCTGTAGATATGCAATACGGTTTTTGAATTTTCATTTTCACCCTTGGGGTCAAATAGGGGTAAAAAATGATGTTTTTGAATGCAAAAAGCCCCTGGTTCCCTGAATTCCTCTTACATTTTACCCAGTAGCCTAATCATCTTTTGGGTGATGGTTGGTGGTGTCCTATAGATGTGCAATAAGGTTTTGGAATTTTCATTGTTACCCTGGGGGTCAAATAGAGGCCAAAAAATGTTTTTTATGCAAAAAGCCCCTGGTTCCGTGAACTCCAATTACATTTTACCCAGTAGCCTAATCATCTTTTGGGAGATGGTTGGTGCATGGTGTCCTGCAGATTTGCAAATAAGGTTTCATAATTTTCATTTTCACCCTGGAAATCAAATAGGGGTCGAATATGACGTTTTTTATGCAAAAAGCCCCTGGTTACCAGAAATTCTCTTACATTCTAAACAGTAGCCTAATCATCTTTTTGGAGATGGGTGGTGTTGTTCTGTAGATGTGCCAAAAGATTTTTGATTTTTTATTCTGGGTATCAAATGGTGGTCAATTATAATTTCAAGGTTATCTCAAATAATCAGCTATCTCAAACTTTAATATTGGTCCCATCTACTTTGAGATAACGATGTTTGCCTGTATCTTTTTTCGTAACAATTGCAATACTGTTCAGAAAATTAAATAAGATAAAGATAATTAATTAATTATGTATCTTAGTTAAATCTTCCTATGCAGTCTCATTTAAAGTGCATAAAATGGTGGAAGTAGTGTTTTGTAAGATCAATTTTGATTCCACACTATGTAATGAAGTTTTCACATAAGTTTCCACTGCTCTTGCCAGTGGTTCTTGAAAAGATTTTTTTGAAAGATTTTTTTCTTCTATGTTCCTATGTAAAACTTTGTTCCGCTCTTATGGCCCCACTCTATCCCTGGGATGCTTAGGATAAGTATATGTTGGAATACTTTTTTTTAAGTACCACCAGGTTTGGTACTGACCAAAGGGAGGGACCACATTGATGCAAGGGAAAGGTTTAACAACGTACAACATTTTATAAGAAAAATTAACTCATAGTGTGTTTCCTGTTATTTCAATTATAATAATGATGATTTAATCCTGCCTAGTTCTATTTTGAACAGACCCATGTAGGGTTATTATGCCCTGAGGGTACATGTATATTTACCGTCTACAACAAGTCAGGTGAGGGTCTATGTGAGTAATTTTCAAACATAATTTAGTTCATTTTTGCATACTCAAAATATTAAGAAAGTTATGTATTTTGTAATGGATTTAAGTCTCGAACTCAAACTCAGTTGTAGTTTTTTGTGTGACTTGAATGGAAGGAAAATATTCAAGAGGTTTTTCTACAAACTTGACAACCAACCTAAAAATTGATGTTTGATCCAGGTAGGACCAAGGGGAGAAAAACAAACCCTTGACAAGGATTGTACAAAAAGAGTTTTCTGACTTTGACCTTTTATCTATAAAAATTAGAAAGAACTTATGCTCTGGATATTTTTTTATGCAAAGAGATTTTCTGACCTTGACCTTTCATCTAGAAAATTGATTCAATGTCACTACACACCCTCTACCCAAGAGTACTCTGTGGATAAAGTATAAGCCCAAAAGAGCCAAGGGGAGAGAAAATATGCTCTAAACAAGGATTTTACACAAGGAAGTTATATTGACTTTGACCTTTCCTTAAAAAAATTGGTTCAATTTCAATTGCTTTATATATATATATATATATATATATATATATATATATATATATATATATATATATATATATATATATATATATATATAAAGCACTAAAAATGACCAATGCCACAATAGAAACAATGTCATGAAAGAACAAAACAAATAAAAATAAAAACATCTATTTACAATCAGACATTGGTAAAATTAACGCGCACATTTAATTTAATTTTAAAAGTTACCAAACCATTTCAAGAGCAACACAGCTATGAGGTATTTATTTTTCATTTAAAGAGCAAGGTTCACTTAGGGGCTTTTTTGGCCCTGTGACTTTCTGAAAAACTGAAACTGCTTAGTTTTAATTAATAATGCATTATATTTCATTTAGACATTTGGCGATTGCGAATCTACCAAAAATAACGTAATTTTCTGGCTAGTCAATGCATAACGACGTCATGAAATGCGTCATTTTCCTCATATCCTGAACAATTCTACAAAAACAGCCAATTTGTAAAGCTATTTTTCGATATTTAATATAGAGCGCAATCTCTGATCTAAAATATGCAATTATTTACTGATAGAACCGTTTCTGAGGATTACAAAACATGTTTTATTCTTTAGATCAGAGGGTGCGCTCATATTATTTTTCTTCTCTGCAAGAACTTAAATATACCTGTTTTCTTTAAAATTCAAGAACATTGCAATTCCCAAAAGCTTGTTTTCCAAGACCTGGACTTTAAGGAGAAAAATTTTAATAGGAAATGAAAGCACTAAGTCTCTACTTTATCTTGATGTTTCAAATGGAACATAAGGTGTTAGTCAATAAATTGGTATATCTACAGAGCCATTTTATGCATAAAGTGAACTTAGCTCTTTAGTAATATATCAACCGAAATATTGTAGAACGTTATGCAAAAATTTACCCAACTTCAACCTTGGCCATAATTTAACAACGGTTGGAGCTAGGGCTTTCATATTTTTAAAAAAATGCCACCCTGTTATATATTCCTGTAATCTTCATGTTTACGCTTTCGAGGGTACATCTATTTATGTTTCAGCTACGATGAAATATGTGGAGATAACGAACATTATTCGAGCTCAGAGGTCCATTAAACATTACAAAATAGGAGCAAAGCAAACAAAAACGGACCTCTAATACATCAGACGTGGGATCAGGTGCCATGGAGGAGTGAGCATCCCCTGCCGACCGGTCACACCCGTCGTGTGCTCCTTGTCATGATCGGGAAATAACGGAAAAAATCCGTCGACAATTCAGTGAATAATGTTCACTGAATCAGTAAATAATGGCCTAACAATTAGTATGAAAAAGGTCAGTCAGCATTTGACTTAATGAAAGATTGTATTTGTTGACAAGGTCATTGTATCGACCATAGAACTTTCGAAATGATGACTTTAAACGAGACAGCTGATATTCTTGTTTCATCAACTTGTTTGTCAATAACCTACCTCGTTTTAGAAATTTTTCATACGTAGAGCATGCTCTGACGTATCGAATCAACTGAGAGATATAAACCCTATATGCAGGTGATAAGGGTATATTGCTGCATAAGTAAGGGAAGTTGACGATTGAAAGGTTAAAGTCATCACGTTTTTCATATAGCTTTGTTGTTAGGTTACCATTAACGTCTTTTTCTAATAAAATATCCAAATATGAAACAGATGTGTCAGACTCTGTGGTATCTTTTATCTCAGGCTCACCGGGATATATCGTGTCGACATAAGAATGGAAATAACCATTGTTAATTGACAATACGTCGATGTGAATTCATCTGATAAAACCTTTTGAAATTCAAATGATTAAAGAATTTATTTAGATATGCTCTTTGATAAATACTACTTTTGGTATTCTTATATCATCAAGTTATCTGTCAAAAATCTGCCTCGTTTTAGAAATTATCCGTACTTAAAATATGTGCTGGTATGTCAAATTAATTGTGACACAATAACCTAATATGCAGATGATAATAAAACAATTGGTACATAACTAAGAGGAATTGACGAAAGAAAGGTTTAAGTCAACATTTATCATAAAGTTTAATTGTCAAATCGCCATCGATTCTCTCTGTTCTCTGTTAAAAAAAACAAAAACAAAAAAACATCCGAATATAAAACATCACATCAATTCTGTAACCAAAGGACGGCCGCTTTTCAAAGCTAAATTTAATGGAGTTAGTTAACATAGTCTCAGGATTCAGTCCTGTAGATTTATGAAAAAAGTAACGGAAGTTTTTAATACTTTACTCGTATGTACACGTACGGGTTAAATTTGATAGGCAAATTCAATGCAAAGTCAAAAACAAAACGAAACTTAAAATGAAATTTCAGAAATCTTTGTTTTTACTTCACAAAGCCATGCTCAGGCTTCCCGAAACTTAAAAATGCGTTCAAAACACAAAGTTGCAGTACGATATCGGCTTGATTTTAATTTATAGGTTATGTACTGAAGTAAGACCAATTTGTTTAAAATGGTTCTCACTTCTACATATCAACATATTTGATTTGATATCACATGACCTCGTTGCTCCTGTGACTGTAATTGTGCTGCAAAATTTCAAATAAATTGCTTTAGCGAAGAAGATTACCACATTTGTTATTAACATTTTTGTTAAATAAGTAAACTCACTGTATCCTTGTGTAAACGAAATTATCTTGGAAAAAGTCATAGTATCCCTCATATATCTTATCTCTCATAAAATTTTGTAAGTAATTCAATTTACTGGCGCATTTACGGGTATTACTGCTTGATATTGTAATCTGTAATGAAAAGAATCCATCACACATTTTTCCCAAGCAAGATTCATTTAGAGAACAAACTCCTCTTACAAATCGGAAACAAAAATTTCGTAAACATTTATATACACATAATAAATTCTACCTCTAACCTCGAGTATAAAACAGTTTACATGTCATTGCAAAAGTATATTTTCGTAAGCATTCTGAACATGCTGAATTTCCCTCAAGGTTACAAGAGATGTATTTTAAAATATTTGGACATATAAGATTTGAAAATACAATTAAATCACGAGATTTTTGCAACAACCTTCTGACATTTAACACAGTATCTGACACACATGTTTCATAATTGGATATTTTACCAGGAAAAAAACTTCAGTGGAAACCTGATGAAAAGCTTTATGATAAATGTAATGACTTCAACTTTTCAATCGTCAACTTTCTTTACTACGCAATATATCCTTATCACCCGCATATGGGGTTTATGTCTCTCAGTTGATTCGATATGCAAGAGCATGTTCTAGGTATGAACGATTTCTAAAACGAGGCAAGCTATTGACAAACAAGGTGATGAAACAAGAATATCAAGAGTCTCGTTTAAAATTATCATTTCGCTAGTTCTTTGGCTGATGCAATGACCTTATCAGCAAATACCATCTATCATTAACTTAAATGTTGACTGACGTTTTTTATACGAATTGTTAGGCCATAGTTTACACATTGAATTGTCTATAGATTTTTTTCCGGAGCACACGGCGGTTATGACCGGTTGGCAGGCAATGCTCATTCCATCGCACCTGATCCAATCTCTAATGCTACAAGGTCTTTGTTTGCTCTGCTCCTGATTTGTATTGTTTTGATAGAGATACGAATATCTACATATTTCATGGAGTTTGAAACAATAAATTTAAAATGAAAGTAATGATCCACTCATTCAAACAGAGAAAGTCCACTCATTCACAATAGAAAAGTCAGTCTTTTTCATTCAATTTCAACAATAGTAAAGAATAATAAAGGTAAGAGTTCAACGTTTTGTTATCATAAATTATACAACTCTGAACAAACACTTATGTTTTCTAAGTCTTTCAAATTATATGCATGTAACTGATCTCCAACCCCCACACTTAAAAATACTATAATTACAAACCTTATCTTATGCATATGTGGTTTATGTCTCTCAGTAGATTAGATTCGCATTAACATGCTCTTAGTACGAACAATTTTTAAAATAATGCAATCTGTTTACAAAAAAGTTGATGAAACACGTCTATGATCGATTCAATGACCTTGTCAGCAGGTATAATCCATTCATTAAGTCAAATACTGACTGATGTTTTTCATACTAATTGTAAGACCATTTTTACACACTGTATTGTCCACAGATTTTTTCGTTTGTCCGAGCATAACAAGGAGCACACAGTGGGTGTAACCGGTCCACAGGGTAAATTCACTCCTCCATTGCACCTGTTCCCATCTCTGATGTTTTCAGAGGACAGTGTTTACTTTGCTCCCGATTTGTATTGTTTAAATGGACCCTTTTAAGCTTGATTACTGTTCAATGTATCCATATTTCATCCAGTAACTAATGACAGTCTGGTAATATGCATCCCATGGTGCATCATCAATGGAAGTTTCACCTAAATTAAGCTTGTTTAGTTACAGTACTTGCGAATGAGACATATTTAATCCAAAAACTAAAACTTAGTCATTTATTGACTGCATCAGAACCCTAAATAGTAACATCGAAATAAACTTATTGTATCATCAAGGATACCAGTACCCTGATCGACTTAATGCAAAGGAAAACAGTACTTAAAACAAATCTGCTCTATAAACTTATACCTGAGACTCCTACATCAAAAGTACTTTATAAGTCCATTAATTTGGTGACTTAACATTATCCTTACTTAAATTTAAGAAACAAAGACAACGATACCTTTAAATGCACAATTGCATACTTTGAACATACCTGTATGAATCAAAAAAAGTGAAGATAACGAAAAGTGATCTGATAAAATCAACAAACAATACAAATCTTCAGACAGGGAATAAACACCTAGTATTAAACATCCCCTGTTGACCATTTAAACTCGCCTTGAGCCCTATGAATTGATCAAGTAGACGTAGTCAAATTTAATATTAAATCAAAGACCTAACAATTGATATCAAACAAGTCAGCCAAAATACAACCTAAAGATTATATTGCTACCTAGGCCATCGTAATGAAAATAAACTTTACAAAATTCTGACATTAAACTAGGTTTTCGATATCCCTATGACATCAACTTATTTGTTAATAGCATGCCTCGGTTTAAAAATTGATCGTATTCAGAACATGCTCTTGAATTTCGAATAAGTTTGGAGACATTAATTTCTTATGCAGGTGAAAGTGGAATATTACTACATAAATATAGAAAGTTGACAGTGGAAAAGCTGAAGTATTCTCGTTTATCATACCATTTATTTGTTAGTTGGTTCTTCTCATCTATAGCCAGTAAAACATCCAAACACAAAATGCTTCAGACAGTGAGATGTCTTTTATTTCAAGTTCACTGGGATATATGACATATGAATGGAAATTTCCTTTATGGTTGTAAATTCACAAAATGTCTTCTTCTCATGAGGAAGTTTTAAAGAGAGAATGTCACGAATCATCAAGCTTCAGATGGAAACTTCAAATTTTAACCTACTGTTTTCTTTTATTGTTTGTAAAAAGTGTTCATAGTACACAACTTTCACATATATGAAATTGATGTTTGACCAACAAAACTATTATTTTTTCCCTTATTATGTGTTGCCATGGACACCACTGTAAGTGAAGGAAAAAAGCTTTAATTTTAACTTTTTTGTAAGAATATTTTTACAAAAAGAATACTGATATCACCTACAGCAGACTTTATACTAATTATTAAAGGTATGTAAACTTGTTGCAGAAGTTTCGCCTAAATTAAGCTTGTTTAGTTACAGTACTTGCAAATGAGACATATTTAATCCAAAAACTAAAACTTAGTCATTTATTGACTGCATCAGAGCCCTAAATAGTAACATAGAAATAAACTTATTGTATCATCAAGGATACTAGTACCCTGATCGAAGTTTAAAAGTTTAAAAGCATATTTTTAAATACCTAGGCATCTGTTTCCATGGCAACACAAATATTGTACAGTTTTACACGTTTGAAAATTTAAAAATAACCCCTCATGTTTAAACTTATATATTTAAAATCTACAACAAGCTGAGCAATAAACAACTTGATTCTTACACAATACAGGTTGCTCTTCAAAAATGACATATAAAATGGAGAAGCATTTATTACTGTTTTTTTTTTTTTTTTTTTTTTTTTTTTTTTTTTTTTTGTTGTTTTTTTTTTTTGTGGAAAAACAGTTAAATTCTATGTTTTTACCCTTAAAAAATGTTAAAAATATACATCAAATTCTTAGGAAAACTTTTAATTACTTCCAAATTAATACTATTTCACATATATTTGCTATTATACTCTTGCATAATCAAAATAATTCAGTAATATTATGAGGTAAAAATCCTGTAATGTGCCCATAGTGACCAATTTTACTGCATAGCAACCAAGGTATTTTAAAAACATCATGTCAAAAAATAAAAATTGATACATAAAAATTAGATAAACAAGCTTTATTTCACTTTAGAAAAATGAACAATTAAAACATACTTAAATTTCTGCATTTATCATATTCTGTGCATAGCAACTAAATGATGTCCATAGCAACAGAGCTAAATAGACATTTTGTTCAAAACTATTGGAGACACTCCAATGTACTAGTTATGAGAATTCAAAGAAATAATTTATATCGATAAAATCTGCAACAAGTTTAGCATTTAACTGAAATTGAATCATTCAAAACACAGGCTGATCTTCAAGAATTACTTATATTACTGAGAAGCATTTTTATTGTTTCTTGTGTAAAAAAGGTCAATTTTTAGGTTTTTACACCAAATAAAGGTTAAAAACACACATCAATTTTGGTGGGAAAACCTTCAATTTCTTCCTTATTGATACTATTTCATGTATACTTGATAATATGCTCTTGCATCATTAATAAGTGATATAATGGTGAAATAATTATGTAATGTGCCCTTAGCAACCAATTTTACTGCATAGTAACCAACATATTTCATAACAGAGACAAATAATAAAGGAGAACATGTATTTATATAAAGAAAACAAATATTAAAGCTTCATCTCTCTTATGAATTCTAAAATCATATTTAATTTTCTGCATCCCTTATATAATCTGTGCCTAGCAACCAACTGATGTCCATAGCAACAGAGCTGAACAGACATTTTGTTAAATTATCAAAAACTGTTGGTAACACTCCAATGAACTATCTATGAGATTTCAAACAAAAGCATCATCAATTTATTTATGAGAATCTCAGAATTGGTTTCTTTTTAAGGTTTGTTCTTTACATAATTTGTCTTAAATTCAATATTTCTCTTCTTTTAATTGAATAATCTTCCAATTTTTATGAAAGATTCCATCCATTTAGTTTTCATCTTTTTCTTGATAGGACTATTTCAACAAAGTTGCTAGAACTACATTTTCCTTAAACAGTGTTAAATGGAGAAAAATTGACAATCACTAAAGATAGTTTATTTTCCTCAATCTGAGTAGAGTTAAAATATTACCTTGGGTTCAAATTAGCAATTTATGAATTAAAAGAAAAATTAATAAGAGTTCCATAAGCCACACTGCTCACCTGAGCCACCTATGCACTGCTATAATTATTTTTAGAAGTCCCATCTATATTTCCCATGAAACATCTAAGTTTATACAAGGGCTGTACCCTAAGCTCAAGAGGCCAGACTTATGCATACTTGAATCTACTCACTGGATAGCAATATGACTTATGTAGCCTTACTATATAATGTAAAATTTGCTTCCATATTTTAACCCCACTCTTAACCCAGCTTGTATCCACAAGACTTGGGCATTTTGATTTTCTCATGAAATATATTGCACACCATTAATTTGCTTATAATTGGCACACTAGGATACACCGAGTTCATTTAAGAAACGAATTCAAGTTTTGAGAATTCATAAGGACATGGACTAGGATACTTCACACGATTTATTTCATGAAATCTCAACTTATCTGGCCTAGTGGTTCTGATTTTTTTAAAGTTTCCAATAAATTTTCACTAAGTCTTCTCCCCCTTGAAAGATGGTGTGGCCCTTCTTTGAATAAACTTGGATTTCCTTTACCTAGGAATGCTATTTAACAGTTTGGTTGAAATTGGCCTAGTGGTTCTGGAAAGGAAGTCCAAAAGTTTACAAATGGACAGATATACAAACACTGAACAAATGTAAACACTTCAGCTTTCAGCTCAGATTAGCTAAAAGGTGGAAATGAAAAACAATAATAATCATACAGTGCATGCGAATTACTTACATTATCTTAAGATCCATCTTCCTAACAACAATGATATTGGTTTCAATGGATAATTTCTTCTTCCTCTCTATAAATATGATAAAAGTATATTAAGAAATTTATAATTAGGTCTGACCTTGAAAATATGCCTGTTATTATACTGACTTTTCCGTAAATGTCAAAATGTTATGTCACACATCCATTCAACTTGAAAACTGAGAAATATTGGAGGAAATAAAATACACTTAAAAGCAACACGTTTTTTTTAATTGACAGAGGGAATTAAAATGCAGTTATCACTGTTGGAAGGTTTTACATGCCCGGCATGTATATTTATATGATGCAGTACTGCACATGTACAGTGGAATCACTATTTTTTATGGACGTTAAATTTTAACAAAGCCACATTTCTTCAACCATGAAATTAAAACCCCTCAAAATTAACAATATTTTTTCTCAAAACTCGAAAATTTAACCAATCAAAAATATATTTTTTACAGTATTTCTTTTCTTCTCATCAGGAACTTAAACAAAAAATAAATAAATAATTTAAATTATACCTTTATACTTATTTAATAAGTCTTTCGATTTTAAAATAATAACTGCTAATATCAGTGAATAACTGCAAAGGGCTAAAATGTCTATTTGCTAGATGCTTAGCAGAATATTATTCTGTTGAATCTGTAGAGCTACCCTGTATAATTTACATGTAGTTCTGTAACTGTCAAGTTTTCACCACTCATAGAATAAAAAAAAAAGAAAAAAACATAGAAATACAGTACATTTATACGACATTACATGCATTATCTAATCAGCTTGACACTGTTACCTTGTGAAGTTAATTAATGTATTGCAATATCCATGTGCAAATCTGATCTACAGTGGGTAGTGGTGGGGTCCAGCCCCCCACCCCCACCCCTCCCGGATTTTTAGAGAAAGAGTAACAGTAAAATGACCTAAGGCACCTTTGCTGAGGAAACAAGGTTCCCTTTTATATTGGCAATCAGAGCCATATATCAGAAGAAATTGACTTAAGAAAGTATCTTTTCATACACCTCCCACCCTCCCACCCAATCCCGAAATCAAAAAGGTTTTCAAGGATTTTTTAAACTTTTTCTTACATGTCAAAATTTTCAGATTTGGCATCTGTTGAAGTTAATGTGAAATACCCCACCGCCACCATCCCCACCCATCCCCTGACCTGAGGAAAAAAATCTTTGATCCGGACCTGAATTTTATAAGTTTGTTGTTTTATCATGCCAACATTTAAATGAAAATTTTAATATGAGAAAACAACATAGTACAATATAGGCCTATTACAGTCATTATACATATACTATTTGTATACATTTTATGCATCCTAAATGTTGACAGCTAACTCTCTGTTCAATATACAATTGTTTGTTTTGTTCTGTTTATTGTTATTTATGACTATGATTTCGGACATTGTTCATCTTTATGCTCCACTGTGGGCCCAAATTGATTGAATATATTCTATTCTATTCTATTCTATTTACAAATTAATGTTTCACTTTAAGAACATTTAAACTGTTAAATAAAATTAAATAATGATTAAACGATCTATGAAAATAGCATGTACATAGATATATTAGGCATTTTAATACCATATGAATATAGAGAAAATACGCTACCAGTTCGAATGATGTCAGCAATGCCACTGCATTATTCGTGTTTAATCCGTATAGTCTCTGCATACTTCTGCAAAAAGGAGCGATTTTTGGGGTAATCAACAAAGGAAACTTATCCATTTGGATTTTACATGCATTATGATTCTATGAACAAGAGAATGGAGAAAATTCGGATTTGTAAGAAAACGATCGCTTTTAGAAATAGATATATTTTTTAAAAGGTTATTACCTGATTTGTCATTCCCGGTAGGTTTTTTTGTTGTTGTTGTTGCTGAAAAGATTCTAAGCTTATGAATCTTTTTTCCTTCTTGAAACAACATGAATTTCCCTTGAGTCAGTGCTCCAGAACATTCCAAAGGTTGCCAACATTTTTTGTTTCTATCACAGAAGAGCTTCCAAGGGGAGTAATTCATGGCAATAAAAGATGGGAAAAGTACCCATCATAATGAGAAAAAATCCTTTCAATTTAAGCCCACTTAAGAATGCTTCTCAATTTTAATTTTGATATGAACAGTAATGATGTTCACCTTTTTTAGAATAGCATCAAATATTTATTTTCTTGTTGTAGATTTGAGAAATCAGTCACTGAAACAGGGGCAAAAATAGGCTAAGTGCATGTAGAAAAACTAATAGAAATCAAAAACTTTTTGTTCACATACAGACAAATTCAGACAATATAAAAAATTATTTTTTTTTTTTTTTTTTTTTTTTTTTTTTTTTTTTAATAGTTTTAATCAGTTTTATTTATATTTATTGATTCTTTATTTGTTGAACTATGCAAAAGTACTGCAAATCGACTGAATCTGAATTTTTCTAAAGTGTGTATTTTACTTACTTTGATATATGGTACGTCGCGGGTTCGAATCCCACTGTGGGACGTGGAGACCGGTCCTTCGGATGAGACCGTATAAACCGAGGTCCCATGCCGCAATAGGTGTTGGCACGAAAAAGATCCCTCACTGCTCAATGGCCGTAAGCGCCGAGTATAGGACAAAATTTGCAGCTCTCCACCGGCAAGTGGTGGCGTCTCCATATGAGTGAAAAATTCTCAAGAGGGTCGTTAAAGAACATACAAACAAACAAAAAAAACTTTGATATATGGTTTCTATGGAAACGATTTGGCCAATCAATATAAAATTTTACCAGAAATGATAAAACTGTTAAAGAAGTTTATTAAAGCAAAAATCCTAAAATTTTCAATTTTATAGTTTCCATCAATTACACTGAGTAAGCTTGATGATTCGTGACATTCTCTCTTAAATATATTCTGCTTCAGAGGAATACAAAGACAAATCGCCTAAAAAGAGCACAATTAGTGTCCATCGGATTTCTAGCAGTTTGTTGGAAGGCTTGGTCTCCAAAGAGAACATTAATGTTGTCAATGCGGAACTCAAGCATCCTTTAAATATCAACTTCGGAACAATTGTGCGTAAAATCAGAGTGATATTAACGATTGGAAGTAATTTTGTTGATGACCTATCACAAGATGTGAAAATTTCCGAGATCAGTTTTCATTGAAGTGTACAGATAGTAGATGTCTAAGTAACAAATTGTATTTTTTTTATTTTAATCTATCGCGAGGATGTGTTTAATAATGCGTAAAAATCGAGTTGTAAGTACGTATGAAGTTTCTTGTTTACAGCAATTATATTAGAATTTTCAAATTGATCCATTTTTATTAACAGGTTACACATATGCCTTTCAGATCGAGTACTCGGTCATTATTAAAAAAAACTTATCAAGCTTTAAACTTTTTCTTTTATATCATCATCAGGTTGTTCTTTTTTTCGCAATGAACGAAAATTAAGAATACGAGGGGCATTTGAAAGGTTCTGAGAACTGTTTGCTTAAATATTAACCGTTTAGCGGATGTTATACTGAGTTTGATATCATTGGACAGATCACAAAATTTACACATATTTTGACGTCGCTTTGAAATTTTCATTACGTAATAACTCAGAAAATGACATCAGAAACTCGAATGTTTAGCATACTGACCATAGAAATGACGTAACAAAATACACAATTTCAGTAGTAAAATTTTAAAGTCAACTTTTGTTCGTTACTCGGATGCAATTTAACGGACACAACTGCCAGTTGGAAGAATGTTTACATAGACTACAGTCCATCAAATGGAGTTATATTCAGTAGCTCGTATAGTTCTGAGGTGGTTTAAGAGTGTGTTAAACATAGCATGTTATAATCGAATCTCGCGCAAAATATTGGGTAAAAAAGACGCTCCTGTGAGAAAATCACAAAGTTTACAATCACAGGACAATAGTGGACAGTGTTACAGAATTTGCTGGCATTAATTCGTCAGGTGTTTTAACCAATTTTGCGGGAACGATTAAAGCTCAAGAGAGGTTAAGCTAAGGGTGTCCCATATTTTCTTGTAAAAACCAAAATGGCGCCAGTGTAGTTCTAACCCCACCACGCGCATAACTCGATATGTTCGAAAAATTTAAATCATGGAAAATAAGTAAGATTATACATGGCAATGAAACTGAGATTTATTTTTTGGAAGCGAAAATCAAAATTCAATAGTGAGTTTTGGACCACCGAAGTTGAAATAATACGAAAAAAAAATACGCACAAAAATATGTCCGGGGGAAGACTTTTGTACGTTTTATTCGTAAACGGTAAAAGTCCTGATACTCAAGATACATTTGTGGAAAACTGCATTGTTACACTTTAGTTTTACATAGAATATCTTTTATTTGATATAGTGGAGAGCTATATAATAGACTGAAAATCCAGCTATATCATATAAATAGAAATCTTCTATGAATGCCTAGGATAATATTACTGGACATAACCGTGCTTATCAACCAAACAAAAAAATAAAATATGGAATTGCTGATTTCCCGTATAATTCTTACAGTCTTACTCTACCTCCATGCAAATTTTTGTTGACCTATCTTTTCAAAGAAGCCTTTGACAGCACTTTTTAGATGTTCTCATGTGGACTAAAACGCGACTTTTCAGTATGCTAAACATTCGAGATTCTGACGTCATTTTTGGAGTTATTACGTTATAAATATAAGAAAGTGACGTTAATATAAGTGCAAATTTTCCAGCCCTTTCAACTGTATCAAACTTATCAACTTCCATGAAATGGTTAATATTTTAGCAAGTAGTTCTCAGAACTTTTAATATGCCCCTCGTATATGCACTAACGTTTTTTACGTCTAAAATGAAACAAAAAAGTTATTTTTTTTAATAAAAATGAATGCATGTTTTCATCATAAACACTCATATCATTTTTGGTTTTTTTTTAATGAAAGTTCAGAATGATAATTTTTCATGAAATAAAACGTAATTATATTTCTTGAATTTTAAAGTTCAATAATCCTATTCTTGACAATCCACAACTGTGTGCAAAGAAAATAAGTATTCTAATTAAAGAGCTTGCGTTAACTCATCCGATAGCGTGCCTGGCAATTTTTTGTTTGGCAGAAAGAAGGTTGTTTTATCGATGTTACATCGATACCACTATGCTGGATAACTTTAAAGTCATCTCTCCAATGTTCGTTTATTCCGCTATACATCAGGCGCGAATCCAGGAATTTTTTCCGGGGGGGGGGGGGGGGGGGGCATCCCAGTCAAAAGAAAAATTCTAACCCAAAAATATCTTGACAAGCAAAAAAATCAAATTAAAATAGATTTTTTTAAAAAAAAAAACGTAAAATCTATTTCCCAAACGTGAAAAACACCTATTTCGTGGTTATGATGGTGGGATCCACATTTTCTAGGGGGTCCAAAGTCATTTTTTATTTGCTACAGTATATACTTTAAATAACTCTGCAAATTCCAGGGGGGGGGGGGGTCCCCCGACCCTCCCCCCTCCCCAATCTAGATCCGCGCATGTACATATACTAAAGGAAAAAAATACTGTACATAGGTAAATTAAGCAGAAAACATAATTCATGACATTGATATTTAAAAGCGATTAATAATTGATATGGTGGTGATATTAATGACAATAGGCTTAAACTCGACTCAATTGCACGGATTTTCATGCTCTGCAAGCACATGTTCTTGTTTACGTCGTTTACCAAATCAGCTACTGATGCTGAACGATTTAAGCCAGGAAATAATCAATATCTTGAATAACATTCCCCAGGCATTTTTGAAAAATTGCGTGCAATAATGAGACTACGGTGTCAAATATGTGTAACGCAAATGGTGGCCAGGCGCGGAATTAAGTTTGTGAATCACCTTTTAAGTAATAGTATCTTTTTAACGTCCTACAAGTAAGGATATTTATGACTAAACACAAATTAACTCATACTAGTATTTGTAAACAATTCATTTGTAAATCATGCTACTAAATTAAATGTATCGACATTGATATTATATATAATTGTCTTATATTTTATATTTTATGTAATGCAGAGTGCTTTTGGGCAAGTTTAGTTGACATTTCATGCTCACTCCTCCATGACACCTGATCCCACCTCTGATGTTTAAGATGTCCGTGTTTGCTCTGCTCCAAAATTTGTATTGTTTAATGGGCTTTTGAGCTTGAATACTGCTCGTTATCTCCATATATTTCATTTCATTCATAAAGCAAAATGATTATGATTCAAAATGGAAAAAGCAAATAAGATATGCTTCCACATTTATTAGTCTCGATAACTTTTTTTTTACCTTTTTCTGACTTATTATATAATAATACAATGTATATCAAACTCAATTCACTGTCATGGTAAGGAAAATATGGCGACAACAGAAGGGTATGCTCCTTGTTGATGATCACGTCTTATTTATGTATGACATTGGATTTAAGCGCTAGGTGTCCTTCGAAGGATTCCTTTGATATACAAATGTTTAGCTTTCGTAAAAAGTTTATATATTACATCAATGTAAAAGGTGTATCCATTGTCACTGCTGTAAGACTGTTTGTTAATAGCCATAACTTCATCTATACAGGAAATTTATTTATCATAGCTATTTTCATTAGTCAGACTCATGTCCGTTGCTAATATACCATCTAGTGTAAAAGTCAAACATTTCAGTGTAACAGCTGGATGTCTTTGCTTTTTGATTTATTATTACTGCTTCTCTTATACCTTCTCTTGAAACTTGGAGATATGTGTCAATGGTGTGCATATTTCCAAATAATTGAATATTCTTATTTTTAAGAAGCTCTATAATCCTCACAATGCGGTCCCTATTCCCATAATTCTGAATTGCCAAGAGAAGTGGAGTCAAATCTTCTTTGTTTCTTTGATTTATATCTGAACCATGTTTTAGAAGGATACACATTGCCTGGTGAGTAAATATTGGTAAAAAGTTTGACTTTGCACACAGATGCAAAGGGGTATTGCCATCATTATTTACAATGTTTGGATTTGCCCCAGAGGACAATAAAATTTTAAGCTGCTGTATACCTCTGTGGTGAAAAAAAGCATTTTTAAATGTGAATTCGTGGTCTTTGTTTGATGGAGAATGTTGAAGTATACACATCCACATTCCATCCCTTTCTAGTTGAATTGTATAGGACGAGAAAAGATAATGTAAAGGAGTTTTTCCTTCAGATCCACTTTCATTTACATTTGCGCCGAGATCCACACACATTTTTGTAAGAACAGGTAAGGTTTTTAACATTGACATTTTTAATGGTTGGATAAGGTCACATTTTCTTGAGTGTAATAGTAATACGTATAAAAAGGAAAATTTTTCCTCATTCTCATCTGATGGGTCAATAAAATTTATGTAGCTAAAAATATATTCTTTTAGATATTTGGTAAAGATGTATTTTTTAGTAAACGTAGAAAAGTTGATAAGTGTATCCAGAGATTCAGTACAGCACAATATTTTTTCTGTTGCTTTCAAAGCAGTTGTCAAAACCGTTTCGCCCTGACCATTCTTAACATCAACATTAGCATGACTCTGGATCAGTAATTGTATTATTTTGTGCTTTTCATCAAAAGGTCGATTGGACGAAATGCAATGATGAAGAGCAGTATCTCCGGATTTTGATCGATGATTTACATTTATTTTTTCCTTGATCAAAAAGTTTATCACACTTATCCTATTATCTGTTGCCATGTTCGTTAACTCATATGCAATGGCTGCTTGCAAGCAATTTAATCCATCGGTGTCTGTTATTGTTAAAAGAGTACGGTTATTCATCAGAAATTTGAACACAGTTTCTAAGACTGGGTCAGGGCATTCTGACCCAAGAAGACCGAAAACGTAGCTAACGCTTTCTCCTTCAAAAAACAATTTTACATGTGATCCTTTACTTAACAAGAACGACAGAACAAAATCTTCCCTCGGTTTTTTTACTGCCTCAACAAAAGCATCTGTTAGTTTTTGTACATTCATTTGACATGATAGCATCTCTAAAAGTTCTATTAATAATTTTCCGTGCATTGTTGAATGAATGATATCAGGTATTAAATCTATTAAAGACCTTCTTGTTACTGGGGTTGCAATACCAAGCATGTATTTCAAAAGTTTGTACTTTTTACTATTAAATGCTGTCCTTATAGCATCTTCATCATTTAGAAAGGATAGCATTTTTGGCTTACATATTTCTAGTATTTCCTGTATTCTTTGAATAAGTTCATCCTCATCAAGATTCGCAGATACTAAATAATGGCAAACATTTTTCCTATCCTTGTCAAATTCTTCCAAATGTAAGCCTTTTGATAATGCCAAAGAGACCAATTTTTTTGATGGACAGTTTTCCGATATTATCATTAAGAGTGTTTTTCCGTCTTCTGTTCTAGATTTCCACAATTCGTCGGTGATATTCAACTCTTGAATTATATCAAGTATAAAGCGAGGATTACAGTGCTTATATGCAAAAGCATTTAAAAGAAGGTTTTGATGCAAATGAAGAATGTTCTCTTTCTTTGGAAATAGAAATTGTACAATGCTTCTGAATTGTCTTTCGATTGCTATATCCAAAGGTGTTTTCCCGTTATTATCTAGTTCTTGAAGAGAAACATGCATTTCATGTAAATAAGTCAGAACTGACAATGCTTTTTCTTCAGTGCTTTTTAAAAGAACCATGTGAGCAATAGTTTCACCGTTACAATTGGACAAGAAAACGTTTCCGTCATATCTTATTACAAGTTGTAGGAAAGGAATACCAAAACAGGCAGCAAGCATGGTTGGAGAATTCCCGTCTTTATTTTTAATATTTGGATCAGCTCCCAATTTCAAAATAGCTTCTATTTCTTCATAAGCCGGTAATCTGTATTTGATAGACAAGAGAAGATGCAGAATTGTATCATAACGTTTTTCACTCTTTATATTAACGTCTAAACCAATTTCAATAAGTTGCACAATTATTTCTATATCAAATATATATTCATGGGTGAATTGGTGACTCCTTACATAAAAAAGAGGATCAGCTGTATCTATTAGCATATTATGTATAATAGGAAGTCCATATTCGTCTTTGATATTTGGATCAACTTTAGCTTTCACCAATACATTGAAAACTTTATTGTTCATGAAAAGAGAATAAAATAGAGCAGTGCGGCCTTCCATATCTCTTGCATTTATTTGAATCCCATATTTTAGGAGAATACTTGTGGTTTGCAATCGGATGTTAGAAGATCTTGCAACTGAATGTAATGGAGTTCTACCTGTATTGGTTGAAACATTCACATTTGCTCCATAGGTGATGAATATGTCGATCATTTCTGCAACTACTTTGTCTTCCAGGTCAGATTTCACGAGAGAATGAAGAACAGTTAAGCCATTCTCATTCCTGCTGTTTAAAAGTTGAGGGGCTTTCAAACATATCCATTTACACATATCTTTATCAAGTACACTACTTTGGGGATAAGAAAATTGTCGAGCCCATAAATGCAATGGTGTATTGCCTCCACTACATCGTAATTGTAAAATATGTGGATGATATTCAAACAATATTCTGATAATATCCAGTGACTTTCCATAATGATAAGGCGTGTAACCTTTGTCGTCTACAGCACGAAATTCGATCAACGGGTTATCTAGTAAGAGTTTCAGAATATGAGCATTATTTTGGATAGCAGCTAAATGCACCATTGACATGCCATTGTCTTCAATGATTCTCAATCGAGCCCCTTTTGAATGTAGGAATTGTAGAATTCTTGGTTGATTGCCATAAATAGAGGCCATGACAGGGGTCATCCTCCTAACTAGTATTTCGCGCCCAAAATATTCATCAAACGTCAATTCAAATAACGAAAATTCTTCATCATAATATCCATCTTCATCCTCTCCATACGTTCGGAAACTACTTTCTGCATTAACGTCACCCCCAAGTTTTATTAAAAGCTCCAAGCATTCTTTACTCAAACCTCTGTATGATGCAGCAATTAAACCATCTGATGTGTCCTTTTGCAAAGACAATAGATTACGCGCCAAGTTCTTCGATGTACATTTATCAAAGGTGTAGAGTAAAAGTTTTTCTTTTTTATACCAAATAGCCCAGAAGAAAGCTGTTTTGTCCAAAATTCCCTTGGACTCCATAAAATCTATCATGCTATCATAACGTGGATGCTCTGACACAAAACGATCAAATTCTGAGATGAAACAAAGGTCATCCCAGCATCGATGCTTCATAATAATGTCTAAATTGTATCTTTCTTGCTCATATTGGTTAATTAACCTTTGCGCTAAGACTTTAAAATGAGACATAGGAATTATCCTTATGAAATTCGCATCGTCTTGATCAGAACTCGTCGTAGCCGTTGAAGACAAAATAAAATCAAAATCAAATTTTTCTAGCACAAGCTTGAGATGTGTTTCTGCAATGCTGGCCATTGTAGCTTCTTTGTATGTTTCATGTGAGAAGGTAAACAAATCACCATCATCCGTTTGAAAATAAATATCTTTCAATTTTGTAAAGGTTTTAATTATGTCTCTGAAAGGGGTGTTATCGTACAATCCAGACACTCTAAAAATGAGTTTTTGTTCATCTGTTTTTTCACAACTGTCGTCTAGCTTGGAGATACTGACGCTTTCCATCATGGAAGTCATTACAAATGCGCAATATTTGATCTTATCTTCCTGTGCAAACCCTGAAATTTCAGAAAGTAGTCTCTCTCTTGGATTTTCGAAGAAACTTAATCCTAACTTTTGGAGTTTTGATGATTTACTAAACAGATTTAGGGCATATGGAAATCCATATGATGTATCAAGCGAACATATGTATTCGATATCATCTTCGGACAAATTTAAGCCAAATTCATCGTTATACATTTTAGCCATTTTTTCTTTCTCGTCGAATGACAGGCAGTGATCATTAGACAAATCAATTATTCCAAATGCTTTGAAAAAAGATCCTTTGTCAGGAAGGTGCAGAATGTCTTGGAGTATGTAATTCCTGGATGCAAAGACGAGTAAAGTTTTTCCTTGATTCTCATCTATGAAATATCGCAAGTTTTCAAAAGCGTGAAACCATTCATTAACTCTGCATTTATCATAAGTAACTGTACCAAATACGTCGTCCATAAAGAAAATCTGGTGTTTAGAAGTGTCCATGATTTTTTTAAGATCTTCAACAGAGTTTATACAGTAAGCCTCAAAGTCTTGTTCAGCCTTGAGAGCTAATATTTTTCGTCCAGTACAGGTTTTACCATCTCCAGGTCTTCCTGATATGATGACAAAACTCAAGTCTTCCAGTATTTCCACAGCTAATTTAAACGCATTAGTTGCCATTAGCATATCCTTTTGTTGTTGTTGTATAAGAATCATTTTAGTCATTCCTGAAATTACAATATATGGTTAAACCTGCAGTTTGTAAATTTATACTATGAAATTTATACTATGAATAAGTCTTTGTACTTCTTGGATGTAGTATGAGATTTAAAAATATATGCAGGAATTTTCTCCTTAAATGGATTTATCTAATAAATCTTAAATGGATTTATCTAATAAATTTCTATAAATTTAATGATTATTTTTCTGAGAATGATCATTTTAAATAAGCATTTGATGTATAAATGATATTTCGTACGGTAATTAGGACAATCTTATGCTAACAACCGATCTGATGAAGTGCAGAGATGTTTGAAATCTTGGATAAGGACTAATCTAACTTAACTGACAGAATTAATACTTTGACAAACATTATATTAACAGTATATTGATATCAAATGTAAGTTAAAAAAAATAGAAATGTTACATTGTGCGGCTAGGATAAGACTGTCCGAAGAGTGTCACAGTGTACCAGCCGTAGTAACTTCTCTGAACTACATAGATATGACGTCATAATGGCATATGACGTCAAGTCACTGCAAATTTGAGTAGACATGACGGGGAAAGTGTCATAACTTTTATATTCCTTGCACATCACATGTAGAGCTTTTTTACGTTGATGTTTAATTCATGTGTCTGGATTCTTGTTCTAAGCTTCAGTATGCTGTTATGATGCTGGATATTTGCAACTTATAGTATAGTTATTTATTTTCTTGTCTGACACATACGCATTCAAACAGTTACAAAAAAGAATGTGAAAAGCTCCCCCTTACACGTCCGTAGACAGAGTTAGAATTTATAAATCTTCTATATATTAGACTGGCACAAGTGAATAATAAGGATTAATTGAAGATATTCTGTGTGAATCTACAAGAGAATTATGTCCTCTAACTGAATTTTGCTGGGGGATTGTACGTTATTTATCCCACTTTGTATAAATTGCGATGAGGAGTAGAAAATGACCCCTTGTATGTGGGTAAGTTGAATTTCTCGTAAAATATTTTCTTAATAAATAAAATTCAGACTTGCCCCCAGCACTTTATATATACCCAAGAATATGTTTAATTGATTCATGTAACAAAACGTTGACAATATTAGAGAGGTTGAGATTTCATACGTGTACGTGTACGGGTACGTCTAGTAGGGGAATTCCCTAAATTTCTCGCGTATTACGTCATCAGTTTTGGAGTTGATAAGTTTTCTACACGTTCCTACAACTTGTAGAAAGGCATCTACACGTAGGTGTAAACTTGTAGCTTTTTCAATAAAAACTAGTCAATCTATGTGTGGAACTATTATTGCTGTTCATTATTTAGGATGTTAAGTTTCATGAACACTTATTTTAACCACGTTTTGTTCACTAACTAAAGTCAAACTAATGTTACAAACCTACTAAATAGTTGAAACAGAGACATCGATTGCAGTCTACACGGTCGTGTTACACGTCATTAAAATCTCAACAGACAAATTACAAAAAACGTGTACGTGTACGTCAAAGTTTGTGCACACGTACCCCTACACGTACATGTATGAAATCTTAAACTCTCTAATGATTTTGTTTTTCACATGTGCCGATGCGATTTTTGTGCAACATTTAAGAAAATTTAAAAGTGTCCGTCATGTGATCAGAACAATCATGTGACATCACAAAAATTCTTTTTTATAATACCTTATTCAACTCTCTTTACAACTTAACGTTGTATGTATATATAGATTACAAATTGAAATCAAAACAGAGCTTAAAATAAAATAGTATATATCTAATGCATAGGAAGCCTTCGGACAGCATTAACATAGCTGCATGGATGATTACGCATTAGAAACAAATCACTAAAATACGAATCCTCCAAATAATTAAGTTTGTCCTACAAAGCAGTCTTCATTTTCTTTGCATGGTATTTAATAATATTGTCTCGTAACCAACAGGCAACCTTTCAGTAAATACATATTGAATAATACCACTTATTGATACTTATATCATTAAATTTTATATGAACCTTTCATGCTCTTTGCCAATGTCTGTTCTTCTTTACCCTTTCCGTGGATTAAAAACTCGTTTTTCACAACGTGAACATTATCGGCGATGATACAATTAGATGTGTTTCTGATATCTGTTCGTTTCTTCATGATGATCGATCCCCCACCTATTGTAATAAGTATAAATGTAAATAGAAATTACTACCTCAAGTAAATATTAAGCATAACTAATGATTTCAGATATATTATGTAATATAGGTATCAATTAAACTCGCAATCAATGAATGTTCTACATCGGTTTTCAATGTTAACGTTTTCATTATTATATATATATATATATATATATATATATATATATATATATATATATATATATATATATATATATATATATACATCGCTTATTATATACAAACAATTTCTACCTTTCGTTGAAGCACCGTATGGTTCAATTTCATTCGTGTTCTCTTTGTCTGATGATAAAAGTTCTTCGTTTACCAAACTATAATTATTGAATTAATAAACACACCATGAACTTAATAGCAACTCACTATTCTTAACACAAAAAGGAATAAGAGTCAGTTCCTACAAGAAACGGAGATATTAAAAGCAGTCATTTCTTGTAACAGGTATCCAGAAATTTAATAACTATCGGGTCAAACACTTTACACTTTACTTTTCTAAAAGAAATATTCATCCAAATACACTGGAATTTCAATGGTATTTCGATTTACAAGCAAGTTTTACGATTTCATTTAACTTTAAAGACATATGATACAAATAAACCTTTTTAAGATCATGAAAATAACAATGAAACCCAATTTTGAATAAGTAAAATGAATAAATTTAGCCGCATATATTACATTTTTATTCAAACTTTCACTGTAATGTCGTATGAATTGATAAAAAAAAACTGTATAGATTTAGAGCGTTGAAAGTGATAGAATTTTGAATAACATAACTATAAAGTTTACAATTTCTTAATACTTTAGAAGTTTGCATCAATTACGAAAAAAAAAATGATGGGTCAAAAATATAAAACAATCCAGGCATCCATTTCTTTTTTTTTTTTTTTTTTTTTTTTCTTTTTTTTTTTTTTTTTTTTTTTTTTGGGGTAGCATCTATATTTAAAGTTAACAAGGTAGGTCTGTGACAACGCACTTTGAAATAATTATGCACTTTGAATAATATTTTCAAAGTGCATTCAATATGGGACAAAACGCAATTTAGAAAAAAATTCGAAGTGCGTTAAGAGTGCTCATCAACATTTTTACCATAAAGACACTTAACGTACGTTGAAAAAAAAAAATATGTATAAAACAAAAATTCTGGACTTAGATTTTAGTAATATACAGCATTATTTTGTTATACTGTAAACCATCTTTTATTCGCGTCATCTTTTACTCGCGATTCGTCACTTTGGCAATCCGCGACGATTATTTTTTTGTGACTGAGGAAACATTCTCTACAAATACAAAGAAAAATAAATGGTTCGCAGCGATTATTGTACGCGAATTACGAAGGTTGCGAAACTCGCGGATATTTCTAGCATGCGACCAAAAGTTGGTTCACAGTTTTTCATTCGAAAAACTGATAAATTGATTCAGCCACATCAAGAACGAGAAGACAGGTACATATAGATATATGGTCCCTCAGACCAACTCTTTCTGAAATATATGGAGATAACGAAAAGTATTCAAGCTCAAAAGTCCATTTAAACAATAAAAATCAGGAGCAGAGCAAACACGGACCTCTAAAACATCAGAGGTATGATCAGGTGCCAGAGAGGATTAAGCATCCCCTGCCGACCGGTCAAACTCGCCGAATGCTCATTGTCACGACTGGGAAATAAGGGAAAAATCCGTCGACAATTCAGTGTGTAAGATATGGCCTAACAATGCAATTAGTATGAAAAACGTCAGTCAACATTAGACTTAATGATAGATTGTGATTTACTGAAAATGTCATTGTATCGACCATAGAACCTACGAAATGATGACCTTAAACGAGACTGTTTATATTCTTGTTTCATCAACTTGTTTGTCAGTAATTTACCTCGTTTATATATTATTCATATGTATAGCGTGCTGTTTTGTATCAAATCAACTGAGAGATATAAAACCCCGTTTGCAAGTGATAATTGTATATTGCTGCATATGTAAGGGGAGTTGCAATTGACGATTGAAAAGTTTAAGTCAACACGTTTATCAAAAACCTTAGTTAGTAGGTTATCATTAACGTCTTTTTCTATTAAAATATTCAAATATGACACAGATGTATCAGTCTCTATTATATCATTTCAAGCTCACTGGGATATATCGTGTCGACATATGAATATGTATGGAAATAACTATTGTTAATTAATAATACGCCGTCAATATATCTAATTTTATCTCTCCTACCCAAATATACATGTAAGCATTTACATAACTTGTATAACATTAATATGTCTCTCAACACATTTGATTCAACGTAAAATGGATGAAAAAAATTGACGTAAGCCTTCCTGAAAAAAACTGCACCCTCTGATATTAAAGAAGAGGCCATATCGCTGATCTAAGCAACAATAGCCAACTGACTGTACTTTGGCCAAAGTAGCTTTACAAAATCAAATACATATATAAAAAAAATTGTATAAAATGCATAGATAATTTTTCATACCTCTTAATACTAATCAAATAACTTTTAAAGAAAAAGCCATCAAATTGGCGGGAATAAACTTTTTTTCTTTTATTGCTTCTAAATACTTACTAAATAACTATTAAAAGACAATCATATCGTGAGGGAAAATTATATTTAATGAGCTCATACTTACGGAAGCTCGTTGAGGCCAGTTCAGAAAAAGAAATGACTGCCGTCATGAGAAAAGGGCCCTTATCTTTTTACGTCATAATGCTCAGAAAACGACGTCAAAGTCGCGGTGTTGTAAACACGGAAGTAATTTTTGTCGACTGCGTTTTGTGAACAAGAAATAAAATTGGATTTCCAGGTGAAATAAAAAAAATATTTGAAAATTGATGCTGAAATTTGTAATAAATAATATTATTACTATTTAGTACATGTATTTATTCATAATTCTGTTTATTAATAAGCATTTTTCTTGATATCGCATAATTAATCTAATCGCGACATTGGACACATTGTTGGGTACAGCGATTTTGTTTTCTGAGCAATTTGCAAATACTTAGATTTGACTCATATGAATTAGACTTATTATTAAAAGGTATTCTACATGCACGTAAATATTTTTTTTCAGAGAGAGAGAGAGAGAGAGATAGAGATAAATGCACATATACGCGTACTTTATAAGTGCTTTATTTTAAAAATTCCTTCATTTTAAAATGGTTATTTAAATTTTAATCCATAGTTAATCATATTGATATGCACAATTAGACCAGAGAAGAGTGAAGCGTTGATGTGTGTGTGTGTGTGGGGGGGGGGGGTGATCGGGAGATTATTGACAAACAAAAAAAATATAAATAAATAAATCGACGAATAAAAAAGACAACCGGTAAAAGTTCAAACAAAAAAAAGAGAACATCTTGTTTTTGATATAGATACTTGTAACATGGGAGATTCGAACCTACATGTACTACAACAAATGAAAAGGGGGGATTGTATAAATGTTATGTAAATAATTCTCTACAAAATTAACAGCAAAAGAATATACTTAGGGGAAAAAAAGGAGAAAAGGGTGCCACGAAAATTTTGCTACAAAATATAATTTTGAAAAACAATGAAATGATCAAATAATGCGTAAAAAATAGTACTCTCTGATACACAATTACTTTTGTATCAATTTTCTTAAATTGTTCCGATGAAAGCTGGCTTGAAATTAAATTGCGCTTGGTTTAGGAATTTTATTAAAATACATCTAATGTGAGCTTTTCCATGAGCATTATACTCAACGTTGAAGAAAATAACATTTATATCGAACGTGACATTATGCGTGAAAATATGCGTATGAAACAGAAGAAAAAAACCGATTAAACGATAGATTAGGCTGTATATAAAGAAATTACGAACTTCTGGTATATGTTGATATAGCGACATCTTTTGAGAATAAATCACTGATAGAGGAAAAAAGTACTAGTAACAAGTGGTTAAATTATGAATGTCATATTATATTGTCATAAAAATGTTCTGATCATCAACGACATTAACACCAACTGTAAGACAACAATAAAAAAATCTACATTTTGAGAAAGATGGAAAATAAAAGCAACGGTGATGTTTCGAGCGACAAAAAACAAAACAAAAACAAAACAAAAACGGAGGCTCATGCAAAGTTTTGATGACCGTGAAATATGAAGGGAAGCATTTTTTTTTTTTACTGACTATTGAAATCATGTATGTAATCTTGGACGTCGAGTCTCATCTCGATAACCCGGATATCCCGACATTTTCTGAAAGTTCCGTTGATGCCGGGATACTATTAGTTATCCAGGTCCAATCAAGGGTGTACGGGGATTTACCCCGGGTTTATTCCATACACCATTAGGCCGAAGTTTATAACTGTACTTGACTTTAAGGGAAGGATTAAACAAACACACATACCTTTCTGCTTTAAATAAAAAATATGTATTTCTCTTCCAGTCGAGTGGTGACAGGCAAAAAATACGAGTCATGTTCTTTAATCTCACCATTCCAAGAAAGTGGTATTCTTTGAAAAATGGATTGCCTATTTTACTTTTAGCTTTCACGTCACAAGCAGATACTAAGTCTCCTATGAAGAGATTCAACTTAGAGCGGCAGAGTTTCAAACATTCAAGGGAATATTGCTTAAACGCATCATACAAAAAATATAACGTGTATTGGACGTAATATTTAATCATTGCTTAAGACTTCTGAAAACCTTTGATGTCAAGTTAGCTGATGTCACGGATTAAGATGAATAGATGACCTTAATTGCGTAAAAATATATTTAAGTCTTGAAAAATATTCAGTTTCAATTTCAAATAGATTTCGTAAAAATTGTAACGCAACTATATTTTATTTTGCTTAGAATTAAAAAGAGTCAAGAACAGTACAGCCCTCTCTTTGATCAAACTATACAATGTTATTTTTTACAGAACTTTCCGTAAATCTGAGTTGGAAACCAGACAATCGTTTACACATGCATTGTGAGTGATTAATATCTGACGAGATTTTATCAATTCCAAAAATCCAGGGAGGTTATTATTTCAGATCGAGCGCAATGTTACAAGGAATTAAATTTTTCTAGAATTGAAATGTCGAGCATTGATAAGCTTAAAATATGACACGTGTCTGCCGGCTATCTTTGCATGTCCAGCAGGTGATACTGAGTAATTAGTATCTGGCAATATGATAGCGAATTGCCAAATCGTTTCGACATTGAATCATTTTTACAGAAACCAATTTTTATAAAGTTTTCTTTTTGAGATTACATTAGCGACCCTTATAAGAAATATTGAACGATTGTTGTGTCCAAGTGATACAGTAGTAGCGTCGAAACCACAGGTGCAAAGCACCCCCACCCCACCCCCCAAAAAAAGTATAGAAGCATTTATAGCAGCTTTTTTATTAAGCATGATTTACTTTGAAATTTTTAAAGAAGTTGAGAAACAGTTTCAATTTTCAAGTACGAATTAACCTTTCTTAAACGACAATCCTTTGACATCATTATGTGTCTCTCTTTTATGTTACTAAGACAGGAGAAGAAAATGAATTGTATGATGAACAATGAAAATTTATTAAACATTTGTTTTATCAAAGTATTTTTAAAAAGTTTAATTTAAAAAATCGCTCGGATGTACAGAACATATTTATTATTTATGATTTTTTATGAACAGAAGATGCTTTAAAAAAAAAAAAGAATTTAAACATTATGGCGTCCATTAGAATTCTTTGGTGATACAGAAAATACCTAAAGTGTTACATGTATTATTCCCCTCCTATAACAACGTGTGTGTGTCTGTGTGTCGGGGGGGGGGGGGGGGCTTAGTGAATGCCTGCTTATATTAAACCAAAAATATTTTTTTATATATATATCGGGATCGATGTGCTGATGTCCCGCGTTACGCGCGTTGCCCTTCCTTGGGTTGGATCTATCCTTTCTCTATTGGACACCTGTGAAGTTTTCTTTTAATGTTTTTAATTTACAAGTGTTTTATATATTGTATTTTATATATTGTATAAATTTGGCTAGAGTATTAAATATAAAAAGAATATCTTGTGCTGAAATAGTGGAATTGTACAAATATTATTTTTTCAAATGAATATAAACCGTTCCTAGATCCTGTCATGGCCACCCCACCCCCTCCTTTACGATATCACTGAATCTGTCTCTAAAATAGTATGAACTATAAAGGCAACTTTCCTTAAGAATAATTACATACTAGAAGCTTGGAAGAAGAAATCAATTTTTTTTTCAAGTTTATTTGTGTCAAAACGATTAAAGTTATTTAAATAATTTTAAGAATGTTTGGAAACTGAATTTGACGCACGCGACGTCATTACATTTTCAGTGAGTAACGTCAACGTTATTTTGAGGCGATTTACTAAAATGCTCATAAAATATTGAAAAAGTGAGATATTTTTAAAAGTTACGTATTTTTGCATTCAGAAAGAGTCAGGCTATCAAAATATACCAAAAAGTCAATTTGTGAAATTTTGACCTTAAGGGCCCTTTTCTCATGACGGCAGTCAAATATTTTTTATTGCGTTTAAACGCAATAAGTATTGCGTTTAAACGCAAAACATTGCGTTATATCGCAATAATCATTGCGTTTAAACGCAAAAGATTGCGTTTAATCGCAATGTATATTGCGTTTAAACGCAAAACACTTTGCGTTTAATCGCAAAAGATTGCGATTAAACGCAATCTTTTGCGTTTAAACGCAATAACTTTGCGATTAAACGCAATAGTTAAATGCAATGATGTTGCGATCAAACGCAATACTTTTGCGATTAAGCGCAATGATGTTTGCGATTAAACGCAATAATTTTGCGATTAAACGCATACTTATATCTTTTGTTTCTTTCTCTTTTTACTTATGAGGAAACTGCGTATTGTTTAGCTTTATAGAATCAGAATTCTCCGAGCAAACGCTCTCTGAAAGGATAAATCACTAATAAGAATTTATAGAGGAGAAACTACAGTATCATTGTGTTTAAAGGCAAAACAAATCCTTATAAGGAAGGATTATTGCGTTTAAACGCAAAGTTTATTGCGTTTAATCGCAAAAGTATTGCGTTTAATCGCAAAAATTATTGCGTTTAAACGCTAAAATTATTAAACGCAAAAATATTATTGAGTTTAAACGCAAAAAGTATTGCGTTTAATCGCAAAAGTATTGCATTTATACGCAAAAGATTGCGTTTAATCGCAATCTTTTGCGTTTAAACGCAAAGTGTTTTGCGTTTCAACGCAATATACATTGCGATTAATCGCAATCTTTTGCGTTTAAACGCAATGATTATTGCGTTTAAACGCAATAAAAAATATTTCTTTCTCTGATTTGGCCTCAACGGGCTTCCGTACATACTAACTTAATTGGACCCAATTTTTCGCATATTTGAAAAAAAAAAACTAGAAAGTTCTTAATATATTTAAAAGTATAAGGAAGTCTTAAGTACACTGAATTTTATGCATTTTAAAATTGAAAATCCATTAATGTTCATTGTTATAAAAATCAAATAATTAGTAGGAATATTGAGCGTGCCGTGTATATATTCTTTTACAAAGTGCGTTAATATGGCCTATATTAATACACTTTGATTTTTTTTTTCAAAGCGCGTTTACTTGATCCCGAATTTAACTCACTTTGAAATTTTTTTTTCAAAGTTCGTAGTTTTTTAAAGTGCGTTGTAACATAGGTCGTTAGCAGCAAAGCAATACCTGATACCTGAGAGCTGCATTTTCATTCTAAAGTCGTTAGTACTTATGAACTACATGATTCGCAAATGCATTAATTTGTTTACATAAATTTACTTACATTTAAACTTTGCCTTTAATTATCGCACTGTTTAAGCATTATTATTTAAAGTAGCAATTTATAACCCTTTCCGCATAATTGATAATACAAGTATCATTTTCCTGCACAACGTAACTAGGAAAGAAAACGATTTCTGTTATTGGAAATGAGTTCTTACAATAACGTATTGTAAAGAAAAAACCTTTAATAGTGATCTTTAAAACCTATGAAGATCAAGAATAAACATGTATCTTCCTACTGTATATTTCTCCCTTTTCAAGAAAAACATTTTATCTTTGAATTACATGTAATAAAGATTTGATACCTCTGTATGGTTGGTGGAAGTTTAGCCATATGACCGGAATCAGTTAATTCGACTGTTTCTCCTATATCTTTACTGCTTTCCTCAGAGGATGTATCAGAGACTGTAAATTCAAAAAATCTAACTTTTTGAAAGAAGTGGGGTCAAGACGTTTTACATTGTGGACGTTCTCACAAATTAAATCTTTTTATATAGTAGTACCTTGTAAGGCATCGTCATGGAGGAATTTTTCTGTCCTCAGAGCAGGTCGTATATTTGCTTTATATTTTTTACTCCTTACTTCGGCTTGTTCACTCAAAGTTTCATTGAAACTTTCGGGGAATGCATTTACTACCGTTTCATGTTCGCCTTTTGATCGCAGGATCTTTATTACCCATCTTCTCAAAATTGTTTTCTGTGCCATAGGCAAGCCCAGTTCTTGAATATCTTTCTCTGTTAATGTGGAAACTGCATCAGCACTTTCATATCCACAGGCTATTAGTAAATCGATGGAAGATTCCTTTAACCCCTGGTTGATACCGTCTTCTTTCCATAGTTCAGATAAATTTGATACGGATAAATTCATATTTAGTTTGATGTAAACTTCTTACCAGACACCATCCTGACTTCTGTAATGATATAAAGCATTGATGAGAATAATATCCGACATGAAAAGTAATGTTTTAAAAAACACAAACCCAGGTAAAACTCATGCATTAACCTGCTACATTCGTATTGCTGGGATAGTCTACACATAGTATGAAACATTTTTTTAATATACAGTGCAACAATTGTGTCGTATTTACCAAATGTATCACTTTTCTCATATTCAGGGTTTTCGCTCAAAACAAATTCAGCAAAAAATACATACCTCTAACTGATTCCAGATCAATCCTGACTAAGAAAACTAAATATCTTATATCGATCAGAACAACTCGAAGTTTAAGAATTTGTAACATTCTAGCGCGACTGATAATTTGTATGCTATTAACAAAGGCAATGTTATACCAAACAAACATAAAAACTCTGAATCACACATTTTCTTTATAGCAAAAAAGGGTATTACAACTGACGTCAATTGGTTGATAAATTGTGTTTGATTTCTTCATGCAGGTTAGATAACGTTTAATGCATACAGAATTCTTTTGACTCGTGTAAAAAAGCAGCAACCTGTAATAATTGTTTAAAATTCTAATTGTGCCTGAGTGTGACATTCGTGTATTGGGATATTTAAAGATTTAATCACCAATACAGTTCAAAACAATACTTATATTTACCGTGCTCTCTTTTTGATGGATATATCTACACTTAGATTTAAAATCAAAATAGATATATGTAACCCTATTTAATTTTTAAATTTTTAGTTGATAGTTAAAGTAGTCCACAATTCTAGATTACAATAAAATCATCAAAGAGACAGTACTGTGACTAATTTACAAATAAATGTAAAAAAAAAAAAAAAAAAAATAAGGTAATCAGTTCTAACAGAATTTGTCAAAGATATGATACGTCCCACCTTAATAATAAAATCTATCGTTCTGCGCTCCAGCGTTGCCAAAAATAGAGTTGAGAGCACAAAAATTAATGTAAAAATCCTCTAACTTACCTTGAGGTAGCAAACCGAAAAATGGCAGGTGCCTTGCTATCGGGTTGTGCTTGAGTGCACAAATAAAATGAGTTAATGCAAATGTTTGTGTGGGGAAACGGTATCAAATTAAAGCATATACTTTAAACATCCATAATGTTTTATGCTTATAAATATGATTAAATATATATTTGAAAGATTGGTGCTCATCAGTTCGACCAAAAAAATTGCATACATATATATGGAATTCAAATGGTGGTATTCGTCAGAAGAATTGAGAATATGTGCTTAATTTCTTGATAAAGGCATATTTCTTAGAAGTAATATACGTATAATTATTTCATTAAATTTAAGGGGGGGCATACTTATTTCTAATGTAAAAGGTGAAGATAACGAACAGTGTTCGATTTAAAAAATAATTTCAAACAATACAAATCTGTGAACATGTCATGATCACGTACCCCCGGAAATACCAGAGTGGGATCAGGTGTCTACGAAGGGTAGGCATCCACTGTTGTCTGGTCATACCCGCCGTGAGCCCTGTGTATTGGTCAATTAACTCTAACTTATAACTTGAGTAAGTCAAAAACTGTTTCATTATCAAAATAATGAATTACACGTGATTTGATTCTATTCTATATCGTATTTCACGTCTTAAAAATAACGATACCTGCCTGTTTCCACTGGATAATAGACCCCCCTCCCCCCGCTTTCTATATTGGCATGTACACATAAACATCAAATTGCATCAGTCGAAAGGCAAATTGACATTGAAATAAAGATCATTTAGATAAATGGGTTTTATTTTGAGTTTAAATAACCCATGATTGTCAACAATTCATTAATATATGATAACTTATATTAAAACATTGTTAATATGACTGGCATTTCGACTATTAAACATACGGATTAATAGATATAATTACGTATCCATCGTTAATTATCAGTCACAATATTAGTTATAATTTTAAAATATATAATTTATATTATTCCAGGTACAAGTGAATATATCCGCACACATTTCACATTCGGATCCGGTCAACAATTAAAAGGTGAAGGTAACCAGTCTGAAATGTAGCTACATGTAGACAATTCATATGCCTCGATATAATAACAATAACAAGCTTATCTTTTAAAAAGATAGGTGAGCTGGCGCTGTAGCTATCATAAACCACAGAATTAGATATCTGAATTATTGGACTAATTTGCTGAATCGAATAAGGGGACGACCATTTGATTCTGAGGAGCGGGGTCTGGCAAAATCTTTCGAGTCAGATTATTTATTTTCATGCCAGTCAAGGACAGATTATTTATTTTCAAGATGATCAAGGACAGATTATTTATTTTCTTCTTCACTGAAAAAGTTTGACAAAAAAAAAAAAATCAAAAATCAAAAACAAAAAAAAGTTCAAAGAGGGGCCGGAATGGGGGGGGGGGGGGGTTAAGTAGCAATAGTCAATGACAGATTATTTATTTATTTTCTTGCCGGTCGTGGAAAGACAGTTATTTATTTTCAACTTTTTTGAGGAACTGATTATTTATTTCCAAAATCTTCCAGCCTCCCCCCTTCAGAATCAAATGGTCGTCCCTGATTATTAATAGGAAGACACAGTGGTACACTGGAGGTAATGTTGGGGGGATGTGTCTTAATTAAGAATGGTGAATGTATCAGCTATTCAGTGTTTAATACAGAATATTCATCAGACTATTTATAAAAAAAAGAGCTATTGTTGGATTAAATTCGGGATATCCAGAGTGGGTTTTCACATTGGCAATGGCATGAATCATTAACTGTGCTTTAAGCATTCTGTAGTTTACTGTAATTTCAATTTTGAAGTGAAAAATAAGAGATAAGTAGAACCAATGAACACCTAGTTTAAAAATATTCCAGTGTGGTACTGTTTTGTAGCAATCGCATCCTTTCGGGCCTTTCCGGCAAGCTCGGAAAACATATCCGAGGTTGTTATTCCGAGCTTGCCGGAAAGATCCAGGAAGAGAGCTCGAGAGCGCTAGCAATAACAATCGGATCATTACTCGGGTTTTTCCGTTAAAAAAGGAAAAATGGAAAATTAAAGAATTATAATTATACCAGTGCTACTGCATTGTATCAATCGCTTCTCGTGTCTTTCCGACAAACTCTGAAAGATTTCCTGGGTTTTTTTCTGAGCTTGCCGGAATTATCTAGGAAGGTAGTATCCATGGTTAGCTTTAAGGAAAGCTAGGTTTTACCAGTTGATCTCTACAATCTTGGCATTATATGACCCAAATTTTCTTGTACTTTTAATCATGGGTTAGACAATAGATTAAGAAATTCAGAATTCGGATCATATCAATTTTTAATTATAAAACGAAATTATCATCGTACAGTCTATCTTCAGTAGTTTTCCCAGAATGCCCGACCGTGAAGTCGAGCATGCGTATTCCAGAAATATAGACTAACGTAGTTGCTAGCGCTCGAGAGCGCTAGCAATAAAAACCGCTGACATGTTTGTGATACTTGTTGGGTATAGAATGAAAGTTAAATGTCTCAAGTTACAATGATATGCATTAAGGTGTCTTTCAAGCAGAAATTATGCATAGAAATGTGTATTGAAATGGGAGGTAATTTGGTTTGTTTACACTTTTTAAGCCGACCAAGAGCTATTCTGAGTACATGACGTCAGAAGCTTATTAATAACCTGGACTACCGCTTTGAATACCCCTATTTTTGGATATGAATATTTATCTGACACATTGCTCTATTATTTGGTCAAAATTATTTTAGAAATAAAGTTTTATTTAAAAAGCTACAAACAAAATAAAACACATGTTTTTACTATATATGTCCATATGTAAGCTAATTATGTTTCGTGTCCATTCGAGTGAAAATCATCCTTACATTAAAGATAGATAACTCTTGTTCGCCTAACTGTAAATCTTGCGTTAACTCTTCTTTATTCGTCTTAATATGAAGCCCGGCCTTCACCCTTTTCTGGTATTGTTTCTGTATGAATAAAACGAATTCTCAAATGGAACGTAAAACAACATACAATCAATCAATATATAGTCAATAAACATTCAAATATGAAACAGATCTGGCAGACTCTGTGGTGTCTTTCTTTTATTTCGAGTTCTTTACTTGGATATATCGAGTCGACATATAAATAGAGTAACTACTGTTCATTGATATATCTGAATGTCAAGTTGAAGGCCACGACAAGTGCTTTCCTATTTTTTTGTACATTTTTTTAAAACAAATTCTGTTTCATAGGAATAAAACAATCAGTTCGGCTAATAAAAGAGCACAATTAATGCAGCTCGGAATTTCCTCAGATTGTTGAAAGACCTGGTCTCCAAAGACTACCTAGATGTTGTCATACTTTAAAATATATATATAATGAAACGCAAAAGAAACGCAACATCATATTTTAACTAGACTGAAGCTAGCAGCCAATAACAGCAGCCATTAAGCCCGTAGAAGCTAGCAGCCACTAAGGAAATTCATCAAAGGACTGAGAGTACTCTGACGCAATACTGTTTAATGCCTCATGTTCGACAATTTATAATTAATAATTAGATAATTAATGCAACACTTTATTATTTAATAATTCAAACACTTGGAGGCAGTTAAGCTCACCTGCATAAGGAAAATTATGCGGTTTCAAAACTAACAAACAAACACACAAAAAAAGAGAAAATGTCACCATCTTTGACCGCTTAAGAACAAACCAACATTGGAAATAGGTTAAGTACTTCCGGGAGAATCCCTTTTAAGCTCTTTTACGGGTCTCAGGAACATGATGGTGCCAAAAGGCTAACCTGAAATTTGCTTACTCCTAATATTTACATTGATAAGGGTTTGAAGGTAATTTAATCTATTTTAAGTTATTATCCTTGAAATGTGCTTCGAACAATTACTGGCACAAAGTAAAGGGTCCACAGGACTATTATATACGGCCATGAAAATTAGGCTGAAGTGGTACCACCAAGTGGTGCCAAAGGTGGGTTACATATTTCAAGCAGCTATCATACCTCTTATCTTATAAGAGTGGTGTGCTTTAAATCATTACTGTGACAAGATAGATTTCTAGGACTATCATTTCCCGCAATCGGTATGAGGCTGTAGTGGCACCGCCAAGTGGTGCCAACGGTGGGGAACATATTTCAAGCTTTCATTTTTCAACCATCATTGACCACTAGAACAAACTAACACAAAACTGGAAAAAAGTTAGGGGCCTTAGGGAGTATCCCTTGTCAATTTTTCCACAGAAAAGGCCAGTTAGGTAACCTGAACTTGGTTGTATTTCACTTTGTCTATTGATATATGGATTAAAAGTCAGCTGTTATTCCCCTTATCATTGAAGTGTGCTTCAAATCATTACTGGGGCAAGGTAGAGGGCCGCTAGGACTATCATTTCCCGCTATCAGAATGGGGCTGTAGTGGTACCACCAAGTGGTGCCAAGGGTGGGGGACGTATTTCAAGCATTCATTTTGAAAGCATCTTTGCCTACTAGAACAAAGTAACACTAGTGAAAGGTTAAGGACCTTAGAGAGAACCACTTGCCTATTTTTGAAGGACCATTGGAACGGAAGGGGCCAGTTAGCTAACCTGAACTTTGTTGTTTTTCACTTTGTGTTTTAATAGACGGGTTAAAGGTCAGCCATTATACCCTTTATCTTTGAAGTGTGCTTCAAATCATTACTGGGGCAAGGTAGAGGGCCCCTAAGACTATCATTTCCCGCTATCGGAATGGGGCTGTAGTGGTACCACCAAGTGGTGCCTAGGGTGGGGGGCGTATTTCAAGCATTCATTTTGAAACCATCTTTGGCTACTAGAACAAAGTAACACTAGTGAAAGGTTAAGGACCAAAGGGAGGACCACTTGCCAGGTTTTCAAAGGGTCCCGGGGAAGACATAGGGCCAGTAAGCTAACCTGAACTTTGTTGTTTTTCACTTTGTGTTTTAATAAACTGGCCGGTTAAAGGTCAGCTATTATACCCCTTATCTTTGAAGTGTGCTTCAAATCATTACTGGGGCAAGGTAGAGGGCCCCTAGGACTATCATTTCCAGCTTCTAGTAGCCAAAGATGCTTTCAAAATGAATGCTTGAAATACGGTCCCCACCTATGGCACCACTTGGTGGTACCACTACAGCCCCATTCTGATTGCGGGAAATGATAGTCCTAGGGGCCCTCTACCTTGCCCCAGTAATGATTTGAAGCACACTTCAAAGATAAGGGGTATAATAGCTGACCTTTATCCGTATATTAAAACAAAAAGTGAAAAACAACAAAGTTCAGGTTAGCTAACTGGCCCCTTCCTTTCCCAGGGACCCTTCAAAAATAGGCAAGTGATTCTCTCTAAGGTCCTTAACCTTTCACTAGTGTTACTTTGTTCTAGTAACCAAAGATGCTTTCAAAATGAATGCTTGAAATACGGTCCCCATCTATGGCACCACTTGGTGGTACCACTACAGCCCCATTCTGATAGCGGGAAATGATAGTCCTAGGGGCCCTCTACCTTGCCCCAGTAATAAATTGAAGCACACTTCAAAGATAAGGGGTATAATAGCTGACCTTTAACCTGTATATTAAAACACAAAGTGAAAAAACAACAAAATTCAGGTTAGCTTACTGACCCTTTTTTTCCCAGGCACCCTTCAAAAATAGGCAAGTGGTTCTCCCTAAGGTCCTTAATCTTTCACTAGTGTTACTTTGTTCTAGTAGCCAAAGATGCTTTCAAAATGAATGCTTGAAGTACGTCCCCCACCCTTGGCACCACTTGGTGGTACCACTACAGCCCCATTCTGATAGCGGGAAATGATAGTCCTAGCGGCCCTCTACCTTGCCCCAGTAATGATTTGAAGCGCACTTCAAAGATAAGGGGAATAACATCTGACTTTTAATCTATATATCAATAGACAAAGTAAAATACAACAAAGTTCAGGTTACCTAACTGGCCATTTCTAGTCATTGAAACCTGTCAAAAAGTTGACAAGGGATACTCCCTAAGGCCCTTAACTTTTTTCCAGTTTAGTGTTAGTTTGTTCTAGTGGTCAATGATGGTTGAAAAATGAAAGCTTGAAATATGTTCCCCACCGTTGGCACCACTTGGTGGTGCCACTACAGCCTCATACCGATTGCGGGAAATGATAGTCCTAGAAATCTATCTTGCCACAGTAATGATTTAAAGCACACCACTCTTATAAGATAAGAGGTATGATAGCTGCTTGAAATATGTAACTCACCTTTGGCACCACTTGGTGGTACCACTTCAGCCTAATTTTCATGGCCGTATATAATAGCCCTGTGGACCCTTTACTTTGTGCCAGTAATTGTTCGATTCACATTTCAAGGATAATAACTTAAAATAGATTAAATTACCTTCAAACCCTTATCAATGTAAATATTAGGAGTAAGCAAATTTCAGGTTAGCCTTTTGGCACCATCATGTTCCTGAGACCCGTAAAAGAGCTTAAAAGGGATTCTCCCGGAAGTACTTAACCTATTTCCAATGTTGGTTTGTTCTTTAGCGGTCAAAGATGGTGACATTTTCTCTTTTTTTGTGTGTTTGTTTTGAAACCGCATAATTTTCCTTATGCAGGTGAGCTTAACTGCCTCCAAGTGTTTGAATTATTAAATAATAAAGTGTTGCATTAATTATCTAATTATTAATTATAAATTGTCGAAAATGAGGCATTAAACAGTATTGCGTCAGAGTACTCTCAGTCCTTTGATGAATTTCCTTATTGGCTGCTAGCTTCTACGGGCTTAATGGCTGCTGTTATTGGCTGCTAGCTTCAGTCTAGTCATATTTTAGGGGGAAATATTACATATAGGCTATAATTGTGTATCTAAAAAGTAAGGACATCTTCAACTTTGTAATCATCGGTAATTTAACGGTTGAATGATTTTCATACCATTTCCGGAAGTTAAGTTTGAGTCTGCTTAACAGAAATCAAAAATTGCATGTTTAACAACACATTTGGCAATAATATGGGGTTTTAAGGATTTGCATCTGTTCATCATAAGTAATGCAGCAATGTTCTGAAAAATAAATTCCCCTTTCTTTTCCGTAAGCGATACCAAGGCTTTCTGAAAATGACTTAAGTACGCATTTCCATTGCTCTAGCCGGAAAATCTCAAAATAAAGGTGATGAATAGTTACAGATGAAAATATGATACACATCACGCCTCAACAGGCTCTTACGTATCATAAGCATGAATGACATTCCTTGGACCGGAAGTCCAAGGGTTCCTACACTGCACTGGCTAGTGACAATTCGATCTCATCATCTGAAAAACAGGCATTTAAAAATGGCAAAGAATATTTCTTTCGCTCAGATCTCGAGATTGGTGAACCTATTGCATCGTAGAAATCAAGCTGCAACTGTTGTGCATGGCAGACTTGCACGCTGTAATTGAATGGCCGGGGTGGGGGGTGTTTTAACAGTCATGTGTTACTTTCTAAAGTTAAATGATAGTCACTTAACATTTTTATCAAATCTCTGATGTTTTCAAATCAAGTTTTACCTTAGTGTATTCATTTTTGAAAATCAATTGATGAAAAAATCAAATATTTGTAGATTACTGCTTGTTGCGTTTCTTTTGCGTTTCAGTATATTTTAAATCTTCAAAACTAATTTTCTATGTTTGCAAGTTTAAGAAGAAGGGAGAAAAAAACTAAACTGGAAAAAAATTCTATTTAATACTTTGATGACATATTGTAGAGGGCCCTGGTGACGGAGTTAGGGTTCATTGGACGTAATGTACACTGATGTGATACGCGTTCTATTTGTAGCAGATTTGTATGAGCCCAATAACTGAATTTTTTAAAATAGTTCAGAAAACAATGTTTAAATTCATTACTAAGTGTAGCAAACAAAAAACAAATCAAAAAAATTATTCAGATAGTAACCGGGCGTGTTTTCCGCTTATGGTGACTGAGTTTGGGTAGTAGGGGATATATAGGACACGACACTCTTTGGTATCTTGCACAAATGTCTGGTAATGTTCTCCAACTTTTTAGGAGGCTTCTAAAAGTACCAATACTTCAGTCACAAATACATGAGAAAAATCATACGTATATTATTTAGGAATGTGTCGTCTGACCTCAACTCATATCCGTCTGTATGCAGGGTCACATTGAAAAATTCCTATATATGTTATCGTGGATAAAGAAAGATTTATTATCATCATTATAATTATTACATGTATTTTAGTTCTAATAAATTCTAAATAAATCTGGAATTTTTAATGTGAGTTTATGTTTAACAATTATTCGCATCCTTGTCAATTTACAAAAATATTTTCTAAAAAAAATAAATATTCTCATAATCTTTTCCAGAATCTCTATCGTTAAAACAAATTAATAGTTTTCCGTAAAAGGAGACAGAAATAGGTAAATGCAAATTTTTATCTAAAATTATATATTGTCTTCAACTCAGATGAACTGGAATATTTTAGATTCTATGCCAATGATTTATATTTTGAGGTTTGTTTATGTGATTTTATCAGCTGTCTTTATACGAATCATTAAGACCTGATACTAATTTGAAGACGATAACGGTAAAGAGTGAGACTTAAATTGTAAAATAAATCGACCACAGCACTTTCTAATTATCAAGTTCAAGTTATTACTTCAGCCGAGCATCAACATGGCATCCTACAATTTCTGTTAGACGGTCGGCCAATAATCGTACGATGTCCTATTCACCGTCCGGTCACCGGCCGAACATTATAGGATGATCCGTGAAGACTATCCGATGTCCTATCGATGTTCAGTCGGTAATCGGTGCGACGCCGGTCAAAAATGTTTCCCTCTGGAATCACTCGCCGTACGATCATCGGCGGGGTAATGCACGGCCTCCGTACGATGCCTGTTGCTGTGACAGATGTGTTAAAGGACTACTTGGCCGATGAGGACCGATGTTGGGGCATCGCTCACACCACCGATTACCACCGGGAAATCTGACTGAGTTTTAAGGAAAAACAAAGGACCTCTTTGTACGCTCAACTAACACAAAAAATAATTTTACTACCATTGGTGTAGTGTACAAGGAACCAACAAGGCACCAATAAGCAAAATATTTAGAATTAGAAAGGTACAATTTTACATTTTGTAAGTTTTTTTCTTAAAGTTTTTGCTCCGCTTATTCCATCAATTCAAAGAATTTCATTACAAATATATATCCATATATTTATTATTCTTATTGCTAAAATGTTCCTTGAATCATACAGATATATGTTCCTGTAAAATTTCATAGGTATTGACGTCTAAATAATAGTATAAATATGTACTCTCCTCCAAGTAAATTTTTAAAAATATTTTTGATATAGCATAATTATCATACAAGAAGATCCAAACAACGGTCAAAATGAAGGATCAAGTATTATAATGAACCTTTAGTTGTTGACTTAATTGCTTATTTAAATGACAAAAAAGCAGCAAAAGTACTTTTCCCTCTTTGTGGGCGACATCTGATAAACACGCTTATTTAGCATGGTGTTGTTTGTCAACGGATTTTTTTGTTTCTCCGATCATGACAAGGAGTACACCGCAGACGTGTCCGTTAGACATTGGACATGGAATACTACTCCTCCATGGCACCTGATCCCACCTGTGATGGATTTTAGAGGTCCGTATTTTATCTGCACTCTATTTGTATTGTTCCAATGGACGTTTGAGCTTGATTAGTGTTCGTTCTCTTCATATTTCATTTTAAAGAATTAAAAGTAAACATGTTGACGTTTTGTTTATTGGGACACGAGAAGATTAAACCACCAAATCATACATGTATTTTAAAACATATTTTCAGGGCAGTTTAAATAACAACAGTATTTATATGACATAGATTTTTAATGTTGAGTTTGCAATAATGCTTTCTTTGAACGCGATGGAGATAGCAGAAATGCTAATATGTATCAACAAACCTGTCGATGGGAATCTTAGCAAGCCTTGCATGATTTTTGCCCAGCTCCCGTTTCTTCCCCATCAAATAAACATATTGATCTGATAAGACCCTAACCCTATTAGGGTTAATTTCAAGGGCCAAAAACAATTATAAATTTTCATGGAATAATCAAATTCATTTATTTATAAACGTACAAGATACGATTTCAATACAAATTTTCCCCTTTATTTTTCTAAGATATGGAAGTGATGTAAGAAATTAAGGCCCATCCTTTCTGAAACGTTGAAATTCCATGAAATCTGAAGATAATGAACAGGATTCAAGCTCAAAGTCCAATAAACAAAATAAATCGAGAGCAGAGCAAACAAGGGCTTCCATGAATATCAGAAGTAGGATCAGGTGCCATGGAGAAGTGAGCATCCCCTGTCGACCGGTCACACCCGCCGTGTGCTCCTTGACATGATCGGGAAATAACGGAAAAATCCGTCGACAATTCAGTATATAAATAATGGCCTAACAATTACAGTCCCTGAAACGTTCTACTTTCCCATTTTTCCGTTCGCTCACCGTTCGTTCAGCGTGCGTTCACCGTTCGTTCAGCGTGCGTTCACCGTTCGCTCTCCGTTCACAGTTTTGCGTTCACCGTTCACCGTGCGCTCGCGTTCACCGTTCACAAAGCGTTCAGCGTTCGCTCTTCGTTCCGTTTACTTTGCGTTCACCTTGCGTTCAGCGTTCACCTATCGTTCAGTTTTCATTGTCATTCGGAATTCCGAAGTGAAAGGACTTATCTTTTTGTAGCTAAGGAGTTACAGTTTTTTTTTTTTAATTTATTAACTAACATATCGTGTTTCAAGAATAATATCTACGATATATATTTTTATTATTCTAACTTAGCTGTTAGGTTATTTATTAAATTACTCTGGAAAATAAATGTTGTTACAAGCACATTCTGTACCTATGTAGAACGATGCTGAAATATTAAATTTAACTAAGGGCAATGTGCAAATACTTCAAGCACTGCAACATTTTGTTGTTTTGTTAAAGACGACAAATCGTTAATGGAGATATAATTATTCAAGTCAAATAATTACGCAGCAAAATTACGAAAATATTTATTTCTATTACGTTTTTTTTTTCAATTACAACAGAAAATATAATAGAACTAGTTCTGAGAGTTTTACATAGTACTGCGGATATCCTGTTAATTTATTATCTTTAGAACAAATTAAAATGATAGTGTGGTTAAAGGAAATATTTAATTAAAATGTAATGCACTACAGAATTTCTCTACTGTAATATGTAAAGTCTATAGTTATAGAGAAAAAAAATCCTTCTTCACCGTAACTTTACATGTTTGCCATTCGATATGATTAATACCCCCCTTTCCCCCTAAATCAGTGACTTAGTCAGTTATTTCCAGAATATTTTAATTAACATTTTTTTAAAAAAAAGCTACGGTCTTTTTTAGAACAAACATTTCAGTCTCAAAACAAACATGCATCTAAAAAAGTCACAAAACAATAGTAGATCAAAATGTACACGTGTCGGCGGTGGTATTTGAAATTGGCAGAGAGTATGTTTCACATTCAAGTGTTAATGCCCAATGTATTTTACTAATTTATTATTCAAATGTTGGAATCAAATCTAGAAATGATAAAAATAAATGTTATAACTTGTTGGAAATGCTCGCACTTCGTCTTCGATGTGACGAAACTTTCACATCTGCACAGTGTCGAATGATTTTGATTGACAGGACAAGCACGTGGACTTCGTGTGAACTTGAAGCAGGAAAATAAAAACGAGTATGACTGTCAAACAAATGGATATGATTTGTTGATAAAAAAAAAAGTTACTTTCACTGTCTGATATATTTAGAAAAAAAATTCAAAGTTTTTGTTTGATATAGGTACAAACATTTGGTGAAGCCTGAAAGGAGGGGAGGGGAGGGCTAAAACTGAATAGTATCTCTCTCTCTCTCTCTCTCTCTCTCTCTCTCTCTCTCTCTCTCTCTCTCATTTGTCTGTTTAATTAGTACTCTCTCTCTCTCTCTCTCTCTCTCTCTCTCTCTCTCTCTCTCTCTCTCTCTCTCTCTCATTTGTCTGTTTAATAAAAAACTATAACACCATATTACTTAAATATCATGTTCTGAAAATTGAATTTATAACAAATAATATGAATATGTATCTTTGTATCATCTTGTCCGAGTACATGTATAATCACGGCCATCTAGAGATACATGTAGACGTCTGCTCAATAAATCATAATGAAAAATAGAAATGACACATAATATATTATTGTATTAAAAATCTAAAATACGAGCGTATAAATGTAATTAATTTTTTTTCATTACTTCACACGAAATCGCCTTGACACGGAGATATATATATGAATATAAGTTACAACCGCTTTAATTCATTCTATAAGTTTTCTCTGATTTGTTATCAAATAAGAATAAACAATTTAATTTTCCAACTAAAAACAATATCTTTTATACTTCAGCGTTCGGCAACAATTGCAATGTTTTAATGCGATAAAAATCGTGTGATTAAAAACTTAATGTGCATGCATCGTCTTTCGTAGGACAATTTTGGAGAATTTATTTTATTGAGTTATTTATTCATTCATTAATTTGTTTACTTATTTATTATTATTAATTTTTTTTGGCACCTGACATTATAATACAATAAAATAGTTTCAATGCAAGGAAAAGATCAGAGGCATTCCGAATATATCGTTTATCTTGCGTTCACCGTTCGTTCACCGTTCACTTTGCGTTCGCGTTTGCGCTCCGTTCGCGTTCTGCGTTCGGTCACCGTTCAGCGTTCACACATCGTTCACCAAGTTGCGTTCAGCGTTCACACATCGTTCACCAAGTTGCGTTCAGCGTTCACACATCGTTCACTCACCGTTCGCTCTGCGTTCGTTCAGCGTTCGTTCACCGTTCGTTCAGCGTTCGCTCACCGTTCAAGTGGGAAAGTAGAACGTTTCAGGGACTGTAGTATGAAAAAGTCAGCATTTGACTCAAAATTGTACTTGCTGACAAGGTCATTGTATCGACCATAGAACTTACGAAATGATGACTTTAAACGAGACTGCTGATATTCTTGTTTCATCAACTTGTTTGTCAATAATTTACCTCGTTTTAGAAATTGTACATACCTAGAGCATGCTCTTGCGTATCGAATCAACTGAGAGATATAAAACACGTATGCAGGTGATAAAGGTATATTGCTGCATAAGTAAGGGAAGTTGACGATTGAAAAGTTAAAGTCATCACGTTTATCATAAAGCTTGGTTGTTAGATTACCATTAACGTCTTTTTCAAGTAAAATATCCAAATATGAAACAGATGTGTCAGACTCTGTGGTATCTTTTATCTCAAGCTCACCGGGATATATCGTATAGACATAAGAATGGAAATAACCATTGTTTATTGACAATACGTCGTCGATATATCTAAATGTTAGGTTGAAGGCCACAGCAAGTGTATTCTTCTTTTCACGTAAAAGATTTTGAACAAATTCTGTTTCATATGAATACAAAAAAGATCTGCTAATAACGGGGCGCAATTGGTACCCATGGGAATTCCAATAGATTGGTGGAAGACCTGGTCTCCAAAAACCACATAGATATTGTCAATCAGAAACTCAAGCATCTTTTTAATGTCATAGTCAGAGTACCTGTGTGTACAATCAGGATGTTTTTTAACAAAATAATTTTGTAAATGGCCGATTACAAGGTAAGTAAATTTAGAAGTTTCATTTTTATTGAAAAAGCAGCTGTCAGTGATATCAAAAAGCCTGGACTTTAATTTATTGTTGGGAATGGTCGTGTATAAAGTTGAAAAGTCATAAGTTTTTAAGCTGTTGATTTTGGTAAAATCTTGTGATTTCCAATTTTCAAAAAGTTCCTTGGAATTTTTAAGTATCCACATCTGATTTACACTACTTCTCGAATATATTGTTGCACAGTACTCTTGAAGTTTCTCCTTCACTACTGTTAATATCTTAGTGAGGAGTAAAGAAAGAGGCTTGGTTGAACATTTACTGGAAACTGCTTTGTATCTTTGTTTGTAAGGATTTTTATGACGTTTTGGCATCCAATATAGATATGGTAATTCAAATTCATTTTGGTTGTTTGGAATGCTTCCAATTGTCATATAAGGTGCAAGACCTGAAAATTTTTACGTCTTTAAGGAGAGTTATTAAAATGACCGGGAATATAACATCATTAATTCGTTTGCTAAGCAAATCGAAGTTGAATAACAATCACATTCCTTTCAGGTTATAACAAAATGAGGTAAAATAGTAATATCAATGATACATTTGACGATAAGGCATGATTACCTTGTCAGCAAATACAACTTATCATTCAGTCAAATGCTGACTGACGTTTTTCATAATAATTGTTAGGCCATTATTTACTCACTGAATTGGCGATGGATTTTTCCGTTATTTCCAGATCATGACAAGGTGCTCACGGTGGGTGTGACCGGTCGGCAGGGGATGTTCACTCCTCCATGGCACCTGATCCCACCTTTGATGTATTAGAGGTCCGTGTTTAATCTGCTCCCAAATTTGTATTGTTTAATAAATTTTTGAGCTTGAATACTGTTCGTTATCTCCATATATTTCATGAAACAAATATCTTTGCATTATCCTAAATAGCAAGATAGAAATTAATAGAGAGCAATAAAAATGTATTGTAAAGCAAGCAAATTAGTTTTCAGAGTAAGGAACTTCTTGGTTTTATCTGAAGATTTTTATGTCAAAGAATACCATATTTAGTCTATATGTTTATTGAAATGAACTGTTTTCAACATTTAGAAGTCGTTTATCATGAACATGGAAGACATGGCTGGCATTAACTTAATAGTTTTGCCTTTTTCTCTGATGTGTCTATATTAGCAAGCATTTTGTATTATCAGTTTTTAAAACCATTTTATACTCGAAAAAAAACAGTGTAACTGACATAAGGACCTACTGTGTGACTCTAGAACAAAGCAAGACCATTGCTCCTTGCATAAAACGATTGAAGTTAAAGGTATGCCATTCCTGACACTGCTTGTTTTTTTTTTTTTTTTTTTTTTTTTTTTTTTTTTTTTTTTTTTTTGAGAAGTGTAAATTAGATAATATTTACTCATATATCTACTCATACAGCATAACTCAGTGATTGGATATTAGGGGGTCAGTGCATATTACTAAGGAAAAGTACAATGGAAACCTTCCTTTTTTGCACTTAAATTGTAACTTCTATATTAATCGCATTAACCTTAATTATATTCTTTCAGATGTAATCATGACAATAAACATAATCTTATTTTATGTAGAATAGTAAGAGTAAAAAATGTTATTGAAAACATTTTGCAATTGATGCGCGTTAATTATTTTGTTCCATTTTTTGCACTATTATATATCATGAATTCGGGTACTAAAATCTAAACACTAAATAAAAAAGTTTTTTTTTATATCAAGCTTTTTATCAATTTAATGCTGATCGGTGAAAAGTATCATGTAATTTCAAAAATGAAATTAAAAATTAGAGCAAGTGATGTACATTTCGAGATATGGATCTAATCATAAAAATTTCAGGCTAAAAGCTATGTTATGAGTATGTTGAATGTTGAATGTTCCAATATGTCTGAAGCTTTGGCAGATTATGTTGAAAAAATTTATTTCTTTAGCAACAGGCTCAATCAGCAACTTTTCTGAAGTATTGAATACTTTTTTCACTAATCAATAAAAAAAAATAAGAGATTAATTATTATACATGTAATATAGATTATGTACTTAGAAGAAAAAATTCATGCAAGAACAGACAAGGCCAATAAAATCATTATTAATCTCCTTTTTTTTTAAATGACGTACATTTCTAAGAATCTTGATGAAATAGTACTTTCCACATCACATTTTTACCCAATGAGAAAATAACTCATTTTTTGTTGTATAAAATGCTTCTCACAGCAATATAAACCTCAAATATAACACATAAACATGAAACTAGGTCATGTTTTCGGTGTTTGTTTCTTTGTTAAATAATTGTTACAAATTATGAAGTGCGTGCTATCACAATGGCTATTTCAAGGTATATAAAAGCTGTATAAGCTATATATATATCACGCTATCACGTGATGTTTTGAATGACGAGGATTTAAATATATCAAGGTTGTTTACAAACAACTAAGTGAAAAGGGGAAGTACGTAAGTATAAAATGCAAAAAAAAAATCCTCATTGTTATATAACAGCTGATCTGATAACTCCTTTGATGTCAAATAAATGCCTTTTTTTTCAAATACATTGTATTAAATAAGTTCTTAATGGAGCTATAATGATTTTGGACAGGTCCTTTTACTCAAATAGTTGTACATAAACAACTAAGGTTTTCATGCAAAAAGGAATTAATAGAAAACTTCATTTTATCTTTCATTTTCTGTTCCGTCTTCTAAATAAATGACATTGATTGAGAAAATAATCAAGAATAGTTGATTGCTATACATGTATATATATTTGTTTAGTTTCATATCGTTGTGTAATATTTTTGGTTTTTAAATAAACCTTATTCGGGTTTTTTTTTTCCGGGACACTTTAAATACCAGTTAGATAACAGTTTAGACATTTTTCATCAAATAAGGTCACAGAGATGTACCACAAAAATGGGTAATTTTTTTTTTTTCATGAAAAGATAATTTGAAGAAACCTATGCTGAGATTTTTACGTTTAAAATAATGCCTGGTAAGTTTTAGCTTAAAAAGCATTAATAATTTAAAGAAAAAAACAAATCGAAACAAAACATATTGACTGCGCATGCCCAAGAGGGAAATTCAAAAAGCATTTAAAGAAGAATGGGATTATTCTCGTAATGTTTTTTTTTATTCATTTATCAATTGAATCTTTTTAATGTGATGAAATAGTATATGCTAAAATCATCTGAAGATTATGAAATGCTTATATCGATTAGTAATGCGAGTTATCACATAGTGAGCAATTTCCATCGCCATTTATATTCACGGGCCTTCAATTCGTTAAATTGATTCATAATTTCAATCGTACACTGATTAGGCAAGTTTAGTCATGTTTGTAATATTTGAATATAAGTGAAATGAAGAAAGTAATATAGATTTTTATCTTAAAATTGTTTGCTCGTTATATAAAATGTATATGTCATCACAGTATATAGAAAACGATATCGGAAAGCATGTTTACATTTAAAATTAAAAAAAAATATTCAACACGGAGAAAACTTTTTAACTTATATTTGTGTAAAGCTACATATTATATTCAATATGATATTTGTAATTTGATGTAACAATACCGACCTCGCATTCAGAAATATAGCATTATGTTTCACACTAAATAATTCTAGCAACTAATACATTTCAAGTGACGTACATCATATCGTTGATAGTCAAGCGATATATATTTACTTTATTGCTACCGAAAACCGATACCATAGGTTATGATGAAGCATGTGATACATATTCAATATTGAATTTCTTTAAAGTCATTTAAAAATAATCAATGAATTTAAAATAAGTGTTTGTGCATGTGTATTCTTGATAACATGTATTTCTCAATTTCAATTATATATTACAGTATTTTATTCCTACAGAACTGGCAAAGATGGGAACATGCATGTGTGTCTCACAAAGAAATGCTTTACATGACATCGTCAGCATTAAGATTCTAAAGGTTTTGTGTAAAAGGAAGAATACACGATTTAACTGACTTTACAAAAAAACATAAAGCAGGAACCATTTGAGACACATTTTAACAATTAACGAGGAGGTCAAAAACGAATCACAGAAGTTCTGACCCCTATGTTGTTTGCATCTTACTATCTTAAAAAATGCATTCATTGGACAGATATTTTAGCGCTACCCTTGGCAATAGAGATGTTGCCGATGAGATGAGATATGAATGGCTGCGCATAAAGTCATTTTCCACATTTCCTCTGAATTCCTCTCAGAGTTCTGTCCGTCTTGCTCGCTCTGGATTTTATTTCACAGGAAGAAACCAAGAATGTGTCTGTTTTTCATGTGGATTACATCATTCAAATTGGACAAGAGAAAACATTACCGAGTTACATAAAAATTTGTCACCAAGCTGTCGTCATGTGCATGGAAATGAGGATACAAATGTTCCAGTTGGATCAAGTGAAAGTAGCCGTACTAATTACTTGTACTCCGAATCTATCTGTTCTGGAGTAAACAATGAACATGCTGCACAACATGCACATCAGATATCGAGAAAACCCCTAAAGCAGCCATTGGGAGGTTATAGTCCATATGCACATAATAATCCCAGTCTTCCAGGTCTTTTTCAGCCATGCACTCCACAATCTAATCACTTGAAAGAAGCTTTAGAACCTCTTGGCATTGTTGTTGATAGACCAAAATATCTAAGCTACTCAGTACTGGCGACAAGGATCGGCAGTTACCAGCAATGGCCGTCGCATTTGACACAAACACCGAGGGACCTTAGTCTTGCAGGATTCTTTTATGCTGGATACGGTGACTATGTTCGATGTTTCTTTTGTGGAGGTAAAACTCTTTTTTAGAAATTAATAGGATATTTATCCTGCTTACAAATCCGGTTCGAAGAATGTTTACATATTTCACTGAATCAAATAAAAATCAGCAATATGAATATTTTGCCATATTGCAGATTTTTTTATCATCATCCATGGAAAAATCTCTTGTATGATTTTTTTTATATAGGAGGACTGCGCAATTGGGAGCCAGGCGATGATGCTTGGGTAGAACATGCTAGATGGTTTCCAAAATGTCCTTTTTTGATTCAAAATCGAGGAGACGATTTTGTGAAGCTGGTACAGAGTGTTCAGGACGAAGGCTTGGAAGATATTCCCTTTCAAGAACAAAAAGAAGCACATGCAGATATTGAACAACTTCCAGCTGCCCAGGAAATTCTTCAGATGGGATACACGTGCAATACGATCAAGGAAACGTACAGAAAACTGCATAAGAATGTGACGGGTTAGAAAATTATAAATTTATTTCGAATGTGCTTTTAAATAGTCTTGAATTAAATACTTTCTAAATTGAAAAATATATATATATATATATAGAAGAGTGCTTTGGTGATGATACGTAAAAAGTCGTTCTATAATAATTGAAAATATCTTAAATGAGAAGGTTTTTGAAATTGTTCTAAAATTTACGTATTTTTCTTAATATATTACATGCTGCTTTAAGAGGTGACAGCTGCAGAGTTGATAGAAGAAATTCTGGTAAACAGCCCCTCAACGTCTGCCTATAATCGTGTAATGAGTTCTTCGAATAAAGAAGACTCTATCCCGCAGCCTTCTGCGTACAGCAGAAATGAGACAGGTTAGAACTTTTTTATATTTAGTTTCTTTTCATATTTCAGCAAATTCAGAGAAAATGATATGATTGAATCTATCTTTATTTTAGGCCATACTAATAATTCACCATCAACCATCAGGCTATCTGAGGAAGTTGGAGCGATGACTTTGAATGGTACATCATATCTCATTATTAATGTTTGTATACTGTATTTACCCTTGTAGAGTATTTAAAATAAATAATATGCAACATCATATAAAGCCATTATATTAAATTTTCTCAAACGGTAAGAAAACCTTAAGAAGATATTTGGAATATAGCAATTGGGCATTACGATGAAATGTTACATGTAACATACTTATGAATTTTAATTTTCAAGTTTACGTAACTGAGACAACTTACTAGGATTCATTCTTATAGTTTTCTCTATTCCAGTTTATTGCTCGGTCAAATTAAAATTTTGTATATAACGTCTTTGCGTAGAATTATATATTTTCCTTTCTTTTATCATTCTTTTCAGAAGACACCCAGACTTTGATTGAAGAAAATCGAAGACTTAAAGAACAAAGACTTTGCAGGGTGAGTTCAAATGTTTTTAGTGTCCAGTAAGTCTAACTAATGAAATATTTATCTGTCAACAATTATCTGTTAACTTTGAAGTACATTAATATTTGATATAATTAAAACCCACTGAGAACATTCACATTCTTCCTGAACTTTACAAAATGTTTTCAGATTTGCATGGAGGAGGACGTTGCAATTGCCTTTCTGCCCTGTGGTCATTTGTGTTGTTGTACTCACTGCTCACCCGCTATGCGGAAATGTCCAATGTGCAGAGCGTTCATCAAAGGCACCGTGAAGACGTATCCAGCTTGAATGATTAATACTATAAATGGATTTTTAAAGAAGTTCATTTTAGATGCCTTTCGTGTGCTGACATAAAGTATTACAGCAATGGTTCATGAAGATATACTCTTGGAAAAATGACAAAATAGTTATTTTGTATATAGCATCGTTGATTTAAAAGTTTACTTGTTTTTCTGTTCATTAATTTCTAACTACTATCCATATGTTTATATGAAACATTATAATCAATATTAATTTTTTGTAATTGGTGCTTGGGTTTATAAAATAAATGCATTCGTAAACTTGGAAAAAAAAATTTCATCTTTTTCATTTACTTTATTTTATTATAGGATATTATAACATTTCTCAAACACATACTCAGAACCTTTTTTGTGACTATAAATAAATACATCCAGAAGTATTCCATGCCAAGAAGCTTGATTTTAGTTTTGTTAAATCAATTCTAAACTCATTTAGTGGACTACCACAACCATTTATTGCTACAAATTATGGACTGGACACAGTGAGTATACAAGACTTTCCTCGGGTTTATAGCTGAACACAGACTGTGTGACCATAAAATATGAATGCCAGAAGTATGAATTTATTTCATCTGTGCATCAAAAATTGCTTCATTACATGGAAATAATAAGAGAAATGGTTGCATCAACAAATCCAAGTGTGACTGACGTTTTTTTTTTTCTCGAACAAATCGTTAGGCCAATAATTACGCACTGAATTGTCGACGGATTTTTCCCTTTGCCCGATCATGACAAGGAGCACACGGTGGTTGTGACCTGTCGATAGGGGATGCTTACTCTTCCAGGGCACCCGATCCCACCTCTGATGAGTTTAGAGGTCCGTGTTTGCTCTGCTACCATTTTGTATTGTTTCGATGGACTTTTGAGCTTGATCACTGTTAGTTATCTCCATATTTCAGTAACTTTACAATTTATGAAAGCACAAATACCGTTCTCATTCAGGAAACTGGTGCATTTGAATGGTATAGAAATAACTTTCTAATCGAGGTAAAGAGTCAACTTGATATGAACCAATCTGACTCTCTAACAGAATGCAAAATTTTTGCCGATACCCCAATTGTACTTCGATCCGGAGAAACTCTAAGCGACCATATAAAATAAATGTACAGACAAGTTGTAACAATGTAATGGCCCAGAAAGTACACAGGTTTTTTTTCTGAGACTGTTAAATTGCTAACCCAAGAAGTTAAAATCCTGACGAAGCCATCACTAGTTGGATATTTAAAGAACCAATTGGTCATCAGTTGGATATTCAAATATCCAAATCCCGATTGGTTGGATATTTAAATATCCAACTGTGCATACAAACATAACTAAGCAATGAACAAAAGAGATAAAAGAGTTTAAAATGTATTTCCAATGCACAAAAAAATGATTACTCTAAATTTGTCACACTATTAGAATTTATGTCCAATGCACACGGAATTAATCACTTCGCATTTTTCACACCATTAGAATCATGTTAAAATGTTCTTCCAATGCTCACAAAAATTACAATTTCTCCGAATTTTGCACACTATTAGACTCTTGTCGTCAATAAAATATCCAATACTTATCCAATGGTATTTTAACGGAATGTTTCAGGTCTTAAATTTTGAAGCATCACTTTTTGACACGCGTATAAATACATTTTCACCTTGAACCTTAAACCACACCACTTCCTGTTGCTGAATATTATTTCAAGGGTTCGTTATCAGCAAATCCTCTCAGATTTTTCGAGGTTCATCCTGTTCTCATACTTTTCCAGCGTACTTCCCAAAACAATTTAATGAATTGACAACCCATCTATTTTTGTCACCTTTTTATTGCAGATCTTGATATGGAATATTTTTAAAGAAGGTTCCGCATAACACCTACAATATTTTCATCTGTTTTAGCACTGCTAGAAGTATTGTCCGAATGACACTCCATAAGATTTCAACACTTATCCTCAACAAATCATTATCAAGTATATGTAATGATAGATTTCCAAACGTTTTACAACATTCTGTACTTTTTTTCTGCTTTTAGGTCAAAAGTATTCAAAACACTATCTGAACCTCTCTAAATTTGCTTTGGATTTAAAACTATTCTTCATCTGATTTCATGACTATTCAAAACAATGGAAAGGTTTGAAATAACATTAGCACCATGTAGTTTCATACTCTCTAGTCCATATATAAAAAGGGTGTTCGATTACGCTATTTTATAGTGTCACTATTGGATGTCTAAATGGGCTAGATTCCATTATATTACAGTAAAGTTGAATACATGTATATGAATTGGTACATGTAAATGTTTCTTTGGAGTCCAAAGTGGAGAAGTTTTTTTTAAGTAAGATAACTCGATAGTGTTGAATCATCTCGTTATTTATCCATTACATAGCCGGTGAACGATTAGTGACAAAAGAATTTGAAGTACATCAACAGATGTAGATGCCAGTCTTGTGCGAAAAAACACACACAGTCCCCTAAGAAAATAAAATGTTGATGACGTTGGAAAGCCGATATTTACACTTACACATTTACGTGACGCCACCCCTCAATAATTTTGCCAATATATAGATTACTATACAAAACATAGCTACTATATGCCTGTCCTCCCTCAATTAAAACGTCTGATGACCTTTTTTTTTTTTTTTTTTCTTTTTTTTTTTTTTTTGCTTGTCAAGGAATTTTCGGTAGTTGATAGTGCCCCCCCCCCCAAATGAAAATGTATGGTTGTGCCTCCCCCTCAAACTGACATTGCTTCCTACTGGCCTGTATCCAGGCTGAGGGCAATAATGTTGCTAATCTACGCGACATTGATACTATTCAGAACGACTTCACTACTCCTCGCGTAACTGCCGACATCGTAACAAAGTAGTTTGTTGGTACTGTTGTGTGTTGTGTTGTGTTGTGTGGTAATGAAAGGTGTGCCGAACATACGAATAACTATCCCATTATAAGTAGTGTAACTATGAAAAATTATTTTGACCCTTTGATAAATCACTGTTTTGATTGTAATGAATGAAATCGCATTTGTCTTTTATCTGTTAATTCAACAATCGATTTCAGCTTAACAACCGAGAATGAAAATCAAAATACAAGTAATTCAAAACTTGGCTTTATCAAAAAGAGTCTTCTTTCTGACTTCCACTCATATGAACATAATACACTGTATTTAGGCAAATAGATTTTTGGATGAAGGTGTATATGGGTGTGTGTGTGGGGGGGGGGGGTTGCAGGAGGCCTGTCCCTCTCCCCACCTTCTGAGAATGTAAAGTTTTAATTTGATATTTATTATTCAATTCAATTTACTTATTGACAACACCATCATACATTGGCATATAGTCATGAATACAATAAACAATAAAATACATAAAATCAATAAGGATAAAAATTTTCAATGAAATCCCCTCCCCTTGTTTATGGACCTTTATATCCCATCAAATAAAATTTTGATTTGGGAGAATTATTTTCCTTTTTCCTTTTTTTTTTTTTTTTTTTTTTTTTTGGAGGGGGGGAGGGGGACTAGTCAAAGATTTAATTTCAGGTTAGTTGTAATTTTTTTTTCCTTATAATGCCCTCTTTTTTCAAAATCAATCCTATATAAGTGCCTGGCATTTATTTTTTCTACATAGCACCTAAACTAGAATTTGAATTAAATTCCGACATATACAACTGGTTACATGTTAACTTTCTAACCTCGTTTCTCTCATTATGTCTGGCTAGTACTTCAGTAAATACAAACAAGTAAGATGGCATGAACTGCTTAATGATTGATAAGTTCGTATCATTTAATTATTGAATCATATAATAAAACAATTATTGTTTTTTTCGGTCAATACGATAATTTAGCCACCTTCGAAGTACAATATTCACCAAGCCCTAAGGGCGAGGTGCATGAATATTGTACTCCTCAGATATCAAAATCATCGTATTGATCTCAAAAACCAGCAATAACTGTACAATATTAAAAAAAATTAAATATATTCTAATGTACACTTCCACATAGCAAAAGCCGCATCGGGTACAATACGTAACAGCTGTCTGCATTATTTTTCTTTACTTCTTAATAGAAATATTTGTAAATGGGACATCTCACATCAATATGCAGTGTCCTGAAATTACGTGTACCAAATCATGGTGAACGTAAATTCTGATCACTTCAGAAGTGATTTTTTGAATGAAGTAAATTTTCTAGATTTTCTTTCAATGCATTATTCTCAAATTTTATTCGATACATGTTATGAACTAAATTAAATGAATATTCTTCTCAATGTTTGTATTTGAAAAAGGTGATGATATGAGATATGAATTTCAATACGTATTTTTATAATATAGTTACATACTTTGGTAGTATTTTCCATAATTTATTTCGAGAATTATTTTTCGTATCGACCTTTAAGACGTACATCATCGAGGCTGAGATTTTATCGTTATTGTGTTAAAGGGCTTTTTAAAATCATATTTAGTCATTTAAATATGATGATTTTCGCAATTTACAAACACCAGATCCTTAAAATTTATCTTTTGTTTGAGTAATGCAATGCTGTTTATTAGATGAAATGGAGATCCAAATGGGTTTCCGTATATACGACGTAAATAAACCATTTCAAAATAAACATTGTGTAATGTAAACATCCATGAACCAAAAGGACTGCATGGAAATACTGTATAAATGTGAGTATTTTTTTATTTCACTGACATCAAAAGAAAAGACTCGGACACATGTCTGTGTTAGCAATATTCACCTGCGGATAAGTGACGGAAATTATGAAAGTTACAACAGGTCATTTCTTTTTCCGGGGGGAGGGGGGGGGGGGGCATGTTTACAATTTTTGTTTTAAATTATACTGAGAATTTCATCAATTTAGATTCATTTATATAGATTATGACAAGCATCGACATTCAAAAATATTTATTAATGCTTTTCAACCTGTCAATTTACAATCGAACTTATTATTGACAAAATTTGAAAAAACATACATATAAAGGTACTCCTTTTAAAAACAACTTTTCTTCTACCTGTCGAAAAAATGTTGGTTCATGTTATTCACCCAGACCAAAATATCTATGAATGGGGTACAATATTGATAACATGTACAAATGTAGGCTTATACAGCTGTTATATACATATTACACAAACTGGTCAGAGGTACAACATGACAGTAATAAGAAAAAAGCAGGGGGATATATCAAAGAGGACAGACAGCATCATAATGTTTAGGATGAACGAACATAGTTTTTCCCAGGATTTTTTTTCGTTTTGAGCTGACATTAGTTATGCAAAACTTGACAAGTTTTTCAAACTACTGCGCAATTGAGCTAAGTTCGATTATTAATGAACTTGGAAATACCCTCAAAGATATGGTGGACTATTTGGGTAATGATTAGATTAAATTTCTATCGACATGTGTGACAAAACATTTGTCTTATAAACTTTTAATTAAGCTTTCCAGTTAAACACGTGTTTTTGCTCTTATGCTACGTGACCAACGTCAATAATATACGTTAAAATATATCTAAATATCTATCTATCTATCTAGAATACAGAAGATAAGATGAAATACCTATTCATAGTATATATTTCATTTCGTCATCTGTATTCTCTCTCATATACTACTATTGTTTTTCCTTTTTGATATCTTTTCAACTTACGTATTACGATTAAAATATTTCTTACGCAAAGGAATTTCATAATGTCTATTTTTAAGTACTTATAATGTCTTTGAAGACTTCTTTCACAATGGGGAGCATGTAAGGCGGTTTTCACATTCCTGGCCTCGTAAAGATTATATAACTGATTAAAGGCTTATTTCATGATGTAGTTTAATTTCGATTTTATTGTCTACCTTTGATTGCTGAATTGGTATATATTTATATAATCACACAACAGCATTTTCGCGAATATAAATTATTTTGTGCGAAACTTTTAAAATAACGTAGGAAGCACGTGTTATAACTGTTAAGATAAGCTATATATATTGACTTTTTGCACCTTTTAAGTAAAAAACCAAAAAAATGTTTTTACTGCATTAAGAAGCTTTTTAGGAAAAAAATAATATTTATGATTCAAGTTTCTTACTTTCTGTTATAACAATGTTTGTAATTAATACATTATCAAATATATTTCAGACTCAGAGATGATCAGCATGGCCTTTTTTGAACGTATTACAAGAACAGAGACCAAACCAAACAGTTCCTTGAAAATTTTAGAGGTCTTATGCAAAAGGAAAAACTGTCGACCTGAGTAAATAGTCGAAATGATTGGTGTTTCGAAACTTGTGATTTTACTTATTTTTATTGTTGGGTTCTTTTGTAATTATATCAAAAAGACATTTTTCGGAACCCAAAAACTCAAAGTACTTTGCATACCTCTATTAATTGCTGGCGATATCTATTTTCAAAGTTCGAGTCATCCAGACCTGTCGTTTTGGATAACATTGCCGCTATCTGAACAAGCAGATTCATTAAACTCGTATTTTACTGCCTCACTTCAAAACGCAGACGTTGTAAATGAGATGCGCTATGAATGGCTGCGATTGAGGTCCTATTCCATATTTCCTCTGACTTTATCACAGAGTCCCGTCCGACTAGCTCGTTCTGGATTTTATTTTACAGGAAGGAACCAAGAATGTGTTTGTTTTTCATGTGGAGTGCATAATTCTAATTGGACAAGACAAAATATTACAGAGTTACACAGACAATTATCTCCAGACTGTCGTCATCTGCGTGGAAGTAACGATTCTAATGTTCCAATTGGATCAAGAGAAAGTTGGCAGTCTAATAATTTACATAATTTTAATACCTCATCTATAACTACTAATGAACCTGCTGAGTGTTCACTGCAAAGATCACGGGGAACACGACGACAACAATATGATAGTTGTAATGCTCATACAAATCATCATAGCCAACCTCCGTCTAACTCACAACCCAATCGCTTGAAAGAAACTTTAGAGCCTCTTGGAATTGTCATTGATAGACCAAGATATCCAAGCTACGCTGTAATGGCAACCAGAGTTAGCAGTTACCAGCAATGGCCGTCACATTTGACACAAACACCGAGGGACCTTAGTCTTGCAGGATTCTTTTATGTTGGATATGGAGACTACGTCCGTTGTTTCTTTTGTGGAGGTAATCTTTTCTGATCATATGATACTAATTATAAATATAAAGTTTTTTCATCATATTCTATGTTTTATTTATTTAAACATGTTTGCTCTCTATTCATTTCTAGAAGAGCACCAGAGAGTTATCTCCCTTTTGTGTCTGTTTTTTAGGTGGCTTGAGGAATTGGGAGCCTGGTGATGACGCCTGGATAGAACATGCTCGATGGTTTCCAAAATGTCCTTTCTTGATTCAAAATCAAGGACAGGATTTTGTAAGACTAGTACAGAACGTCCAGGAAGAGGATTTTGAAAATAACCCCTCTCAAGAGCAAACTGGAAACTTAACGGAAATTGAGCAACTTCCAGCAGCATATGAAATCTATCAAATGGGCTATACTTGGAATACTATTAAGGAGGCGTATAGAAAACTTAACAAGAAAAAAACAGGTTATTTTATAATTGGGTATTTTTGTGATTTTAGAGTTATTTTTCTTAGAATATCACAATAATGTCTTTCTTTTGTAATATTCCCTCAGAGTAATAAATAAAAGAAATTTCTTATTAAAGGAATCAGTGTTATTAGATAGATAGATAGAGAGAGAGAGACTGTGTAATTCATTCTAATATATATATATATATATATATATATATATATATATATATATATATATATATATATATATATATATTGTGTAATATATTCCAGATGTGACTACTGCAGAGTTGATAGAGGAAATTCTGGCTAGTGATTCAGCAGCACCGAATTCTTCCCCAGAACAGCCCACAAGTTCTTCTTCGTCTGCTTCCACACCAGAACCTAATGGAAATGTTACCAGTAAATCTCTCTCTCTCTCTCTCTCTCTCTCTCTCTCTCTCTCTCTCTCTCTCTCTCTCAGCTTCATATTTTGATGAATGAAAATCAAAATTAGAAGATTGTGTATAATTCTTTGTGACAGGCAGAGCAAGCAATCCATTGTCAACCTCTGAGATATCTGAAGAATTTGGGGCCATGAGCATGAGTGGTATATATTCTTCAATGAAACGTATAGCAGAAATATTTGTGATACCGAATATAAGACATATTGTAAATTTTTGAAAGAAATTGGCCATTAAAATAAAATAAAAAAGTGCATTTGGTGAATAATATTACTTGATTAATATTTACAACTGATAATTTATTAAATGGAAAGAAACTGACTTGTGCCAATGGGATTATTTTGTTTTTTAGATGAAACACGGTCTTTGATGGACGAAAATAGAAAGCTGAAAGAACAGAGACTTTGCAGGGTACGTTAAATAAATTTTTCTTGCACACATATTTTGTTCCGTTCACCCAACTTAACTGGAGCAAAATGAAGATCCTTTTAAACAACGTTATTTACTCTCAGAAATGCCATATTTTATGTAACTTTATATCATTAATGGTTTTAAGTTTTAGTTTGATATTTAAAACATTTTCAGATTTGTATGGAAGAGGATGTTGCAATTGCCTTTCTGCCATGTGGTCATTTGTGTTGCTGTTCTCATTGCGCACCTGCAATTCGCAAATGTCCAATCTGTAGAGCTTTTATTAAAGGTACAGTTAAAACATACCCAGCTTAAATAGTTAATGCAGACGAAGAAAGAAGATGTCAGAGAAGAGTAGTGTGATTTATTCTGCTTTATATTCAGATCGAGGGTAAGATTCTATTTGTAAAGATCCTGTAAATTATAGAAGACATTCCAAAGTGACTTTGTCCACTTATATTTCTTGATATTACCGGTAAGCTTAACAATGTGAGAAATATTACATTTTGTGGTGTCTGTTCCAGTTAATCAAATTAAAGTTGTATTAATCAGTATTAATATTAATGTGTTATTATTCAGTTTCAGTATATGATAACAAAAAGTCGAAGGTTGTATTTAATCATTTGATATACATTTTTATTAAAATTATACACTTGATATTACTGTAGGAACTTGTTGTATTTAAAATTTCTCTTGTATATACATTTGTATAATGTAAATAACTTTTTTATTTGTGTGTTTAGTTTACTTTTTTCTTGTGTTATCTTGAAATAAAAAGTGAAACCACTTTTTGATTTTTTCGATACCATTTCCATCAACGCAAATGGAGACTCTAGTAGGTTATGTTGACAAGAGCAATGCGTCCAATTAAAAAATCCCAAAAGGTGATACTTGTTGAAAAACAAAACAGAAGGTGTTTCATCTTTGACCAGGTCAAAATTATTTTTTAAAAGTTACAATGTTCAAAAATCATATACCTTACTCATTGACAATTTACACAAGTATACTGAACAATAAGTCATTTTAGCTTACCTGAGCAGAAGGCTCAAGTGAGCTTTTCTGATCAAAGAGTGTCTGGCGTCAGTCTGTCGTCCATCGTCTGTAAACTTTTTACATTTTCGACTTCATCTCAAGAACTACTGGGCCAATTTTAATCAAAGTTGCCACAAACCACCCTTAAGTAAAGGGAATCTAAATTTATTCACAGGAAGTGCCACGCCCTCTTTCAAGGGGAGATAAATAAGAATTCGTGAAAATTTTGTGGCATCTTTCAAAAACCTTCTCAAGAACAACTGGGAAAGAAAAAATGAAAATTCAGTGAACGTTTCATTTCATACTTTAGATTCAAGTTTGTTCATATCTTATAATTAAAACCCGGCAGTAAAGCGGAGCCACAAGAGGGGATCGAAGTTTTACATAAGAGTATGAAGGAAATATCTCTCAAAATCTTCTTGTCGAGAACAGCAAAGCCATGATTAGTCATATTATAAAAGAAGTATCCTCAGGTAGTGTAGATTCACGTTTTTTTCCAATCATGATCCCTGGGGTAGGGCAGGGCCACAACAGGGGGTCAAAGTTAACCATAGAAATATATAGGAAATATCTTTAAAAATCTTCTCAAGAACAGATGAGCAATTATAAGTCATATTAATTCAGAAGTATCCTCAGGTACTGTAGATTCATGTTTGTTCAAATAATGACCCCTGGGGGTAGAACGGGGCCAAAACAATTGGTCAAAGTTACACATAGGGAAATGAAGGTGTAATTGTTAAGGAGTATTTGAGTAAAACGCATTGAAGACCTCAAATATAGGAATGACCTGACAACCCTTGGAATGAAATAGGCAAACCAAAGGGTAAATATATAAGGCAAAGCTTTGGGAAAGTAAGGCATTCAGAAGCTAGCGGAAGAATCGAAATTGGACATTGAATCACAATAGAGAAGTTACAGGTAAGATCAAAATGAAAGTATAAGAATTATAAACACCAGTGGCAAGTATCCTAGGGAATTGATGTTAAGTTCTGGTAGTAGTAAATCTGAAGAAGATTGAGACATCCAATTCTTATCTATCAATGGGAAGCAATGGAAGAAAAACATAGTGGAGAAACACGGTACAAGTAGAAAATTGCCTAGTTCACGTATCTAGACAAGAGAAAATTAAAGTACTGTGTGATGTACCCTCAGTCAGGGCTGTTTTAATAATCCTTCCAATCAAGTTTGTTCAAATTAGGACCCCCAAGGCTGGGGAAACAACAGTGGGTCAAAGTTTTACATAAAATATTTAAGAACAACAAAGCCATAATTAGTAACACTGATACGGAAGCATCTTGAGGTAGTGTAAATTTAAGTCCCCTGTTCCCTGTTCAATACTGAACTGATTTCTGCTTTTTTCCTAGCCAATGTGCTCAGGTGAGTGATGTGGCGCATGGATATCTTGTTTATTAGTGAGATTCATGCCCCTGTGTCCAGATTTCAGGTCCAAGGATGGGACTTAGTAAGAATGCATTATACCTTATTATAACAACTAAATTGTAAGCCTCTTTACTCGCAGGCAGTATGTTTATAATGAACAGTTGCCTTTGAAATCTTACATCTATTCCTTAAATTCAGCAATGCTTGTATGCTTCATGACGGTAAGCTACATGTGTTTGAACCCCTTTACCAAAATTGTAAAAGTTTAGTCCGGAGAGCAAACTTCCCACGATGGAGCTATCTTGATCCTTTAGTTAAAATGCATTACATCTTGAATTTTTCTCTATTCATGAGCGTGTAGAAGGTAAGCTTTATGCAATTAATAATGAATATATATGAATCATCATTACATTGTAAAATTCATGTCACATGAGTTCAGAGTTCCATCCCTGTTAGACATAACTTGGTTATTGCCTAACAAAAGTTATGATATACTCATAGTGACTGTCAAGGTAACCTTTACTAGTATTTATTTTCATTATTATGCCCCCGGATCGAAAGATCCCGGGGTTATATTGTTTTTGTCCTCTCTGTCTGTTTGTCCGTTTGTCTGTTTGTCTGTCTGTCTGTTGTCAACTTTAACCTTGCCCACAACTTTTGATTGGTTGGACCCATGACTTTCATATTTCACATATGTATTCCTTGTGACAAGACCTTTCTTTGGGTATCATCATATTTGACTTTTAAATTTTGACCTTGGAGTTTGACCCACTTTTGCAAAATTTTATGAGACTTTAACCTTGGACATAACTTCTGAACAGTTGGTGCTTGGGGTTTCAAACTTCACATGTGTATTCCTTGTGACAAGACCTTCCTCTGGATATCAACCTCTTTGACCCTTTGACCTTGACTTAGGAGATTAAACTACTTTTGAAAAACTTTAACCTTAGCCATAACTTTTGAATGGTTGGAGCTAGGGCTTTCATACTTCAAATATGTAATTGTTGTGACAAGACCTTTTTTAGGATACCAACCACTTTGAACTTTTGACCTTGACCTAGGAGTTAGACCTTACTTTTGAAAAAAAGGCTTTCATACTTCACATATGTAATCCTTGTGACATCACCTTCCTTTGGATACCAACCACTTTGACCCTTTGACCTTGACATAGGAGTTTGACCTACTTTCGAAAAACTTTAACCTTGGTCATAACTTTTGAATGGTTGTGCTAGGGCTTTCATACTTCACATATGTAATCTTTGTGACAAGACCTTCCTTTGGATACCAACCACTTTGACCTTGACCTTGACGTTTTACTTACTTTAAAAAAACTTTAACCTTCGCCATAACTTTTGAACAGTTGCAGCTAGGTCTTTCAAATTTCACAGGTATATTCCTCGAGACAAGACCTTTCTTTGGGTACGAACATTTTTTATCTTTTGGCCTGGATTTTGACTTGCATTTGAGAAACTTTAACCTTTACATAACCTTCACATATGTGAAGTATGAAAGCCCTAGCACCAACCATTCAAAAGTTATGGTCAAGGTTAAAGTTTTTCAAATGTAGGTCAAACTCCTACGTCAAGGTCAAAAGGTCAAAGTGGTTGGTATCCAAAAAAAGGTCTTGTCACAACGATTACATATGTGAAGTATGAAAGCCCTAGCACCAACCATTCAAAAGTTATGGCCAAGGTTAAAGTGTTTTTAAAGTAGGTCTAACTCCTAAGTCAAGGTCAAAGTGGTTGGTATTCAAAAAAAGGTCTTGTCACAACAATTACATATATGAAGTATGAAAGCCCTAGCTCCAACCATTCAAAAGTTATGGCTAAGGTTAAAGTTTTTCAAAAGTAGGTCAAACTCCTAGGTTAAGATCAAAGGGTCAAAGAGATTGATATACAGAGGAAGGTCTTGTCACAAGAAATACACATGTGAAGTTTGAAACCCTAAGCAGCAGCTTTTTAAAAGTTATGGCCAAGCTTAAAGTTTTCAAAAGTAGGTCAAACTCCAAGGTCAAAAGGTCAAAGTTGTTTGTATCCAAAGGAAGGCCTTGATACAAAGAATACACATGTGAAGTTTGAAACCCCAAGCACCAACTGTTCAGAAGTTATGTCCAAGGTTAAAGTCTCATAAAATTTTGCAAAAGTGGGTCAAACTCCAAGGTCAAGGTCAAAAGGTCAAATATGATGATACCCAAAGAAAGGTCTTGTCACAAGGAATACACATGTGAAATATGAAAGTCAGAGGTCCAACCAATCAAAAGTTGTGGGCAAGGTTAAAGTTGACAACAGACAAACAGACAGAGAGGACATAATATATCCCCGGGATCTTTCGATCCGGCGGCATAAAAATCAAAGAAAATGCCATCGTAAATGATGATTTACTTCACAACAGCGGATGGGAGCATTTGTCAGGTGCTCGTAATTAAAGGCGGTTATACATTGGTCAAGTTCCATTATTGGTTCCTAATTAGTTATAGGAGGGATGACTGAATTGCAGATGTAAAGGACAGTTGCTTTGAATGATGACCTACTTTTGAATACAATATACTCAGTAAATCATGACATTTCTTTGTTAAAAGCCTCCAAGATTAGTTAATTACTGAAAACTGTTGAGCACAAGTTTTATTACTGTACTTGTGTTGCAACATTTTGGAATCACTTTCTAACTTGGTGGAATGATCTACACATTTTCCACATAGACAAGCTATCTTGTCAAAATGTTGTATGAGAGAAAAATTAATTGTTTAAATTACTTTATTTTGCTTCTAAGTTTTATATACATTCAGTGTCTATAGCTAATTTGAATGTCCCTAAAAAGAACCAAGTTTTCATGCCTTTTATACCTTCTGAAAAAGAAATTACTACTTAAAAGGACAGCGTATTGCTCAATTAGTAATTAAGATATTTTTAATGAAACTTGGCAACCAACATTAGATGCATTATAATTATTACCTCAGAACTTATGGTATTATTTTACTTTGTAATTAAATTAAATGTCATAATCAAAAAGTAATATCCCCTGTAATATATTTCTTTGTAAAGAGAATGAACATATAATCTGTGTATATAGATAGTATGCACCGTAATTTTTCATGATTTGTGCAACATTGTCTTGTAGGATGCAGATTGACGCTACTGTATATAGTAAAATTTGTTGCATGTTTATTATTTTATTACATTGTATTATTAAAAAAAGAGCCAAAAAATAATAATTACTGAAATCTGACTTCTTATATGTGCGAATATTTGAATGATAAATTCCTTTGAAAATTAGTAAACGTTTAAGTTAACGAATTTCTCCTAGATGAAATGTCACATTTTCCCCTTTTGAGTTATCAATGACTCTAGGATTAGCTTCAAGTTAATGTCATTTTATCATTCATTGCTCTTTGAATTTGAATTCCCCCTAGAACATACTTACGTAATAAGCCGTGATAACCATGTGAACATTTGTTATACGTCTTCCTGAGCAGCTGAAAATGTCTATAAAATCGATCCTTGTTTTAAATCGAATTAGTCATCATCAGGAATATTTTTGTTTATTTTTCAGCAGTCAGCATACAATAATAAGGAGGAAAAACACTGATTAAATAAAAAAAATATACATGTATATTGTCTTTAGGAAAAAGAATAAATAAACAAATTGAGATTTAAAAATTGGTTATCCAAGACCAACATTAACATGTGCATGTACAAATGGCAGGGCCTAATTTGTCTGAGATCGAGGAGAGATAAAGTTTGGTTTCCGCCGAAGTAAAGAAGAAAACTAGAAAAGTTCAGGGGGTCGAATCTTTCCCACGGGAACAGACCAATAATATGTGAGACATTTAAGATTTAGTTACTTTGGTTGTGATTATCATCCTTTCTCTTTTTCTTGCATAAATTTTTCATTTCACATTGTTTAAAATACATGTAGTAGTACGTATGTAACCTTCGTATTATGATCGAGATATACATGTATGCACAATATGTAATTTGGGATTTAAAAAATAGGATTGAAGCTTAAATATATCTTTGTATGCAATTAAAATGATATGCCATAATTTTTTTTTAAATTTTAAAAAAGCATTTGTATAAGCATTTACTGCTAATGAAGACTTCAGGGGGAAAAAATCAGTAATAAAAGTTTAAATGCTGATGACAAATTCTTTAAGGATGGACTAACTTCTCTTTCTAATAAATTCATCTACATGTATTTGTCTCTATGTATAGTAAAATAAGTGCAAAAGCAATTTTATTTAGGCCAAACCACAGAAATGCGTATACTATTGGGCTTTATTTGCCAGTATTGAGCAGTAATAATAGAAAATAGTTCACAGATTTGAATAACGCAAACTCTCTACTGGATAAAATGATAAATGTATATAGCTTCCATTTCATCTCTAAGGAATATCATTGTGTAATTGTTAATGGTATTTAACAAGAAAAAACGGAGTTTTTTTCTACTTCATTACTACTTCACTACTATATTATATTGTATGCCGGATACATTGAAATAGAAGATTTTCAACAATTCAGCTTATTGTTTTTTTTTTATGAAATGCTTCCCAGGGCTGAAGTTGTGTAATATTATTTTTAAAACGTCTAAAATTAGATATCTCGAAATCATTGCTGCTTTGTTTCTTATCAATGATTTTTATTTCTTTTAATTTTATTTGTCTAAAATTCATTGTTGCAACAAAATTTCTCGTAAACGTAAAACAGTCATTGATACAATTGCTGTGTTCGCTGTTCAAGGAGTTGTATACAGTAAAACATGCTTATAGCGAACACGCTTTTAATGAATTTACGCTTATAGCGAAGTGATTTTCATTCTCATTGACTTTAAAATATATTGAACACTTAACGGATATAACGAAAAATGCTTATAACGAAGCAAATTTTTCTGTCCCTGGCACTTCGGTATGAGCGTGTTTTACCGTACATATTCTTGGTCGGAGAACAAACACTTCTTTGACATCATTTTATTATGTAATGTTTTGTTCAATGTTTGTGACGTCACAATGTGAAAATGACGTCAATATGTAGGAGACTTTTGACAAAAAATGGTTGACTCAGTCATACTCGAGAAACAAATTGTTGTAAAGTTTAACGTATATCTTGGAAATTCCTTGGCAGTAGCATATAATAATTTGTATAAGGTTTATGAAGACAAAAGACTTGCCAGAAGTTTAATCATTTATTGCATTGATTGTATTAGTGAAGGAAGGGAGATGGTTAAAAATAATGCTTGTTCTGTTGCTCAGTGAAAGCAAGCTGGGGAAGAGATGCGTCGATAGTTGAGCAATTTGTTATGAAAGATCGCAAAGTTACAGTTAGAAAAAAAGCAGAATATCTTAACGATAATATAATTATTAATTCCATAAAATATCGTTTATTTTGTACTTTAAACATGTCTGATATGATAAAAAGAAGACGCCCATACTTTATCCACATTGGATAAACGACGTTCCCAAGACAGAAGACTCGGATTGTGATGGTCACCATGCTCATTCTGGTAAAGAATATCCTTATCCACCCATCCTATTGCCGAGATTTGGCCATTTCTGACAAATGGACTGATCTTGTTATAAAAAATAACTTGCATGGTAAGAAATATAAGACTCGGAAAAATCTTTTAGCTTCTCTGAACAGAACGCTACGGAGCATGTCACGTGACCGCCAGTATCACGTGATTCGCGCATGGACAGAACGGTGTCAGATGTGCATTTAAATCGAAGAGGACTCTGTTAAAAATAATGAACACTGAAACTTAATTTCATTTCTTTTAAGGAAGTTATTCAATTAGTTCGCGATTTTTTTTTAAAACCCCTCGTATTTAGTTTTCTTATCTTTTAAAACCGATCTATTGAACTGCCGGTCAATAGACTCCGATCTATTGGACCGGCAACGTATTTCGGAAAAACCGATCCGGGTTTCGAATTTAACAAGGCCTCGTACAATAGAGTACACTGAGCTGTTCTCTGTACCTCGTGAAAAATATTTTGATCTATTGACTGCTCGGGCATTAAATAATTGTATAATATTTCAAGGGGGTCATCATTTTTGTAGATATCTAAGATATTTCTCAGCATCAATTAAGCACCTTCAACGAATATTGATGTACAGGACTAAAATCCAAATGGCATAAGGACCCCTGGGAACTCCAGAGGTAGAACCAGATACAGTGTCAAGGAAGATTAAGCATTCCCTGTCCTCAGCTCACACCAGCCGTGGGCACTCTATATTGATCAGATAAATGGAGTAAATCGTATTCAAAATTAGTTTTAAAACAATTGCTTTACAATTGGTATGAAAAACACCGGTCAACATACGACCAAATTCTACGTTGAAATTGTAATTTAGGTCATTATAACGACAATAGAGTTCGCCAAATGTTGACTTTAAAAGCCTGTCTCATTAACTTATTTGTCAGTACCCTGGAATGAAAAATTATCGAAATAAGAACATGTTCTCGCATACCGAATCAGTTTGGAGACATTAACACCATACCTAGGTGAAAAAGGAATATTACTTCATAAATAGATAAAAGAGATTATAAAATAGCTGTAGACATCCAGTTACTTTAGTTGTTATTTGGACACTAACGTCTATAGCGATAAATATCAAAATATGAAAAAAGGAGTGACAGTCTCTATGTGATGTATTTAATTCCGAGTTTACTGGGATGTATTGAGTCTACATATGAATACACTTGAGCTTGGTATAAGTTTTCACTTTGCATCTATCTATTTTCACCCTGGGGAATACATTACTCCAACCATATAGCAACCAAAATTAATGACCTAGACGTTCTCAGGCATTTCACAAATCCAAAGAATTGAGAGAGAATGCTTGCAGCTCTGGGAAATGCAGAATTGTGAAACAATGTTGTTTTTACTAGGTGATGATAATTTAGAAATTTAATTATTTTTTTTTTATTTTCCTGAAGTGATATATATTCAATTACATTTTTTCCCGGTCATATGACATTTAATGTCCTTGGTATAATAACACATCTCAATTTTAATCTACTATTTTTGTCAATCAATGAGTTATTTCATAATATGGTATGAGAATCGTGAAACCTAATTGACAACAAACGACAGTTGGAATAAGCAGTTATATGTGTACATCCTCCCCCATCTTCAGTAAGGAGGCTTACCATTAAAATTTGAGAAATCTTAAAACCCTAGGTAAGGGCTAAATATGAATTCAATAAAAGAGAAATAAAGACCAACGAAATACATTGATTAAAATCTTTGAATAAGAAAGAAATAGAATGTCTTAAAATCTTGCAACATTTCTTCAATTTTATTCACACGACTTAAATCGTTCAAAATATCAATAAAGTTGAAATATAAACAGTTTTCATTTTTTAAAAATGTAGTAAAATAATATAGATTAAGGTATTAATAATCATATATATTAACTCTTCCACACTGATAACAGTCATTAGACACACATTCATAAACACAACAATGCCAATAGATAATGACGCTATATCTATAAAACAACAATGACATCATAAGGTGCTTATAAGTCAACTCAGTTCTTCTTCCAAAGCTTAGAATATATGGTTAACAGAGGACTAAAAAAAAAATTTATGTCCTGTTGAATACTGGACTGAATAATTTTTTAAAAAATTTTTGTATTTTATAACAGCTGACAGTTAGATAGATAGCAAATACTGGAAACTACCGTATGGACAAAACATCCTATTGAGAATAAAAAAATAAATACAATGTATAGCTTAATGATTCAGGAATATAATATGCATTGATATCTGGATAACATACAAATTATAGTTTTCTCTGTAATAACTATCATGAAAAGTATAAAGAAATCTTTATAAAATATATACTTTACATAACAATTATTTGATAATATATTTATAAAGCTTCAAATGTTAAAAAGTGTTTAAAGCAAATATTTAGTTATTATTTAGATTCACTACAACACAATGAGCATATATATATATATATATATATATATATATATATATATATATATATATATATATATATATATATATATATCAGTACATCTAAATTTAATCATTAAGGTTGTATTTTTGACAAATATTCACAAAGCATTGCTTGACAAATTAGAGAAAAACATATACAAGGAAAAGAATTGTATCCATTTTTTCTTGACTCCTCATCAGAAATCATCACCCATACATACTTCCCTCGCTAGAATCCACCGTGGACTGTCTAGACTGCCCTTGACAGTTCAGTTTACATTTACCTGTGATGTTTTCACTGGTACAAAAGGGTACGTGTTCTTGTAGAGTGTACCACTGAGCAAGCGGTTTCCGGGGATTTTCTAGCATTTCAAACCAGTGGTCTCTTCCTAGTCCTGGGTATTTGGGTCCCAGAGCACAACAGCCCATTACTTCGTTACTCCCTATTCTGAAAAAAGGAAGTGTTAATCCTTTATTATCCACACTTTTCCAATGAATTCGCCGTATTTAATGAGTAAAATATCATATGTTTATATAAAATATACATGTACATGTATGTAGTAAAAATCTTGGTTCAAACCATTTTATTCATGATAGCGAAAATTTGTCAGATATATCTTCCAAAAGTAAAGTATCTTAATTATTCTGAAAAATTCATCTATTATTATTCCCACATTTCTTTCTCGGGATTTCTGTGTAAGCTGTGTATCTAAAAACAGCAATTGTAAAACTTGTACAAATAGAATACGCGTTATAATCTATATATATGAAAAAGTTGAAAGTTCTTTTTTTTTCTAAATCTTAATCCCCAGTAACTAGTGAAGATAGTTACACATCAATGTTATGCAGTTTTGAGATAACTTTACACAAAGAAAAAAGACTTAAAAAAAACAACAAAAAACACCCCCTTTCTGTTTTCATGGCAACAATGAAAAATTTGTCAAAGCAATTCATTTTTTTTTCAAAAATAAGTTTGACTTTATGCAAGGAATAACACTTTAAAAAGTTTTTTTTAATTGGTTCGATATTTACTGAAAAGATTTCAAATTATCAGATTTTATTCTTTTGTTTCTGTTTCAGTGGCGATGGTTTCTATTGTGAAAGTTTTAACCGTTGAACATAAACTAGGCCAGGTGATTATTATTTTTGAGAAGTTTCATTCAGATTGTTTAAAGAATATGTGCAAACACTTGTAGACAAAATAATGGATGGAACTTCGTTGTGTAATTAGATATTGACCTACCTGTGGTAGTCATTTTGATAATCAAATCATGTCATCAACTGTATTGATCTGCAGTTGTTTATTTTGATTAGCATGATTTAAATAATGACTTTGATGAATTTAAGTGCTTGCAATTTTAAGGTTAGGAATATGAATTGCAAAATGACATAAAAAGATCAGTACATGTGAAGTTTCTTTCTTTGACTTACCGATCGTAGTCAATCACTTTGACAATTAAATACACGTCATCAACATTCTCCTGAGGAACATCAAACACCAGAGCCTCGTTATAGACCGGGTTTAAGGTGTTCTTTTTCACAGACGTCTTCCTCTTCTTTATACGTTTACCTTGACACATCAGTGACACCTTTACATACGGGTCTTTTGAGGAAGAAAAGAGCAGAGTGATACTGTAAAATTCTTATTTCCTAATATGTAGAAAACTTACCCAAAAATATTGTATTGATAATTCATACTTTTTGCTTATGACTTTAAATATTGTTTATAAAAATGAATTTTTGCTAAAACAGTATGAGTCAGCCAACTACAGAAAGAAAGTTTTCTTTTTTTCACATTATATGTTTTACTGAAACAAATAATATCATCATTTAAGTCATCATGATAAAAAATTCACGTGGGTGCTTTTTTTAGTAAGACCCAATCTCCGTCAAAAGACATCAATGAGTAACAATGCATCATTTAAGACATCAACAAAATACCATCATGATGTGAAAAATAGAGCATTACTGAAAATTTAATGAAGGAAATGTTTGTCTTAATTGCAGAAAAATGTAAAGATTCAATAGAGTGTTGAATACAGTCTAAAGTACTATAATACTTCAAAGACTTTTCTACTGAATAGCCACAGCTAACACATCTTTTCAGCACACTAATTTTCTCATACCAAGAAGCAATCTAAAATAACGATAATGACACATCTCACCTGAGGATCCTGTAATGTCCATGGCTTTTAGATTTCGGGCCTTGACAACGGTCAATGTAAGGCGCCCAGCAGTGGGGAGATAACAGAGAGATAGCATCAACTCACCGAGATCAAACTTCTCCTGGGAAAATATACAGAACATTGATGCTTGGTTATATATGCAAATAAAATTTACAATAAAGTAGTCTTAAGTTCAATTTATCAAAAGTATATAATCAACTTAGATATAATTTGCAGAATAATCTTATACTGTATAAGCTAGGAGACTTCTCACAAATTTTATTTTCGTTTACTTTCATATATAGCTAATTTGAATGTCCCTAAAAAGAACCAAGTTTTCATGCCTTTTTATACCTTCTGAAAAAGAAATTACTACTTAAAAGGACAGCGTATTGCTCAATTAGTAATTAAGATATTTTTAATGAAACTTGGCAACCAACATTAGATGCATTATAATTATTACCTCAGAACTTATGGTATTATTTTACTTTGTAATTAAATTAAATGTCATAATCAAAAAGTAATATCCCCTGTAATATATTTCTTTGTAAAGAGAATGAACATATAATCTGTGTATATAGATAGTATGCACCGTAATTTTTCATGATTTGTGCAACATTGTCTTGTAGGATGCAGATTGACGCTACTGTATATAGTAAAATTTGTTGCATGTTTATTATTTTATTACATTGTATTATTAAAAAAAGAGCCAAAAAATAATAATTACTGAAATCTGACTTCTTATATGTGCGAATATTTGAATGATAAATTCCTTTGAAAATTAGTAAACGTTTAAGTTAACGAATTTCTCCTAGATGAAATGTCACATTTTCCCCTTTTGAGTTATCAATGACTCTAGGATTAGCTTCAAGTTAATGTCATTTTATCATTCATTGCTCTTTGAATTTGAATTCCCCCTAGAACATACTTACGTAATAAGCCGTGATAACCATGTGAACATTTGTTATACGTCTTCCTGAGCAGCTGAAAATGTCTATAAAATCGATCCTTGTTTTAAATCGAATTAGTCATCATCAGGAATATTTTTGTTTATTTTTCAGCAGTCAGCATACAATAATAAGGAGGAAAAACACTGTTTAATAAAAAAAATATACATGTATATTGTCTTTAGGAAAAAGAATAAATAAACAAATTGAGATTTAAAAAATTGGTTATCCAAGACCAACATTAACATGTGCATGTACAAATGGCAGGGCCTAATTTGTCTGAGATCGAGGAGAGATAAAGTTTGGTTTCCGCCGAAGTAAAGAAGAAAACTAGAAAAGTTCAGGGGGTCGAATCTTTCCCACGGGAACAGACCAATAATATGTGAGACATTTAAGATTTAGTTACTTTTGGTTGTGATTATCATCCTTTCTCTTTTTCTTGCATAAATTTTTCATTTCACATTGTTTAAAATACATGTAGTAGTACGTATGTAACCTTCGTATTATGATCGAGATATACATGTATGCACAATATGTAATTTGGGATTTAAAAAATAGGATTGAAGCTTAAATATATCTTTGTATGCAATTAAAATGATATGCCATAATTTTTTTTTAAATTTTAAAAAAGCATTTGTATAAGCATTTACTGCTAATGAAGACTTCAGGGGGAAAAAATCAGTAATAAAAGTTTAAATGCTGATGACAAATTCTTTAAGGATGGACTAACTTCTCTTTCTAATAAATTCATCTACATGTATTTGTCTCTATGTATAGTAAAATAAGTGCAAAAGCAATTTTATTTAGGCCAAACCACAGAAATGCGTATACTATTGGGCTTTATTTGCCAGTATTGAGCAGTAATAATAGAAAATAGTTCACAGATTTGAATAACGCAAACTCTCTACTGGATAAAATGATAAATGTATATAGCTTCCATTTCATCTCTAAGGAATATCATTGTGTAATTGTTAATGGTATTTAACAAGAAAAAACGGAGTTTTTTTCTACTTCATTACTACTTCACTACTATATTATATTGTATGCCGGATACATTGAAATAGAAGATTTTCAACAATTCAGCTTATTGTTTTTTTTTTTATGAAATGCTTCCCAGGGCTGAAGTTGTGTAATATTATTTTTAAAACGTCTAAAATTAGATATCTCGAAATCATTGCTGCTTTGTTTCTTATCAATGATTTTTATTTCTTTTAATTTTATTTGTCTAAAATTCATTGTTGCAACAAAATTTCTCGTAAACGTAAAACAGTCATTGATACAATTGCTGTGTTCGCTGTTCAAGGAGTTGTATACAGTAAAACATGCTTATAGCGAACACGCTTTTAATGAATTTACGCTTATAGCGAAGTGATTTTCATTCTCATTGACTTTAAAATATATTGAACACTTAACGGATATAACGAAAAATGCTTATAACGAAGCAAATTTTTCTGTCCCTGGCACTTCGGTATGAGCGTGTTTTACCGTACATATTCTTGGTCGGAGAACAAACACTTCTTTGACATCATTTTATTATGTAATGTTTTGTTCAATGTTTGTGACGTCACAATGTGAAAATGACGTCAATATGTAGGAGACTTTTGACAAAAAATGGTTGACTCAGTCATACTCGAGAAACAAATTGTTGTAAAGTTTAACGTATATCTTGGAAATTCCTTGGCAGTAGCATATAATAATTTGTATAAGGTTTATGAAGACAAAAGACTTGCCAGAAGTTTAATCATTTATTGCATTGATTGTATTAGTGAAGGAAGGGAGATGGTTAAAAATAATGCTTGTTCTGTTGCTCAGTGAAAGCAAGCTGGGGAAGAGATGCGTCGATAGTTGAGCAATTTGTTATGAAAGATCGCAAAGTTACAGTTAGAAAAAAAGCAGAATATCTTAACGATAATATAATTATTAATTCCATAAAATATCGTTTATTTTGTACTTTAAACATGTCTGATATGATAAAAAGAAGACGCCCATACTTTATCCACATTGGATAAACGACGTTCCCAAGACAGAAGACTCGGATTGTGATGGTCACCATGCTCATTCTGGTAAAGAATATCCTTATCCACCCATCCTATTGCCGAGATTTGGCCATTTCTGACAAATGGACTGATCTTGTTATAAAAAATAACTTGCATGGTAAGAAATATAAGACTCGGAAAAATCTTTTAGCTTCTCTGAACAGAACGCTACGGAGCATGTCACGTGACCGCCAGTATCACGTGATTCGCGCATGGACAGAACGGTGTCAGATGTGCATTTAAATCGAAGAGGACTCTGTTAAAAATAATGAACACTGAAACTTAATTTCATTTCTTTTAAGGAAGTTATTCAATTAGTTCGCGATTTTTTTTTAAAACCCCTCGTATTTAGTTTTCTTATCTTTTAAAACCGATCTATTGAACTGCCGGTCAATAGACTCCGATCTATTGGACCGGCAACGTATTTCGGAAAAACCGATCCGGGTTTCGAATTTAACAAGGCCTCGTACAATAGAGTACACTGAGCTGTTCTCTGTACCTCGTGAAAAATATTTTGATCTATTGACTGCTCGGGCATTAAATAATTGTATAATATTTCAAGGGGGTCATCATTTTTGTAGATATCTAAGATATTTCTCAGCATCAATTAAGCACCTTCAACGAATATTGATGTACAGGACTAAAATCCAAATGGCATAAGGACCCCTGGGAACTCCAGAGGTAGAACCAGATACAGTGTCAAGGAAGATTAAGCATTCCCTGTCCTCAGCTCACACCAGCCGTGGGCACTCTATATTGATCAGATAAATGGAGTAAATCGTATTCAAAATTAGTTTTAAAACAATTGCTTTACAATTGGTATGAAAAACACCGGTCAACATACGACCAAATTCTACGTTGAAATTGTAATTTAGGTCATTATAACGACAATAGAGTTCGCCAAATGTTGACTTTAAAAGCCTGTCTCATTAACTTATTTGTCAGTACCCTGGAATGAAAAATTATCGAAATAAGAACATGTTCTCGCATACCGAATCAGTTTGGAGACATTAACACCATACCTAGGTGAAAAAGGAATATTACTTCATAAATAGATAAAAGAGATTATAAAATAGCTGTAGACATCCAGTTACTTTAGTTGTTATTTGGACACTAACGTCTATAGCGATAAATATCAAAATATGAAAAAAGGAGTGACAGTCTCTATGTGATGTATTTAATTCCGAGTTTACTGGGATGTATTGAGTCTACATATGAATACACTTGAGCTTGGTATAAGTTTTCACTTTGCATCTATCTATTTTCACCCTGGGGAATACATTACTCCAACCATATAGCAACCAAAATTAATGACCTAGACGTTCTCAGGCATTTCACAAATCCAAAGAATTGAGAGAGAATGCTTGCAGCTCTGGGAAATGCAGAATTGTGAAACAATGTTGTTTTTACTAGGTGATGATAATTTAGAAATTTAATTATTTTTTTTTTATTTTCCTGAAGTGATATATATTCAATTACATTTTTTCCCGGTCATATGACATTTAATGTCCTTGGTATAATAACACATCTCAATTTTAATCTACTATTTTTGTCAATCAATGAGTTATTTCATAATATGGTATGAGAATCGTGAAACCTAATTGACAACAAACGACAGTTGGAATAAGCAGTTATATGTGTACATCCTCCCCCATCTTCAGTAAGGAGGCTTACCATTAAAATTTGAGAAATCTTAAAACCCTAGGTAAGGGCTAAATATGAATTCAATAAAAGAGAAATAAAGACCAACGAAATACATTGATTAAAATCTTTGAATAAGAAAGAAATAGAATGTCTTAAAATCTTGCAACATTTCTTCAATTTTATTCACACGACTTAAATCGTTCAAAATATCAATAAAGTTGAAATATAAACAGTTTTCATTTTTTTAAAAATGTAGTAAAATAATATAGATTAAGGTATTAATAATCATATATATTAACTCTTCCACACTGATAACAGTCATTAGACACACATTCATAAACACAACAATGCCAATAGATAATGACGCTATATCTATAAAACAACAATGACATCATAAGGTGCTTATAAGTCAACTCAGTTCTTCTTCCAAAGCTTAGAATATATGGTTAACAGAGGACTAAAAAAAAATTTTATGTCCTGTTGAATACTGGACTGAATAATTTTTTAAAAATTTTTTGTATTTTATAACAGCTGACAGTTAGATAGATAGCAAATACTGGAAACTACCGTATGGACAAAACATCCTATTGAGAATAAAAAAATAAATACAATGTATAGCTTAATGATTCAGGAATATAATATGCATTGATATCTGGATAACATACAAATTATAGTTTTCTCTGTAATAACTATCATGAAAAGTATAAAGAAATCTTTATAAAATATATACTTTACATAACAATTATTTGATAATATATTTATAAAGCTTCAAATGTTAAAAAGTGTTTAAAGCAAATATTTAGTTATTATTTAGATTCACTACAACACAATGAGCATATATATATATATATATATATATATATATATATATATATATATATATATATATATATATATATATATATATATATATATATATATATATATATATATCAGTACATCTAAATTTAATCATTAAGGTTGTATTTTTGACAAATATTCACAAAGCATTGCTTGACAAATTAGAGAAAAACATATACAAGGAAAAGAATTGTATCCATTTTTTCTTGACTCCTCATCAGAAATCATCACCCATACATACTTCCCTCGCTAGAATCCACCGTGGACTGTCTAGACTGCCCTTGACAGTTCAGTTTACATTTACCTGTGATGTTTTCACTGGTACAAAAGGGTACGTGTTCTTGTAGAGTGTACCACTGAGCAAGCGGTTTCCGGGGATTTTCTAGCATTTCAAACCAGTGGTCTCTTCCTAGTCCTGGGTATTTGGGTCCCAGAGCACAACAGCCCATTACTTCGTTACTCCCTATTCTGAAAAAAGGAAGTGTTAATCCTTTATTATCCACACTTTTCCTATGAATTCGCCGTATTTAATGAGTAAAATATCATATGTTTATATAAAATATACATGTACATGTATGTAGTAAAAATCTTGGTTCAAACCATTTTATTCATGATAGCGAAAATTTGTCAGATATATCTTCCAAAAGTAAAGTATCTTAATTATTCTGAAAAATTCATCTATTATTATTCCCACATTTCTTTCTCGGGATTTCTGTGTAAGCTGTGTATCTAAAAACAGCAATTGTAAAACTTGTACAAATAGAATACGCGTTATAATCTATATATATGAAAAAGTTGAAAGTTCTTTTTTTTTCTAAATCTTAATCCCCAGTAACTAGTGAAGATAGTTACACATCAATGTTATGCAGTTTTGAGATAACTTTACACAAAGAAAAAAGACTTAAAAAAAACAACAAAAAACACCCCCTTTCTGTTTTCATGGCAACAATGAAAAATTTGTCAAAGCAATTCATTTTTTTTTCAAAAATAAGTTTGACTTTATGCAAGGAATAACACTTTAAAAAGTTTTTTTTAATTGGTTCGATATTTACTGAAAAGATTTCAAATTATCAGATTTTATTCTTTTGTTTCTGTTTCAGTGGCGATGGTTTCTATTGTGAAAGTTTTAACCGTTGAACATAAACTAGGCCAGGTGATTATTATTTTTGAGAAGTTTCATTCAGATTGTTTAAAGAATATGTGCAAACACTTGTAGACAAAATAATGGATGGAACTTCGTTGTGTAATTAGATATTGACCTACCTGTGGTAGTCATTTTGATAATCAAATCATGTCATCAACTGTATTGATCTGCAGTTGTTTATTTTGATTAGCATGATTTAAATAATGACTTTGATGAATTTAAGTGCTTGCAATTTTAAGGTTAGGCATATGAATTGCAAAATGACATAAAAAGATCAGTACATGTGAAGTTTCTTTCTTTGACTTACCGATCGTAGTCAATCACTTTGACAATTAAATACACGTCATCAACATTCTCCTGAGGAACATCAAACACCAGAGCCTCGTTATAGACCGGGTTTAAGGTGTTCTTTTTCACAGACGTCTTCCTCTTCTTTATACGTTTACCTTGACACATCAGTGACACCTTTACATACGGGTCTTTTGAGGAAGAAAAGAGCAGAGTGATACTGTAAAATTCTTATTTCCTAATATGTAGAAAACTTACCCAAAAATATTGTATTGATAATTCATACTTTTTGCTTATGACTTTAAATATTGTTTATAAAAATGAATTTTTGCTAAAACAGTATGAGTCAGCCAACTACAGAAAGAAAGTTTTCTTTTTTTCACATTATATGTTTTACTGAAACAAATAATATCATCATTTAAGTCATCATGATAAAAAATTCACGTGGGTGCTTTTTTTAGTAAGACCCAATCTCCGTCAAAAGACATCAATGAGTAACAATGCATCATTTAAGACATCAACAAAATACCATCATGATGTGAAAAATAGAGCATTACTGAAAATTTAATGAAGGAAATGTTTGTCTTAATTGCAGAAAAATGTAAAGATTCAATAGAGTGTTGAATACAGTCTAAAGTACTATAATACTTCAAAGACTTTTCTACTGAATAGCCACAGCTAACACATCTTTTCAGCACACTAATTTTCTCATACCAAGAAGCAATCTAAAATAACGATAATGACACATCTCACCTGAGGATCCTGTAATGTCCATGGCTTTTAGATTTCGGGCCTTGACAACGGTCAATGTAAGGCGCCCAGCAGTGGGGAGATAACAGAGAGATAGCATCAACTCACCGAGATCAAACTTCTCCTGGGAAAATATACAGAACATTGATGCTTGGTTATATATGCAAATAAAATTTACAATAAAGTAGTCTTAAGTTCAATTTATCAAAAGTATATAATCAACTTAGATATAATTTGCAGAATAATCTTATACTGTATAAGCTAGGAGACTTCTCACAAATTTTATTTTCGTTTACTTTCATTTGCACCTTACTCTAGTTTAATTGTATCTTAATTTCAATTATCCCACCCCATGTAGCATATTTGCACGTTTTGCTATTGTTGGGCTTTTATCGCTCGAGAAAGGACATCTTTTCAGAAATTATTTCTCACCATCTATCCAGAAAAATAAGTCACATGCAGATCTAGAATTCGAGCATCATTTGTGGCATTCAAACCCAGAAACAACAACTCTGCAAGTTTATTCAACATAGGATTTATTAATTTTACATTTAAATTTCCACTTGAAAATCCCCCTGCAATATTGGTTAATGGGTGACGTATTTACATGGAAACTGGCCAGTTCTAACATTTTAGCATTATCTCAAAACTATTTTTTTTTTCGCATGCAGCATCCACAGAATGACTTGTAGTATGTTTTTTTTTCTTACTAAGAACATGATTGTCTTTGTTCTGGGAATTAAATTAAGAAATCTAGTATCGTATAAATTTAAAGAATGAATTGTGTTGGGTAGCACATACAATGGCAGGTTCATTGTTAATAGAATGGACAGTCACGGGTAAGCTAAAAGTGCACAGCATTTGGTTGAATAGCTTTTGTTTTCCAGAGAGCAAAATAGCGAAAGGTTTTTGTCTAAAGAAGGACAGTTACAGGTGAAATTGGGATACAGGTATCAGAAAGTATGTGATGCTACAAATCAGTTTAAACTGTGCTTCGTAAGGTCAAATACGTTTTCCTACAATGGAGAGAGTATGGCAGAATCAAAATCTAACAATGGAAAAGATGAACGAAATGAGTAAAATCCGGACCTGGACCTACTAGCCAAATTCCGACTTGAAAATCGATTTCTTTTCCAACAAAACAGAGGTAACCCAATTTGAATCAAATCTAGAAATATTAGAAACAGTTTGGTGCAAACTGTGTTCTGAGTGTTGGATTTCATATTAGCCGTATTTCTATCTAACTCTCTTTATTCATTTACTTTTTGACTATATTTTAACTTCAGCAATGGGATAAAAAGAGTGAAAAGAGTGTTTTAAGTGTTAAAATAACGTAAATCATTCATGGATTTAAGAGTGCAAAATTAAAAGGACACTGTACAGATATTGTGTTCATGGTTAACTAAGACCTATATGTTTCTTTTTTTTTGTTTACATGTTAATTAAATGAAATTTAATATATTTGGGTTTTATCCCCCCTTGGGTACATTTTAGCCTTTACCTGTAACTTTCCATTCTGTTTGTTTTAACTGTCCATTCTTTTTGAAAAAAAAACTGTCCAATCTAAAAAAAAAAATGGACAATTTTCCAAAAAGAATGGATACTTACAGGTAACTTAATAGATTATTTGAAGAGTTATCAAAAAGATATAGAATGGACAACCAAACAAAATGTTTACGTCACAATCATGTTTACACAATTATTATAAAAAAAATCATAGATACATGTACTAGGAATACCTATGCTAATATATTTCTTATAAGGGTTGTTATACTGCTTCGTCTCGCCTTTTATGGACTTTAACAACCTTGCAATTTTCAGTAGAAAGTCTAACAAATTTGATAAATATTTCATTTTCATTGACCAAAAAGAGACAGTCAGTAGAAAATCTATTAAGATTCCGTGTCAACATTGAAAAGACGTTCCGTGTTACTATCAAAGTTTGCTTTTTGCTGTGTAACAAAACTTACGCGGCAAAAGTGAAGCGTCTCATCCATATCTTCAATAACACGGTGTCATTCTAGTCCGAGGCAAAATGTTAATAATAAAAAAAATAATGCTTCTTTTTAAATTGTATTTACTTGCAAACTTGATGGCTCATCTATAATGTTTTTAAAAGTATCCAGTAACAGATTCGATTTCTTTTAAAAACCACAATGAATGGAGTTCCACTGACAATATTTCGTACGGGAAAAAAACTTTAAACATTTATATGACATCGCTAATCGCATGCAAATAAGTGCTTCTAGCTTATAAAATGGTTCCAATGATGAGGTTAATTTTCAAGCTACGCATTTTTAGGCCCTTGGGGGCACAAATTTGCCAGTGCAAAATTAGATATACATAAACATTTCTTGATAAATGTTTTGCAAGGGATTGCAGTAAGAATAGTTTTTCATTGCTTTTAGCTTTATTTAGCTAAGTAGTAGTACTGTCCCTATTTCCCCTTATAAGATGAGACAGTAAGAGTGGCCCGGTAAGAATCTTGTCTGGCTATGTCCAGGTTAGGGACAATTGACAAACCACTTATGACCACAGAATGGCGAAATATAGTCTTAAATACAACATAAACCATCTTTATATGATCTTGTAAAAGGTCTTCGAGAGAGGTCCACATGGATGATTGTTGAATATTGAAAGGTTATTTGGAATATTACAGAGTACCTTATAAATAATTGTTCTGTAAACTGTGTTTATCATAATAGAAATATAATCTTATTTACTCCATATTCTAAAAGCCTGTATCAAAATGATCTTAATGTCCATTTTGTATCAAATAAATAACACAAAATGAGTGCGTGCTTTGTGGATCATTATTTTTGATGTATTCCCGGAAGCTTTGGTTTGGGAGATCATGAACTGAGGCTTATAGAATCGTTTCTGTTATCAATCAGGGAGATTGGTGACCTTGGAATCACCAGGATCATTTATTCCATAGATACATCTAACACAATAAATCACAGATTTTCCATTGACTTTAAGTACAGTTTGACTCCTGATTTTCCCGGAAATTCCCTTTGAATTAGTTCTTAAATTGTTTTAAATAATTGAGTGCCATTAAAGGACCCTGGAACTTAAAAATAAAATTCTCTATTTTACATGTTACCAAGAATACCTATTTCATTAATATTACATCATCTCTTTGCTCTGTTTACTAAGAATCAATACTTTATGATGCACTCACTGGAAGCTTCAGAAATGTGCTACGACAATTTCAGACTCTTGGTTACCTGTGTGCTTGTTCAATTCTTGAAAATTACGAAAGAAATGATGAACAAACGATAAGCTACTTTATCTTATTTTTAATCTGATTAATTATGTTCAAAGACAAAAATATCCGTTATTTCTTATAAAGCTTTTCAAAGCAACATGTCTGCACTTGTTCAGAATTACAAGGAATGAGTCACATTGTTTCCTTCAAAAAAAGTTAATATGTTTTTTAATATATTTAAACAATGCCTTGAATAAACCAGTGTTTACACTACAGGTAATTAAGACAACTTTTCTACGCCAGGTACAAATGCAGACTTCACTAGATCTAGAGGTTTTACATATAAAATGGAGATAACGAATAGTATTCAAGTTAAATTCTATTAAAACAATAAAAATCGGAAGCAGAGCAAACACGGACCTCCAAAAACATCAGAGGTAGGATTAGATGCCATGGAGGAGTTAGCATCCCCTGTCGACCGGTCACACCCTCCGTTTGCCCCTTGTGATGATCGGTAAATAACGGAAAAATCCGTCAACAATTCATTGTTTAAATTCCATTAAAACAATACAAATACTTGCATACACATGTTGTTCAAAACATTAACAAGAGTTAAATTGTATTGAAAATGAAAGAGGTTAAACTGGAGTTTGCTTTCGTATCTAGTGTGATTACACTTAACCTCTGTAAAAAGGGAAGGTCGGTCTAACTTGATGAAATTTCATACGATGACATGATAGCAAAATGTACTCTTGTTTGAAATCAAGCAGATAAATCGTTTTTCCTTGGTATTGCGTGCTTCAGAAACGTAAAGAGTATTCCTCTGCCAGAAGTCGCATAAGTTACCCATAATTTAATTAACCTTCTTTTTTTAGTCCAGATACATTTTAAAACAGCTAGCACATAAACAACCATCGAACCTGAAGCTTAAGCCCAGGTATAAATACTTTTCTTGTAGATATTCTTTTTTAAAATTGTGAGTTATTTTTAAAATAAGCTAATCCTGTCTATATCCATAATATCCAACATTGATTCGTTTAATAAATAAAACGTGTTAAATATCCCTTTTTAATGTTTATATAATAAGGATAGGAAATTTTAAGGACATACGCAACGTACTTTTGAACTTTTTTTTACTTCTTCCCTGTATAATTGATTTTCAATAATTAAAGGACTTTTCCATGACTTCTATAATGCCTAATAACGCTGTTAAACCTATTCTAAACCAATTTTTGAGGAAATGTTTGTGAAAACTAGGTTTTTTGGTCATTTTTCTTTGAATAACACAAGGTTTTTCATCATTTCATACCTATTCAAATGTCCTGGTAATTTATTCTGATTCTTTTTTTCTAAGAACATCTGATTTTTAAAGATTTTAAATTGAGAATATCTTCAAAAATTACCAATGGTTCAGGTGCTGTATGAGGTACGTTGCGTGTGACCTTAATTAAAGAAATAAATTTTCAATTTTACTCATAGCCATATGTGTATTTTGAAAAGTACCGGTACTTTGTAGCTGAGTTACCAAAATCATCTGCCTTTTTGTTACAACCATGCACATTTCATTTTCTTTTTCTTAAATAAAGATGGTAATCTTGTAAAAGATGGATCAATTAAAATTGTTATATATATATATATATATATATATATATATATATATATATATATATATATATATATATATATATATATATATATATATATATATATATATATATATATTCTTTAAATAAATATATTCTGTCGTATAGCCAATTTATATCGAGTCTCTGCATTATCTATCCAAAAAAGTAAAGTTTAAAAGCTACATCTGCAAATTTCAAGCGTACTTTTAATTATAGGAAATCATTATATTTCGTAGAGATTCAATCATCGAGATTTTTATGGGCACCATTTAACAACGAATTTACAACTTCAACGAAATAAAAGTTTACCCATGAACCAGTATGATATAATAACATTATGTGTTATTTAATATCATTTAACTGAGAACCGTTAAAGAAATTAATTCACCTTTGAAATGAAATCTTGAATAAACCTTGAATGAAATCTTCGAGGGGGAGTGAAATTACATTACAAATGCAGTGAAATTAAAAGACATTTATAACCTTGTTTTATAAGATATTTCTCTTGTTCATCAATATGATAATGACATAGCGAGGAATTTTAAAATTAGTTGTCGTTGACTTTTTCAAACACACTTGTACATGTACTTTAGAATGTACATTTTCCATTGATAATTTTCAAAAATATTCTCAATTTATAATGAATGTACCATCAAACGTTCTTTGACTTTGCATATATTTTCAGGAGTTTTGAACAAATATTGAAGGATGAAAATCTTTTGTGTGTGTTTTTAAGAAAAATTATATTGTTTGAGCTGGTATTTCCTCGAAATTTGATTCGAAAAAGATGTACAGCATTACCAGGCATCATAAAATCGCACAAAGGTCTTTCAATATCTGGAACTTGTAAATTATAGTGGGATTAAGAAAATAAAGTTCAAAACTACGTTGCATTTGTCCTTAACAAGAGGTATTTCGGAAACAATAAATAAGGAGCCAAATATAGTATACTGTAAAGAATTAGAAAAATTGCAATCTTAGAATCTTTTATACCTTAAGAAAAAACAATCAGTTGAAGTGAAACATTATTTTCTTTCAATTTACAGGGAAAAAAACCTGCCTCTGTGTTTTTTTGTTTGTTTGTTTGTTTGTTTTTGTTTGTGTTTTTTTTTTTTTTTTTTTTTTTTTGTACGCAAGTATTTCAATGAAAAAAATCATATATCTCAATGACTAAGATGTGTTTCTTTGGATCCATGCAGAATATGATTTTTGATAGGGGAAGCTTCAACCAAATGCATAAATGCCTATGCTGGACATGAATTCTGTGTGTGTGTGTGTGTGTGTGTGTGTGTGTGTGTGTGTGTGATGCGGGATGCGTCTCCTGAGTTGCCCTGTGAATTGCTAGTACCTTTAACTATTGTACTGAGATAAAGAGAGACAAAAGTGTATAATTACTACCTTTACATTTGTTATGACTATCTTAAAGAAATATCTTCCACTCTCCAGTGAATTGTAATCACTCTGTCCCGTGCTCATAAAAATAGTTTCTAGTGTTTAACCATCTGGGTACACACCAGGTGACAATTTTGTGTCTACCTTTACATAGATCTTACCTGATTAGCGCTCAGTATATCCCGGACAAAGAAAGTCTCATTTGCTAAGCTTCCTTCGCACAAAATGTCCTTCACAACCACAGTTCCGATGAGATCATGGCGGGAAAAACGATCAAAATCGTAAATATTAAACTGCAACACTCTTGATGTCAATTCCTTATAAGGAACTGAAAAGGCAAATTTTTCATTAAATTCTGGGGATAAAGTTTTTCGATGGACTTTTGTCTGACACTTATGTTTTCTGTCTGGTAGAAGATAAATTTTGACGTACGGATCAGACGTTCCAGAAAAATCTTTGGCGGGAAGATCTTCGCACCTTAATACATTTACAACTAGACTCTCAGACCCATGGTTGTAGGCAAGGGTAAAAAATATTTTTCCGCAGACACAGTGTTCACTTTTAACGCTATCTATCGACACTTGCTTATACAACTCTGGTTTAATAACTCCAAGACTAGGCTGTTCCTTATGCTTTACGCTTTGAACTTGGAACTCTATATTTGAGAGATCTAATTTATGTGATAGTTGACGCTTGAACAGTTCATGGCGCTGTGATACAGTAGGAAGCGTAGATTGTCGGACGTTTGTTAACTTGAAGATACCTTTCTTACCGAATTTGTCGTCTTCTTCAAGAAAATGCTTATTGAGTTCTGGCGTACTTTGCGATATTCGTAAACGAGAACCTGATTGTATTGCATTTGGTGAGTATTCTTCGTCCGAGCTCTCATACCACTGGAACCGGTTCCGCTTCCGCTTACAGTACAACCATGTAATGTAAACAATCACTGTAATCACCACGGCAACACCAGCTGTTACAATGGCAACTGTGTACCGGACAGGGAAACCTGAAATAATTTAATAGTTGACTCACTTTAATATTGCAGTTTTCTCAGATTTTTATTTTCAATTTATAAAAATATTTCTCAAGAAAATTTGTATAAATATTCGTATGAAACACTTTAATACTCTCATCAATTGCATTCAAAACAGAAAATTTCTAATGAAAAGCAAAGAATTTATTGCTGAAGAAGAACAAAGCGAAATTGGGTCGTAAAATCCCTTGGTAGTACCAACAACTCACGGCTCTTTGTGGCTTTTCATAAACAAGTCATTAGAAATATTAACGGTTTTCCTGTTCACATTTGTCCTTTTCACATTATAATATTATTTTGCAATCTATTTTTTTTCTTTACAAAAAATAAATGAATAAAAATGAGATGGATTTTAGTTGCAAAACAAGTATTTATTTTGAGACACTTTCCAAAAAAAAGAAAAAAAGGATTGATGCCCTTCCATTTGTTTCCCGATTCGGTGCAATATGAAACTGAAATCAGTTCTAAACATTATCCAAAATACGACAATTAGCCGAATTTGATAATTAACCGATCTTTTAAAAAGCCTGTAGTCTTGATTTATATGCTACATGTAAGGTACATGTAGTAGCTGTGTTCTGATTGGCCAGACATGAAGTAAATTTGAACTGATTCAAAATGCGAGAGAGAGAGAGAGTTGTTTCAAAAAAATTATCAGTGATCTACTTGTTGAATTAAAGTTACACAAATCATATTGCAAGTAAATGATTCATCGCAAGTTGAGGTCTACTGGGTAATCGGATATATTTACTTAGATCATCGATCTACAAGATTATCGATTCTCATTGCAAGTACAGTAAAGCATATTTAAAAGATTCCCGAGTGGCGATTATCTACGCAATTTCATTAGGTACTCTATTCCTGCTTTCAAGTATCCAAGTTACGGAATAATATATCTTTAATAAAACTTTTCATATTTGATCGGGAAAAAAATGCAACTGAACAGTGGTTAAGGAAACCATACACGATAATGAATGGATAAGACTATCATTCTATAATTCACTTAAACTCGGTCACTGACATACGTGATCGTATCAGGTTTCTGGCAGCTCTATCGACTAGTGACGGCGAGAGTAAATCACAAGTCATCGCTGTCATACAGCGTCGTCTGCTACATATACCCAGAATTCCCCTGTGTTTAGCAAAAGACATATATTCTACATCCGGCAAAAGTAGTAAATTGGAAATGTGTGAAGATTGATTCTCTATATAGAAGTTTTGTCTTGCAATCATCAGGTCTGTGGTAATTTGTCACCTAGACCGATAATTTTTCGTCTCAGATTTATCGAGAGACAACCACCACAACAAGACGGATCGATTAGAACAATATGACTTGCAAATTATATAATCGGGAACCTATTCCTACAGATACTAAAATTACGGAACAACTGTCAATGCATGGTTCAATAAATACTCGCATTTTCTTTCACTTTCTACAGCAGAGAATTGATTGAAAATGACAATTATTTTCTCGTCCTGAGACATTTTTATAATTTGTCTATCCTTAATTATGTCCACATGTCAATGTGAATGCAGGAAAGCCAATGTCATGTTCTACGTATGGTTATTAATAATCAAATAGGTAATCGCTGTTTTATGGTTCTATCAAGCCAATATAAAATCTCAATAGCACTCGTCCAGGAAGTCTCCATGCTACATATATACTGCATAAATTATATTTATGAAATATGGAGATAACTAACAGTATTCAAGCTCAAAAACCCATTTAACATTACAAATCGGAAGCAGAGCAAACACGGGCCTCCAAGAATATCAGATGTGAGATCAGGGACCATGGAGAAGTGAGCATCCCCTGCAGAGCGGTCACTTCCGTCGTTATCTCCTTGTCATGATCAGGGAAAAAGGAAAAATCCGTCGACAATTCAGTGCATAAATAATGGTCTAACAATTAGTATGAAAAGCGTCAGTCAGCGTTTGACTTATTGAAATATTGAATTTGCTGACAAGGCCATTGTATCGACCATAAGACTTGCCAAACGATGACTACGAGTAAGACTGTTGATATCCTTGTTTCATCAATTTGTTTGTCAATATCTTGCCTCGTTTTAGAAATTGTTCATATGTAGAGCATGCTCTTGCGTATCGAATCAACTGGAAGACGAAAACCCTATAAGTGATAAGGGTGTATTACTACATCAGTAAGGGAAGTTGACGATTGAAAAATTGCCATCACGTCTATCATAAAGATGTATTGTTAGGTACCATGAAAGTCTTTTTCTAATTCCAACAGATTGTTTGAAGACCTTATCTCCAAAACTACATAGCTATTGTCAATCAGAAACTCAATCATATTTTTAATATCAACTTTGGTGTACTTGTGTGTACAATCAGAATGTTTTTAACAAAATAATTTTGCAAATGTCCAATAACAAGGCAAGTATATCGAATAGGCAATTTATGGTTCTATCAAGCCAACATAAAATCTCAATAGCACAGGAAGACTCTATGCTACATATATACAGCTTAAATCATATCTATTTCAATTTTCTACGATTGTAAGTGTTAGACCTTGATCGGTTTTTTACAGCTTTTTAATCAACATTTTACAAATTTGGCTTCATATTCTATTTGACTATTATGCTATGCTATTTGACTGTATAATATACGACCTATGGATACTCTGTGGGTGTAGATATAGAGACATTTATATAATAACGATGTTTTCAGCCTGAATCAATTAAACAAAATGTGTAATATCTTTTACAAAAGCATAGAACACATAATTACTCTGACTTAGACTGATGGACTATTAGACAATACTCAGAGAACCTAAACATGTCAATAAATCTAATTTGTGTTTTACTTGAAATTCATTTTCCTTGTCGTGAGTTGATTTTTTTTTTCATTAAGGTTAATGGAAGATCAAATGTAATTTTACATTAAGCAATTTCAAACCGAACAGTCCTTTCAAATTCCATCATTAAAAAAATTTCAGGATGTAAAGAATACTTTATAATGTTCCATTCATCGGCTTTTCCAATTGGTTAAAATTGATATTCTAAAATTATCATACTCACTTTGTCCATATGATTTCGGTCTGAAGGAAGTGTTGATTTTTGTGATTTAATTTAAAATATGGAATATTGTTTTTATTATTTGATCACGATTTGAATTAGATGTAGGACTATGGTTAATGATTTTCCTGTTGAACTGATTGATTCTAAGAATGCATGATTGTTGCTTCCTTGGTCATTTTTAATCATTTATATACAATTAAGAAGATTCTAATATGTTTGTAGCATTTTGCATACAAAATTAATACATTATTCAAGTTAAAAAATTTTGTGTGGTTATACAAGATTTCTATTAAAAAAAAACATCAAAATATTATTCATTTTGTGTACCGTATTTGATATGGGGAGGATTGTAGACACATGAAGTAATATCCACTCTCCTCAGAATAAGGAGAGAATTCATTATATTGAAAACATTCCCTCTGTACTGCATATGCAAGACTCAAGTTTCAATAGCTAATGAGTCGGTCAATTTCTGTACTGAATGCTTGACATCTTACTAACTCAAAAATTAAAATCTCCTGTGAAAACATGACCTTGGCGAAAACTCATAAATTCAAAATGTCCATTGTTGATCTTTTTTATGTAAACGGGTCCACTGTTGATCTTTTTTTATGTAAATGGAACTCTAGAAAGTAAAATCTTCCAATTGCTTGTAATTTTCTCTTTCTTTCAGAAACGTCAAGACAAATACGAAGTCATAAGGCATAAGCACCTTCATTAAAATGTACCATTATGAACTAGATGTTGACTATATAAATTGAAAGTAAGTCTGTACGATTAGGTAAATTCTCTTCATTCTCTGTAGACCATTGAAACTCTATGATATGGAAAATTTTAACGATGTGAACGGGGGAGTTGAAATAAAAACAAAGAATGGAGGCGTATAAGATGAGGACAATATTCCGCTCCGACACAAGATACGTGTATCTAAAAGATATGTGTAAGAATGCATTTCTCAATTCTAAGAGTTCATACAAGTTGGGTTTTTTTTTCAAACATCGTGTCTGTGTCATCCTTTTCAACATTTGATTCCTTTGATGCATTGAATTACTTTTTGATAAATGATATATTTTTTCAGTTATGTTTTGAAGGTAAGAGGCTGGCATATGATTCAAACTCTCTCCAAAGCTAAAATTAAGTATTATAGCGTTATTGAATGAGATGTATGGAGATAACGAACAGTATTCAAGCTCAAAAGTCCATTAAACAATACAAATTTCGGAGCAGAGCAAACACGGACCTCTAAAACATCAGAGGTGGGATCAGGTGCCATGCAGGAGTGAGCATCCTCTACCGACCGGTCACACCCGCCGTGTGCTCCTTGTCATGATCGGGAAATAACAGAAAAAAGAATTCGACAATTCAGTGTGTAAATAATGGCCTAACAATTAGTATGAAAAACGCCAGTCAGCATTTAACTTAATGATAAATTGTATTCGCTGACAAGGTCCTTGTATCGACCATAGAACTTAAGAAATGACGACTAGTTTAATGACGCCCAGTTTACTATAGTTACCGGTAACTATATGTAAAGTACGCTATAGTAAATCAAAGTTTCTAATGTTATCACTCTAGCATCATAGCCATCACTATGGTAAGTCAAAGTTTTCAAAGTAATCACTATAGTGTCATCGTTATCAGTATAGCAAATCAAAGTTTTCAAAAGTTATCACTAAAGTAAATTAAAGTTTTCATATTTATCACCATAGTAATTCAGTTTTCATAGTGATCACTATAGTATTTCAAAGTTTTCTTTGTTATCACGATAGTGTCATACTGATCACTATTGTAAATCAAAGTCTTAAAAATTATCATTATAGTAAATCGAAGTGTCAAAGTTATTACTATAGTTAACTATAGTTTTCATAGTGTCGAAATTATCACAATAGTTAACTATAGTAATGAAATGTGGAGATAAGGAACAGAATTCAAGTTCAAAGTCCATCTAGACAATAGTAATCAAGAGCAGAGCAAACACTGACCTCAAAAAACATCATAGATGGGATCAGGTGGCTTGGAAAAGTGAGCATCCCCTACCGACTGGTCACACCCGCCGTGTGCTTCTTGTCATGATCGGGGAAAACAGAAAAATCCGTAGACAATTCAATATGTAAATAATGGCCTAACAATTAGTATGTAACCTATAGTTAACTATAGTATTTTTGTAAGGAAGTATCAGACTACAGGTACTGATTCCTGCTCACATAAAGGCCCTCATCGAAAAGATTTTGTTACATTTTGCATTAAAGAATTAAATGAAAGGAATAATGCCACTCCTTTATGATGTGTTGGTATCATTATTTCACCTTTCTAACACAAGATATCATTTAATTAAAACAGTATAAATTGCATGTTTTTGTTTTATTTTACAGAAGTCAGTCGTGATAATAGAAACAGTTTATTTCTCAAGGAGGAAAATAGATACAGCACTTTTTTCACACAAAGCGATGTTTAGAACAGAATCGACAAGACTTTACTTAAGAATGGTACAAGGAACCAAATCAGAGGGAAATGGCCTTCACACATCGGAAATAACATTTCGAAACAAGCCGTAAGATGGGGAAATTAAGATCATAGTAAGTAACGGCTAATGAAGAGAGGGCAGATTTTTAACAGCATCTACTTTATAAAAGGCTGTGAATCAGTTTGATCACATTAGAATAAGAAGTCCAATTTTTGAAAGGATTAGTGAATTTTAATTCAAGTATGGACGATATTCACATAAAACATACATTCCCTGATTTAGATGCCCATGCAGTTTAAGTCATTAGCTGCTTATAATTTGTAAATACGGAGTAAAATTTTAATCAATTCTTTCTGAAGTTCTTTCAAATGGAAATTTTGACTGACAAATCAATATCTTTTTTTTCTTTTTGTGAGTATCCCATTTTTATCCATAGAGAGTAAGTAATGATTAGTGCTGTCAAGGATTATAGCAGATATTCAGATTTCCGTTTTTGTCAATCAAAAATATGTACATTATTCTTGATTAAAGACAGCAAAAAAGAGTTTTTATGTCATTTTACTAAAGTGGGCATGATGTGTGACAGACGCCCAGGGAGATTTCTTAATTTCAGCATATGCGGATGATAAGCCTTTGAATAGTTCGTGCATGATACCGGTATTTCATTTCTTTTGATATGTTCTTCACATCCAAAAACAACTGTATGACTTTTTCCTATTTCCCACTGATCATGTTTTAAAACAAATATTCAATTTACTCTATGTCAGAAAGCTTTCACTTAAGTTCCCTTTTTTCTTGCCTGTGTTTCTTGAGATTTTCAATTGACTCGGTCCTATTTAGTGAGAAGTTTGATTACTTTAGTATCACCCTGTGGTTTGATACAGCAAGGCACTCGTTTCTGTAAAAAAAAAATTTCACCCATAGTAACACAAGGTATTTAACTCCGAATTACATGGAGTACCCCCGTCCCCAGCATCACACTCATTTACACTTTCATAGAAAATGCACTGGCATACTGTTTATTACCATTGTCTTCAACGACAATTTATCTACACAACCATATATGGCATGCCTGTCTTTATTTTCTCTTATCTCCGTAAACAGCGTCAAAACTCTGCTAACCGAATGTGCTAACCTCCTTAATATGTTCCTGGATTTTTATTGGTCTCAAACATCTGTTTCTAAAATTATGGTATATTTCATCTTAAAGTGTAAATGAGAGCAATTTTGGGGATCGAGGGGGTACTCCATGTAGTTCGGAGTTGGATACCCTGTGTTAATATACTACTGGTTCTAAAAAAAATTATTACGGAAACAAGTGCCTATGGGGACAAAGCAACCTCGAATCTCCTTACCTAAGGACACTGTGTCCAAAGTTTGATTACAATTGATAGACAGATGGATGGACAAACAGAACAAAGTGAGCGTCACAGGTATTGCTTTCCCTATAATCTTAAAAAATAATTTTAATAAAAAAAAGTTTCAAACGTAATCTTACAATTTTTTGTATAATAATCTTATAGCTTTTAATGATGGTTCACTTTATGACCATTCTGTGAATCAAAGACATTAAAACAAACATAGATATTCTGGCTAGAATATTTGTAAATAATGTGAAAATTAATTAAGCATACTAGTATAATCTCTGTCTCACTGCCAAAAATACATTTTAAAATGCAACTGAAAATATTCTATATTTCAACTAAAGATTTAAAGATAAATTAATGTGAAAGTTTTAGGACGACTGTGAGAAACGCAAAATGGATCTAATTCAGACCGTTTTCGACTATAGAGGTATAATTATTCCTTCGCAGGACTACATTGATCGTACCAGTTTTCCAATTAGCAAGCCAAGAAAAAAAGGGAACTCAATAAAATTCCAAGAAAACATCACTGTGTTCATCTTGTCCTATCATCAAATAAAGCGGTGTCCGTAGTTCTTTCTTTTTAAGAAAGAAGTGGACATTATGGTAAACTTTGGAAGATTCGAATTCTTTTACGAAAAAAAACATATATATAAACCCTTTATTTTCATCTGATGCAAAAAATGATCATGCATGCATTAGAATTTGGTCACATTTAATAATGATAGTTCACACTTCATGCAAAGATGTTTATCTTTTCACCAAACTAAATGTTACAGGTAGGTGTTAGCGAAGTGCATTTATCATTCTTGTTTCATTAAAAAGGTGTGTTAAAACAAAAAATATTTGTTTCAATCTCTCTCTCTCTCTCTCTCTCTCTCTCTCTCTCTCTCTCTCTCTCTCAAGCAGAAAATGTTTTTTCCTTGGTCATACATGTTAAGGTTGGCTTAAGCCTTTGACATCTTATGCGAAGGAAACAAAATATTCCCAAGGAACAAGGCATTACGAATTCTTCATAGAATAGAAGCATTTATGATTTGGAAATATTTTTTTCATCCAATCAGATCAGAGGTTATTTTTTTCTTCTTTTGTTGGTCTTTTGTTGGTCTTTCTATTACCTATTTTAGGTTTAAGCAAACATCTATGACTTAAAGTATGAAAAAAGAAAGGGGAGAACAATACAAATACGATCTCACATATTTAATTCCCGTTAATAATGTCGCTTTACATTCTGGGTGTTGTCAACAGCATAAATGCATCATTAAAATGAAAATTTAGCCTGCCAATTTTGTTCCCATGATGATTAAAATACCTTGCTAAGAAATATAGAATGTAATTTTAGGTCTTCTTTATAGAGTTAGCTCACGGTAAGGGGAACGTAGGCAGTATAGCGCGCCAATTTCCAGGGCAATTCTGCTCCCGGTGGAAGTAACCAAATTCCTAAATTCACGCAAAAGAGTCATAAAGCTTTCTCTCCTTATGTTTGTTTGATTAGGACCAATTACGTCATGACAGCGAAGTGATTTACGGGAGTGTTGTCTTCACATAACGAGATAGTGTTGACGGCTATTGGACACTACCAACACCAGCTTCATGATCTTGTTTTAATATTAGAAACGTTTTGTATGTGAAATTTTTATTTTCATGAATATATGCAATATTTAAGTGCTTGTTGAAACTTTCCTTGGCAAAAAAACTGCTAGCAAGAGTTTATTAGATTTATATCCACTTATTGCTTACACTGCTAAAAATAATGAAAGCATGCATTTTTTTTTTTTTTTTTGGGGGGGGGGGGGAGGCTGACAATACTAAATCCCTAACTCCTGAAATTCGGCGTACCAAAAGCATTTTATGAAATAAAAGCATTGTATTTAAAAAAAAAAAAGGAAAAAGGAATTTTCTATACACAGTCTTATTTTTATCTTCTGCTGATGATAGCTTTACGTTAATGCGTATGTATCTTTTTTCAGGATTCAGACGGATTTATCTGATGAAGCTACATGTATATGACATGGCTGGTCCATTAAATCCATTAGTTGACGTATAATCTGATGCTTTAAAGACAAATGTATTCAAGGGTTCGTTACATTATGGAGCGTATTAATTTATGGAGCTTATATTTAGATGAACTATAAATTCATGCGTAGTTTTTGTTTATGCATACATGCACAGAATTTTACCTCATACGGTCATATTCACCGAATTTTACCTCATACAGTCACAAATCACAGAATTTTACCTCATACAGTCACAATTCAACGAATTTTACCTCATACAGTCACAATTCACAGAAATTTACCTCATACAGTCACAATTCACAAAGAGTCTCCATTTCATTCTAGAGTGTCCCTAGATAGGTAATTCTCAATTACCAAATAATTTTAATTAATTTCTCTAAAACATCATTCATGAAACAATTTCTTTCGTAAACGTAAAACAGCCATTGTTACAACTGCTTTGTACGTTGTTCAAGAAGAAGACTGGTATACATGTATGTTCTTGGTCGGAGAACAAGCACTTCTATCGGATCATTTTAGGGGTTCTTATTTTAGGATTTTTAGGTATTTCTCAGCAACGAACAATATAAGCAACTTCAATGTGTATTGATATGGATTTAACACTCAAATGTAATAAGTGAATATAACGAACAGTGATTATCTCCAAATTCTTAAATACGTCACACATTTATGAACAGGGCATAAGAAGTATCGCTTGGAACTCCAAAGGTAGGATCAGGTGCCTAATACATGTAAGCATCACCGTGGACTGGCCACACTTGTCGTGAGCCCTTTACATTGATCAGGTAGTCGGAGTAATCTCAAACTTTGTATAAAAATAACAATACCTAACAATTGGTATGAAACATGTCAGTCAAAATATACGACCCAGTGATTAGATTGTACTACAAACAGGATCATTAAATCGACCATAGAATTTTCGAAATGATGACTTTAAACGAGGTTGTTGAGATCCCTGAACAAACAATTTATTTGTCAGTAGCTTGTCTTGGTTTTAAGATTTGTCTTGATCAATGCTTTCTTTTGTATATCGAATAAGATGGGAGACATAAACATAATATGTAGGTGATAGTTGAATATTACTACATAAATAAGAAAAGTTGACGATGGAAAAGCTGAAGCCATCTCGTTTAATAGAGTTAAGTTGTAAATTGGCCATTATTGTCAATAGTCAGTAAAACATCCTAATCTGAATCAGATGTGGGTGTTTTAAATATTTATTTCAAGTTCACTAGGACATATGGAGTCGACATATGAATGAAAGTAACTAATGTTTAGTGAAAAATCGATATATCTAAATGTCGAGTTGAAGGCCACAGCAATTTTTGTCTCCTCATGTAGATTTTTTTTAAATAAATTCTGCTTCATAGAAATGTACAGATAAGTTGGAAATCCAACAAATTGTTGGAAAACCATGTCTCCAAAGATTACACAGGTATTGTTAATGAAGAACTCCAGCACCTTTTTAATATCAACCTTAGCGTACTTGTGTGTAGAATTAGAAGTTCGTTGAAGAAATTGCGAGACTATGAATCTGATTTTTATAGCAATCTCGAAATTTTCCATTGAACTCTAAAAAATGTTGCCAAAAAGAGAACTCTGCTTATACAAGGAAAAAGAAATCTCCCAAACCTTTTGCTTTCAAATTTGATTTCATTCATAAGAATTAAGTAAATCATACAATCATTTGTATCACTGAGATCAGTTTGCAATAAAGATTTCAGTGAATCCAATTCCCTCAGGCAATACATTACTATACAGAATTTTACTGGTTTCGGGGATGTTATTGTATTGTTGACCCCGCACTGCGGTTTACAGCTCCACAGAGAGCAGATTTATAAGGATGTCATTCCTGGACTTTGTTGCATAGAGAATTGGTTTGTATAAGTTCATGTAGGTACTTCCTAGTCAATGTCAGACAATTCACAAATGAAACATTCGATATAAGTGAATTTTTTTTTTCGAATTGGACGTAAAACAACAAGCAATTAATCTTAGGAAGTATCTATTCATCGCATCGTCATTAAGGTATCTAGACTGGGTGATTTGTAATGTTTTTAACGTATCAAATGGTATACACGTATCCTAACATTATAACTGACGACGAAAAAAATCATAAATCTTACAATCGTACGTCAGTGTTTATTAGAAGCTGGTGCCTCGTAGTCTTCAGATAAGGGGTTTCTATTTTCAATGCTAACTTTGCAGACATATTATTTCTGTCTTCAACATGTCTCTCCTGTCCCGATAAATCATAATCTGGTATGAATAAGCATCATTTCTCCAACCAAGCCATTAAATGGATATATCATTTCGAACACTAGTACGGCAAGTACTAATCTCTATTTTATGACTTAGACTTGCTATTGTTAAGATATTTTTTTCAATAACCTACACATTGCAAATACAAAAAATAATACAAAGAATTTGGAATTTACAACTGTGAACAACGATCGTCCCTCGTCATATAGGGCTTAATCTCGACATTAATATGGAAAATGGTTTTTATAAAAATCAATTCGTCATTTCGTGCAGTAAGTGAAAAATAATTAAAAATTTGGAACTCATAACGCATTTCACGACTTCAAAGCCAAAAACTTGAAATAAATGTAATATAATTTTTAAATGTGTATTTGAGTAGTTCTAAATTTAGAAAAAAAAAACAAACGACGTTTTCAATGGTGATAGTATACTATGAATTCGGATTTCAAAAACTATGAATGCATTTAGCAGGTTCAGATCATGATTTTTTGTTATAAAAATATAGTTCACACTTTAAATTTATGTGGGAATAGTAGGAAATTATTACTGAATTACGATAAAGATTTTATAATCAAGAGAATAAGTAGGCAATTTATAAATTGTTGCATCGATGTCCATTTAGAATATATTAAGTTATACAAGTTTATGTGTTTGCAAATCAAACATGATTTTGTCTGTTGAGTTGCTCTGGTGAATTGAATATCACGCCGATTGATAATTATCAATAATCCATTAGCTACACTCGGATGCGCATCCCAGCTAATCCCTATCCGTGAAAAAAAATATGGATCGGAGACGTCAATATTCAAATGTCCATATGCCTTTTAAATTTATTGCGACTTCAAAGAGCTGCGAATGGTTGAAATGATTTTCAGAAATGGTTTCATCTGTACATGAAAATCTCCATAGACTCTTGAAAATGTTGATCTTAAAGAATGTGGATGATGTAGTTTTTTCATGAACTATACCATTATCTTTTTTTCTAATACTCTAGAGGTGGTAGTCAAGCAGTAGAATGTATTTAAATTATAGATTGTTTCCATTTATTTTACAATTAAGCATATCCAAACCTATTTAACCCAAATTTATATGGCAAAGCAATTTAGGAAGCTGTAACAGCTCACATGAAAATAATGCTTCAAGATTTTCAAAAGACAGGGTTCGATTGCTCATAAAAAATTCTATTTCTTAAGAAGTTAACATAGTTGATTTTCATAAATGTTGAATGCTCTATATATAAATTTTACCTTCATCTTTGCTCTGTACCATTGTTAATTTCCTTGATTAAACACAACGTCCATGTTTACACGGGATGCATCATCAAGTGTTCATTGAAAACCTTTTACGATTCCTGGAAATTTACATGGGACCGTGGCACATTACACTACAATCGATGTACATAACGCAGAGTATAGATTACAATGGACCGCGACAGAAACCGACAAGGATGCATCAAATCACTTTCAGACGAAATCAACAACGGCAATGAACAAGATGATCCCAAGCGCGTCTAACATACGATGGATTTTCCCGCGCGATCCCGTTTTTTCCCGCGCTGCTGCTAGAAGTAGTTCTGAGGAAGAATAAAGATGACAACAGTCGCAGTCCAGGAAAAGCTGGGTTGATTATCGGAATGTCTTTGACTTGATATATCTTACGGCAGCAGTGAAATCACGATCGGAAGTTGCAATTAATTATTGTCCGTTCATTCACTGCAATACAACACAGTCACAAAGTATCATCTCATTTGGTTTTTCGCGCCTCTTTATCCCTTTTACTTGCTATATCATTGTAGTCTATCCTAACATTATCAATTCATTGTATGAAATATTTATTATGTATTGATCTCTCCATGAAGCGAATAAGGTCTGTATTTGTAATTCGGTAATTTTTCACATTGCTGTATTTCCAATAAATAAAGTTTTACTTAAACGATGAATTTAGTGCAACTTGTAGGGTTTTTGTGTTGGTTTTCAAAAGACGGAGAGACTCGATACCTTAGCATGTTACAGATATTAGATTTTGTCACGATACCAAACCAAAAGCCTACAATAAACATGATGATGCTCTAACACGAAAGAGACATCGTAAATTGCGAGATTAAAGCTAAGTTGCTAAATTACTTTGCTACAATAATACTAGTATGTGGTTGGTTATCTTGAATGAGGATAGGAATGTATGAATTTCAATAGCTACATTGTCTAAAGGTATTTATAAGATAACGCTTCCTAAGGCTTTAATTGATCGAAAAATGGCATTAAATGACTTTCTCAGACAAAACATGCATATTTTTAAATGTTTAACAGATTTTAAAATCAATTTAACTTTCTAAGGTCTGTTGCCCACCAGGGAATACTTTCTATTGCACTTATTTTATTACATCAGGAAAATCAGAATAACTGGCATAACAACAAGATGCATCGGCCGGCAATCAATCAGCTTAACTGATAAGCAATCACCACGAACAGCAAGCATAGCTAGCATTATCAGAATACAATCAACAGAAACAGAAAACATAGCTACATGTATCGTTACTAGCTACAAAGAGCATAAAGAGCTAGCATTAGCAATAATAATCAACATGAAAAGCAAGCATAGCTAGCATTACCAGCAATAAACAGCATAAACAACAAGGATAGCTACCATTACTAGCTACAACCAGCATGAACAGAAAGCATAGATAGCTACTTGTATTATTACTAGCTAAAATCAGTATGAAAAGCAAGAATAGCTAGATTAACTAGCATACAATCAGTCTGAACAGCAAACATACGTAGCATTAATTGCATCCAATCAGCTGAACAGCAAGTATAGCTAGCATTACTGGCGTAAAATGACATGAACAGCAAGTATAGCTAGCATTACTAGCATTTAGTCAGCATGAACAACATATCGAACATTACCAGCATACAATCAACATTACTATTCTACATAAATACACAGTTTATTAACTAAATTGCTCAGAGAAATTTTCGATTAAAGGTCACCGGCATAAATTTCTAGCACGCGATTGAAAATTGGTTTACAGTATTGGAACCCAAATTCAGAGTTTCACATTTACAATCATGAAAAAATCTTTTACATGAAATATGTAGAGATAACGAACAGTATTCGAGCTCAAAAGTCCATTAAACATTACAAAATAGGAGCAGAGCAAACACGAACCTCTAAGACATCACACATACATATTATTAAAATTATTGGGGATTAATATACGGTAGTATATTGCTGATACTCAATGTACCAACTTCCTCTTACACTAGTGTCATTAGTATCTATGTGGTAGTATTGACCAAATTAAATAAAAAGTGAAGCGGCATAACTGACATGCCTATCATTCAACCAGCATAATCAAGTCTTCAGCATAAATCTAGGGATTCAAGAAAATCTCACCAATGCTGTAACAGGAAAAGATTCTGATATCGTAATTTTAATAATTGCCATTTTAGGATATAACCTGCATGTATGCAATGTTGATTAAAATAATCTGGTCTGTAGTTTCTAAGTGCAATTGTTTTGCAATTCTGCAATTCTCAATTCTGCGTTTTAAAGTTTTTTTCTAGGTTCCATTGTTAATAGTATATATTAGATATAGAGAAATATTTTGGGGATTGATATTGTTTTAATTCATCATTAATTGCTATTGATTCGATTTATAGTATTAGCTCGTATAACATAAAGTAATGAGATAAAAAAAAAAATTCATCTCGGTATCTCAAATTTGTCCCATTTGTCATAATATTCAATAATTCAGTGTCTAGTTTTATAATAATTGCTTGATAGAGGCATTTTGTAGAAACAGCAGTATATATAAATCAATAACAGAAATAATTCTGAAAATTTACACGTATTCCCGTTTTAAAACAAAAAAAAAACACAATTAGAGAATTCATGTTATTTTGTTATGCATACAACTGTCATTTTGTTAGTGGAGTTTTTATCTACATAAAATTCAGGAAACTTCTGCTCCGTTGTCGTTGGTGTGCCATTGATATTTAGAAGAACTATCTTAGATTTACAAATAGACTAGAATATGTTTTTATCTATATCCTTCAACTAATATACGTTGTAGTCGTTTTCCCCTTATCTTGCATATCTAATAATTATTCTGTCTTTGTTCTTATGCCCTCACTATTATTTATGCAAAAGTGATAAATGAGGTTCTATTTTCTATTCTTATCACGTGACCCTCGATCGTGATCAGCAAGACTGGTCTATGTGACATCCCTCTTGTGGATATGAAACCTAGCTTGATAATGCAGTATAGATTTTAACACTATTTGTTTTATTCTGTCACAAGCCTGTAATGAAAATAATTTTTTTCACTCCAAACTGGATCGATCCTCCTTAATGGGAAATTGAACCAGTCAAGGAAATTGCCAGTATAAGTGAGATGTATTGTTTAAGAAATAAAAAATGAAAAAATTATGGGCTTTCTTAAACCCATGGTTTAAAACAATAAAAGCTGAGAGAGAAGGGAATAAATGATGCATTGCACGTCTTAATTTAAGGTCTCTGTCAGAATATTTTGAGTTTAACAAAAAGGAGTTCATGAAAATTATGATGAATTTTTTTTTTCGTAGGATTCTCGCCCATTAAAGCGAAAAAAAATCCAACAATTTTTTTCCTCATTCAATATCAGCAAAAGAATAGATGTTTTATCGTAATGGAAAATACGTACTTCCTTTTCACTTCATCACTTAAACCTTCTCTCTAAACAATGACGAATCGATCAGTCATAGCATATTCAAAGCATATTCAAAAGATTTAAGGTGAAATAATTTATTTCTCTGAGCATGCAGTGTAATAAAATAAATAAATGAAATGGTAGTCTATGAAAAAGTATTGATTTCACTGATTGTTTAAACAGTTACCATAGGACAGCTTTAAGATTACACATAAGCTTTTACGTGTGTCTCTCAAAAAGGATGAAAACGTGAAGATAATGAACAGTTATCAATTAATATCATAAAACCTGTAAAAGAACGGGGTATTTGCAAACAAGGTCATAATAACGACCATACATTTTGCTAAATGCTGACGTTAAGCAAAAATGTAGATAACCTTGTAATATCAACGTATTTGACAAAACCCGCATCGGTATAAAACTTATTTTACTCGAAACATGCAATTGCGAACCGAATAAGATGGGGGAGGGGGGGGGGGCAGAAATACTGTATGCGGGTGATCGTGGAATATAACTACATAAGTAGGCAAATATGACAATGGAAAAGCTAGTTCTTTCTCTTTTGTTTGTCATGCAGGTTTGTTGTTAGTTTACCGTTAACGCCTATAGTCAGTAAATAATCCAAATATGAAACACGTGCGAGAGACTCAGTGCATGGAGTTTCTATTTCGAGTTCACTGAGATATAATTGAGTCGATATATGAATCAAATAACAATGATTGTCGAATATACAGTAAAACTTGGTCTTAATGAAGTCACTGGGACTTGTGAAATTACTTCTATTATAAGGAATTCGTAAAATTTATACAGAGGGGTATCCAAGAAAACTTCACTATATCCGTGAATTCGCAATATCCGTGTTCGTACTAAACGAGTTTTACTGTATCTAACTGTTGAAGGCCACAGCAAGGATTTCCTTTTTCCAATGTTGAATGTTTGAATAAATTGTGCATCGTAAGGATATGAAATAAGGTCGATTAAAAAAGGATCACAGTTAGTGACCATAAAAGTCGCAACAGCTTGTCGGAAGATCTGGTCTCCAAAGACTAAATAGCTATTGTCAATAAGGAACCCCGGCACCATTTTTATATCAATTACAAAGGAATTTTTGTGGAATCAGAATGATTTTGAACAAAGTAATTTTGTAGATGACCAATCAGAAGATATTAAAATTTTCAATTTCTATTTTTGCTGAATTAATTATGTGTCCTAATCTATAAGATTATTGTTATCATAAAGATAAATTATGCAAAAAAAAAATGAAAAAGAATCTTCGGTATGATATTGAGAGATGCAAGAGGGGGAGTTACAGAAACTTGCAATTATTCCCTACAACGAGGACATTTAAATACCCACCACGCTTCAAGAATTATATCTAAATATAGATACAGCGATATGTAGATGATATTTATATGGAGGGTATGCAAATTAAGCTTGTTAAAGAAAATACAAACCATATTTTATTTATTTCATGCATAGTTTTTCCTAACAAAGCAACCAATTGGCAACCTGATGATGGATTTTAAAAAAATTAAACGTACCTGTATCACAGGAAGAAACAAGACCTTTCAGTTAAAACTGAAAGGTGGCTTTCAGTGACTTTTCAGTGGCCATTCAGTCACTGAATGGCAGGTACATTTCAGTGACCTTTCAGTTACCTTTCAGCCATAATTCAGGCACCTTTCAGTCACCATTCAGCAGACACATGTCTTTCAGTGACCTTTCGGTCGTAATTCAACTACCTTTTCATCAGCTTTTCATTAGTTTATCAGTAGTTATTCCTTGATTTTTTTTAAATAAATTTATTCACATTTTTAAATGTGTTTTCTTATTGAATATAAAATTCAGATAAGTAGAACTGGTAATGGTTAGATGTTCAATCGTCTTTAAATTGTTTACTACAATGTTAAATTGTGATTATTAGCTGTAAGATTTATGTCTTAACATATTTTTATAAACATTAAAGATTACAATTCAACTGTGGACTCATAAAATTCAAAATTATTTTCGAATTTCTAACTTGTTTCATGAAAATTGATCTAGAAAAAGAAAATTATTCAAATGATGAAAAATAATATTCGTATCAGAATTTAATTAACAGTAATAGAATTGTCTTATTTTTTCTTTCTGTAAAATCTCTAAATCTGTTACGAATATTTTCACAAGCTTTTTCAATTTGATAAGTTGTTAAATGAATAAACAGACAGTCAATCTGAAAAAAAAAAATCGAGGATATCGGTCAAATTGCTCTTAGAATAAACAAGAAAAAAGTTTTTCTTATTTTTTTTTCAACTAAAAAATAGTTTTTTTTAAATTTTATATCCACCAATCACAGTGTATAATGCAGTTAGTTTTCATGGAAATATCTGGAAAGACGAGACAGAATTAATTATTTATGCCTTTTCTGGAAGAAACTTTGATACTGTAAATTTTGTTTCTTAATTGTTAAAATTGCATAATATTTTAGCTTCTAAAGAATTTCGTTTAAAATTATTTTAAATAAACAAAATTAAATATTCATGCCTCTTGTGGAAGAACCCTTAAATTGTAAATTTTGTTTCTTGATTTATAAAATAGCACGATAATTTAGCATGTTAAAAGATATCGTTTCAAGAATTTGCAACGTTTTCCGAGATGAAGATCCATCTTGAATCATTTCTTTGGAGAAAATAAAAACGGGTGCCCGTCGCCGATAATTGTCATCATCCCGATAGGAGATGTGTAATTAATTAGTCAGCCTCAAAAATCCGCGCAATTAACGTAGAATATACAAAATGTATACAAGCTATATACACATTGCCCAGCTCCTCGATACAACAGGTGAACTGGGTGTCCCAATTCGATTTCCACAAATTTATCGATTTTAAATAACCAACTAATAAACAAGACGCCATGGCGTAATGGATAATGTCACGGACTATCAAGCGGAAGGCAACGGTTCGATCCCGGATTTCGGCATGATTATTTTTTTTTTAAATTCCCTTTTTTAATTTTTTTTATTCGAAAATAGATTAATTTAATACCATTATAATAAGAAAACGTGAAATAAAATTTCTAAGTTATAAAAATAAACCGATTATTCAATAAAAAGATACAACTGAAAGATAACTGAAAGGTCACTGAAATGTATCTGCCATTCAGTCGACTGAATGGTAACTGAAAGACCACGGAAAAGTCACGGGAAAGGAACTTTTCAGTGACTTGTGACCTTTCAGTGGCCATTCAGTTACCATTCCGTCAACTGGATGGTGGAATTTCATCCTGAATATGTTTCACTGTTGTCTGAGAAAGCCTAGAACAATAAAAAGAAACAATGGTCAATGTATCTCGCACAACATTTTGAAAGATGTGAATGAAATATATGGAGATAACGAACAGTATTCAAGCACAAAAGTCCATTAAACAATACAAAATAGGAGCAGAGCAAACACGGACCTCCAAACATCAGAGGTGGGATCAGGTGCCATGGAGGAGTGAGCATCCCCTGCCGACCGGTCACACCCGCCGTGTGCTCCTTGTCATGATCGGGAAATAACGGAAAAATCCGTCGACAATTCAGTGTGTAAATAATGGCCTAACAATTAGTATGAAAAACGTCAGTCAGCATTTGACTCAATGATAAATTTTATTTGCTGACAAGGTCATTGTATCGACCATAGAACTTACGAAATGATGACTTTAAACGAGACAGCTGATATTCTTGTTTCATCAACTTATTTGTCAATAATTTACCTCGTTTTAGAAATTGTACATACGTAGAGCATGCTCTTGCGTATCGAATCAACTGAGAGATATATACCCCGTATGCAGGTGATGAAGGTATATTGCTGCATAAGTAAGGGAAGTTGACGATTGAAAAGTTAAAGTCATCACGTTTATCATAAAGCTTGGTTGTTAGATTACCATTAACGTCTTTTTCAAGTAAAATATCCAAATATGAAACAGATGTGTCAGACTCTGTGGTATCTTTTATCTCAAGTTCACCAGGATATATCGTATCGACATAAGAATGGAAATATATTTCAATAATTAAAAATGTGTCCCATAATCACGTGGTCGATGCTGTATACAGGACATTCAACTGAGTCATTGCGATTTAGTTTTAATCTTGGCCACTACTTTACATGCATTTAAAATATTACTCATTATATATATATATATATATATATATATATATATATACTTAAATGAATAAAAACAGAACGCTACATTCCAAATGAAATAAAAATTTTCACTGTTAGCACTTTCAACCATGTTGGCTCCTAGCGACTGCCGAGCTTGGCGGATTCCTGCAGTGTTTGTACGGTGTCTATCTCTTCAGGCAGTTATACAGCTATGTATAGCTAACTAAAGAACTCTGTTTTTACTTATTTGTGTATATTCTTTCTGCTGTACGAAGAATTGAATTTATCAACATAATATGCAAGACATTCTAACTACAAAAAGCAAGGATATTTGAATAATTAACTGATATTCATTTCTGCCTTTAAAAGCTTCATATGCACTGTTCACAAGTGAATCAAAATTGATCACCACTACTCAGTTTTATTAATTATTTATTTCTAAAATACAAATAAAGCTTTATCTTTTAAAAATGTACTTAGCTATTGATTAACATGTAAATCTATTTGCGTCATGCGTTCACTCACTACGCTTTTATTGATCAATTCTCGGAATCATAACTCAAAGAATCATAAAATATTTTTTAAATTTGCATGGATTCTTTGTAATGTAAAGTGCATGCCATTGTCTTGGAAGTGGATTGACGACAAAACATTAGAGTATCATTTCAGGCATAACATGCATATTTTAACTGTGTTTTTTTCTTGTCAACTTCTCAGATTTATGCAACAAGCAAGAGACAGGTGCACTAGTATATTGGCAAGGGTCTACATAAAACGCCAAAATCCCAGAAAGTTATGTTTAATATTCAGCAGATTCATCATATAATTTTTGTATTGGGGTGAAATATTTTGGAAAAATATCATTAGAATAGATTAATTACTGCGTCCAGGTAAAACTACTGCAATGCATTTAAAATGGTACTTCAACGCCCAGGGAAATAATTCATATAAATTAAAGATACTAAATGTACTTGTGTCAATATTTCACTGCATATGAATTGACTTGTACCATCAACAATTGATTTAAAGTAAATCTAGGAAAGTCTATGATCAATTCCTGCGCATATTTTGTTGGTTGTTCCGATGTTAAAAATACTTTTGAGAGAAATAGTTGCCATGTCTGTCCTGCTTTGTCTGTCCATCATACTAGTAATCATATCTGAAATATGAAAGCCTTTTTTTCATTCAAAAGTTATGACCAAGGTTAAAGTTTTTGTAACAGCAAACGGACAGACGAATGAGCTTTAATATCCCAACGTTTTCGTGAAAGAGGGCGACAACAAAGGGACTACTGGGCATTTCAATGTTATTACACTTTTAACTTTTTGTATTCAGTTTACTGTACTCATATGCTTCTTATTTTGTAAGTATTGCATTAATTCATTCTACTTACAGGTTAATTACTGAACTTTGCAGTAGGAAATTTGTACATCGCTAAGAAGTTTTTGATACAGTATACTAATGGAGATTAAAGTACTACACCTCCTTTGATGCGTTTCTTATTCCAAAACTAATTCATCTGTCAACTTCCGTATTGATGCAGAGTTTTCTGTCTGTCATCACCTAGAGGATTATATGTAGCCTTTGATCTACGTTGATTTATTCTCTGTAGAACCTCACCTGGGAAATAAAATTGTTGTTTGTGCTGATTATCGAGAGTGGTTTGTTTCGAACTTTAATGAATCTGAACAAAATACTTTAATGGTTATTAGGGATGTGCATTAATTACTTGCCAATTACTTGCATAACGTTTTGCGGACCGGCTGCGGCCGATCACAATTTATTCCATATGATACGGAAAAGGTCACCATTTGCGCGCTCGTGACTATGCATAACAGTTTGATATGAAATTATCGTCACTGGTTATGCATTAATTAGCTTTTTCATCATATTTACTTTGAAAACAAAGACTTATACATAAAGTATTCATAAACTATTATTTCCTGCAAGTGTGGAAGAAATTTGTTCACGTCCAATTCCCTTTTGAGGAAACAATTAATTCATTTATTTTCAGTGTTTCAAAAATTAACTCGTTATGTAAGGGGAGAAAGTTAATTCGTACGTGAGAATATTGACTGTTCGGTTATTCTACAAAGATTACGTTTCCCAATCATTTTCTTTAAATAGTGTTACGTTTTTAAAAGTTACTTTTGTGACCTATAACTAAACATTTGTGTCTCGCAAAATTTTCAGAGCACACCTTTTAAACATTCGTAGAATGCAAAAAGGGAACACTCTTATGTAATCTACCCATCGGAGCACTTGTTTCTGTAATAAAAGTTTACTCAACAGTATAATAACAAGTATAAAATTCTCGCAAAGTATCAAATCGGCAGCAAACAGAATTAAGCATTTAAAATAACGTGTCTGAGAAAAGCGTAAGTCATTTCAGACTGTCTTCATACTTCAAAGCAAAAAAAAGGACAAATTGCAAGATAAAAAGAAATGACAGGTGCTTTCAGTGCATTTGTAAATTAAATTGATTCATCGATATGAGAATCAGGGATAAATGATAAGAATCTAAAGATATATCGAGCTTATACCCTGGATCTTTGTCACGTGATGATGCCGATGATTTCTGCAGACTGTACTGTATAGGGCGGTGAAGGACAACACAATAAATGCAAAGTTAAGAAAATTACCTTTGTGTCATTCACTGCTCTAGCATATTCAAAACAAGTTTTACTAGTTTTACCAAATTTTCAATTCTTATTCATCACTTTTGCCACTGTGTTAGTATCCGGAAAATCTAGCAATTTGCGTTCATATCTTACACACTTCCATGTTGGGGAGTACGTATTGTTAACCCTTTTTATAAAGTCATAAATTAGATATTGTCTGATGAGAAAATGAAAAATAAAATTGACAAATACAATACCATATTTCAAGTTGAAGTCCACACTTTGTATATCTTATAAATATACATCAATTACTGCTTCCAAAATTTTTAATTTAAAAAAAACTCTACAGTGCCTAGATACAGTGCAGGGAACTAATTTTGTTACATAAACCAGCATCAGCATAAGCATTAGTAGCATCAGGATCGAGCTAGCATCAGCATCAGCATTTAAAAAACAGCATTACCAGGATCAGCATCAGCAAGCAAAGGATAAAACCAGCATTGACCTACATAAAATCAGCATTATCCTACTAGCATCAGAAAATCAATGAGTTTTAATTCAGTAAAAAATTAAAAAAGAAAGAAAGAATATTAGTTAAAGTATTCACATTATTGATACATACTGAGATATTATGATCAAATAATTGTAAAAGGCACTTTTATTGCTTTAAACGGCAATGCTGAAATTCATTATCTACTTCCGGTAGCATTGACCTAATTATAAAACAGCATCAGGATAAGGATTACTAGCATTAAATCAGCAAGCAAAGGAAGCATTCAAATCAGCAAGCAAAGGAAGCATTCAAATCAGCATCGATGCTGTAACAAAATTAGTTTCATGCACTGTATCTAACATCTGAAATATAATCTTCCAACAAATCCATGTTCTTCTTCACCTTACAACTATAATCCTGCTGGACACGTCATTACTGGTGACTTAAATATAGCTCATAATGAGGACCTTATATCACTTATTTTAAAAGAGCCAAAATTTAAGGACACCCGATCTTTTAACTGGTGTCTTTAATTTCATAAATATTATGAATTCTGTTGAAGATTACGCCAGGCGATGGGCTAAACAAGACAAGAAAGGCCTTAACGTTTTGTCAGAATGGATTAAGAGCATCAGGTGGATGTTGAAATCTCGCATTAAGCGACTGAGGGGCAATATGAAAACCATCTATCCTTCTGTGTTCAACAATTCAGAAGTGAAAAAAAGAATTAGATAGATTACACGATCAATATATACTGGTTCCAGCTGACAAAACAGGTAACAACATTGTCTTTGTGTGTAAGGCTCATTATTTCAATTGTATTATAGAGGAGCTGGGGTTTAATTCTGCAAGGGGTAATCCAATTTATAGCTCCCTTTCTAAGGAGGAAATTTTTCGAAATCATATGTCACTTTTAAATATTTTTAATAGCCCAACAATTAAATTGAATTTGATTTGCCATACTTATACTGGATTCTTAAACTACATAAAAAAAACCTTACAAAGATACAAAACAAGTTCCAATAAATGTTCAACCAAACCTCTTTCTTTACTCCTCACTGAAATATTAACAGCAGTGAAGGAGAAACTCCAGGAGTACTGTACAACATATATTCGAAAAGTGTTGAAATCAGATGTGGATACATAAAAATTCCAAGGAACTTTTGGAAAATTTGAAATCACAAAATTTTACCAAAATTAATTACATCAAAACGTACGAGTTTCAACACTTTAAACAACCATTCCCCACGATAAATTAAAGTCCAGAATTTTTGACATCATAGACAGCTGTTTAGTTTTAAATGGAACTCGTAAATTTGCTTACCTTGTCATTGAGCATTTGAAAAATTATTCTGTTAAAAACCATTTTTGAAAAACTTTCTGATTATACACACAAGTACTCAGAAGTTGATATTAAAAAGATGCTTGAGTTTCTGATTGACAATATCTTTGTAGTTTTTGGAGATCTTCCAACAATCTGTAGGAATTTCTATAGGTATCAATTGCACCCCGTCATTAGCTGACCTATCTTAATTTATGTTCATATGAAGCAAAATTTATTCCGAAACTTATATATGAAACGAAGAAAACAATTTCTGTAGCCTTCAACTCGACATTTATATATGGACGGCATATTATCAATAGTTACTTCCATAAATATGTCGACTCGATATATCCCTGTGAACTTGAAATAAACATGAATGGATTTTTAAGCTTGATTACGGCTCGTTATCTCCATATTTCATTTAAAACTTAGTTTAAAGCAAGTTTTTTTAAAAATATTTCACTCATAATTATTACACGTCATCCTAGCATTAATGAATTATTTACCGAACTAAAAAAATGTCTCATTTCCCTTTGTGCACTTTCTATAAGTATGCCGCTCCTGGAATCAAAACTGTCTGAGATCCGTACATGATGGTGTGAAACGATTTTTTTTCCACTCGCAGAGCAGTGTTTTTGACACCTTTAGGCAGAGAAGAGAAAATAAAGGCATACGTGCCATATATGGTTTTACAGCTAAGTTATTCTAGAAAAATCGTAGGAGACACTTTTCCACTGGGTTTAACTGAAAGCGAAAATCACTGCTATTCTTTGGAAAGGGACACGCCATGTAATTTGGAGTAAGATACCTTGTGTTATTGTTATACGATGGGGTAAATTTTTATTACAGAATTAGATATGGAGATAATTAACAGTAATCAAGCTCAAAAGTCCTTACAAAAAAATACAAATCAGGAACAGAGCAAACACAGACCATTAAAAACATCAGAGGTTGGATTAGGTGCCATGGAGGAGTAAGTATTCCATGCTGACCGGTCACATCCGCCCTGTGCTATTTCTCGTGATACCATACACAATTCAATGTGTAAATAATAAGTAAAAATAAGAAGTCATGATTCTTCTCGTTCTTTTATGTTTCTTGACTTCATTGCAGAATTAATGTGTGTCCATACGCGCACATGTATGTAGATGATACCGAATCGAACTCGTACTCTAGTTATATGTAAATCATGTTTATAAAAGGAATAAATTTTTTTTTTCATTTTTTAGTTATAAATAATGATTAATCAAAGTATTTTTTCGCCTATCTGCTAGTTCTTAAATCGATGATTCAGTCTCATTCAGTTACTTTTGCCTTTGATCAATGTCACTTACATTTAATGTTTGGTTCATTTAGTATATTAGTTTGATTCTGAGAATAATGTACTTTATGACACTTTTTTGCACTAGGAAAAGCCTTGTCTCTGGAAAACTACATGTAATGGATCTAATCCCCAAAAGGAAAAGCTAAGCATTGCTACATTTATCACAGACCTATTCTTATTGTAAATGATTGTCAAACCCTTGCAGATAAACTTTTTTCCGGTAGATAAGTATGTCAAAGTGATCAATAGCTAAATAGAGTGAAAAGCAAACTAGTAGATTAAAGACCGTCCGTTTAATGACTGATATCATCAAGGAATATGATACATTAACAGTGCAAGTAAATATTTAGACCAAAACTTGTTAGTTGAATAACATTAACAGCGAAGTGTCTAAATGAAAGATGCGCTCTATTAAGTGCAGTTTATGGTTTTATAACACGTTCTATTTACCTTTTCATTAGTACCTTCCAATTACAAGTTATTTAACTTTTATGATCAAGTTTTTGATCCATGAGATCAGATCTGATAACAAGTTAAATAAATTACAAAACCTTATGAGATTGATTTAATTCCCTTGTCCTTACTAAAAATTTGGATAAAGGAATACATTGCAAGTTTGATTATTCATTTTTGAATGCACAGTGTATTGACTGGATATCAATGTAGTACAGAGCCGTTGCAGGATTTCTGGAAAAAGGGGGAGGGGTGCGGGGGAAGTTCTCGTAAGGTCACCCCTTTCTCTGAGCCACAAAATTGTTTATAGATGGTTATCATTTTCGGGGGGGGGGGGTACACTCTTGACGTCATTTTTTTTTCTTCAAATTTTAGATATTATTAAACTAACAGCATTGCAGTGAATTTCCTTGATATCTGTTTGTAAACATACTTTTGAAGTATTAATAAATATATTCCATTTTTCCTCACTACGGATAAGATAATCAAGAAATTCAGATATTGAAAATATCTTTTTTTTCTGGATTTTAACCTTTATACGTTATGCAACAGATTTCTGAATTTGAATTACAACAAAACTCGATAAAACATCTCGACATGTAACATCGATAGATACATTAATCTTACTCATCACTAAGGTAAAAAGGAAAAATACACGTACTAAATTCCTTGCATAATGTAGTACCGAGTTTCCAAAAGAAAACTCAATAAGTTATCTAAGACAAATGAAACAGACTTGCACTGTTAAATTATTTTAAGACATCATTAATTTTAGTCCTGCGTTCTGTGTGAAACTTACGTAAAATCCTCTTCAAAAATTCTTGGAAAAGACAAATTGACAATGCAGATGTCTCTGAATGGACAAGATGAATAGCTTCAGACAGATCAACACCATTTGATGTTGAACTCTGATAAATGACAAAATGAAACTCTCTCTACTGCAGCCTTACCTTTGAATCAAACTGAATTAGTTTAGAGAATCTATGCCTTTATTGTGGTTGAAAATTACATTAGGAGGAGGAAGAGGTACAGGAGAAAGCCAGCTAAAATTAACATTAGAAATTAAGTAGTGCGGGTTTCTTTTTGTTCTTTTTTTTCAATTGACCATTTAAATGTACTTTTATTATAACGAATATGTCGTAATGAAAATTTGTTTTTGACATTTGTATTATCCTAGAAGTAGATCAGTAAACTAGAACATTTTATATACATCACCTATTAAAGTCTTGTTTTTCTTACGCTTTTGGTCATATAGACAAGGCTAATCTTTTCTTCATGGTATCACGTTTTACAAAAAGTTATTATTTTCTTTATTACTACTTATCCCAAACTTCTCATATTAAGACAGATTATAAGCTACCTGTACTAATTATAATCGTCTTTCTTCCCATGACTAAGTTAAGATTCCTATGTTCTAAGCTTTGTTAAGATGACTTTTATTTAAGGTCATGTAATTATAAGCTACCGTCTGTTCAAGTAAGAATCTCCATTTTTTCTTTCTTTTTCAGTCATGAAGAAGATAAGAGTTGTAGACAGAATTAAAAAAAAAACAAATAAACTGAAGAGAAGGACAGAAAAAAATTACCTGTATATTTATTATTTAAAAAAATATAGATATATCCTATAAACATAATTATAATCTTTATGTACAGAACTAACCACTAATATTTCTCAATCATGAGATATTGGCCACACGAGAATTTAACATGGTTAGTTCTTGAGACCTTGTACTTGTCAAAATGACCTTGACAGGGTCAGAAGACATTCTCTGATCATGCACCACATCGTCAGTCGTTTTCTTTAAAAATCGTGAGCAAGTTTAAAATTGTGCACAGATAAAGAGAGGCACAAACAGGTCTAAAACAATATGTCAAAAAAGAAATGATTTAGTAGTATACCTTTAACCTTTCTTGATTTTGTTAAATTAAAGGTTAATTTTTGTATGGTACACGTCGCATGTCTAACATAATGTATGTTTTGCGTCAATGTTTTCCGCATTGAAGACTGCGGCAAAATGCCTTAATTTAATGTTTTCCGTTTCTTAAGATTGTTGTGATGAATAATGGAAAGTTTTTATCAACATGGAAACAGTATTCACTAAGATAGCTTATTTTGTTCTACAAAGAGTATTGTAAATGTGCAGTTTCATTAAAAACATCTATAAACATCTTATGTAGACCTACTAAGACCTTCTTGAGTGCTTCCAAATTAATAATGTTGATAAAAAAAGAAGGAGGTTTTCGTCATAGATTTTTATGTTACAAGAAAAGCAATAACATTTTTAGTCCCCGTTTGCTTCAGAAATTAATTTCCGTAGCTCTTATTGGATGCATTACGTAGGACAGGCATCGCTTACACAGTGAATATTACCTGACCGTATTTTAAAGTCTTCTCTGTATATGATGAAATACATTTTAAACGTATTTATAGAAACAATCCCTTTGCCACTTTCATTGACATTTTATCACAAGATGCTTTCTCTGATCAAGCATTTTTAAATTGTCGTCTTGTCGTTTCTTGTCGAAATTATCTGAAAATTAACCAAAATACAATACGCATTCCAGGGAAAAGGACACACAATACTGTATAAATATAACCATTTCAAATGCCAACGTGTTCATTTCAAATCAAAAGAATATAAATTTCTTAAATTATATCTTAGTATGATTCATTAAAATTTATTAAAATTTCAATCATTAAAATATATGTACATGTATATTTTTTTTTTATCTGAATAGGCACTCACTTAATAATCATAAAGTGAAAAGGCAGAATTAGGTGAAATGAAAAGAAATACTAACGTGAAAAAAGGCATAGTAGCACAAAAAGGCGTTATTATGCCTTTTAAAAAGGACTTTTAAAGTAGTAAAACAAAAAAGGTATATACAGCAAAAGAAGCGTTATTGAGGCTTTCATAAGACCATTTTATCACGAAGTTAAGATGTGTATTTAAGCAAATAAAGGAAAACATGTAATTATATGATTTTTAAGGCGTTATATCTAACAAAATATTTTTAACACAAGAAAGCAATGTTAAGCCATCAATCTAATGGCATAATAACGCTTAACGTCCAAATTCAATATATATATATACAGACGGGTTGTGAATTTTGATACAGAGACAATGCTGAGATGTACATGTAAATAGTGTAAAAATAATGTGTTTCAATGCTGACTTGATATTGTTTTAGACAATAAGGTAGTATACAATAGATAGACCAATTTTTTTCCTCAAATTCAATTTTTTTAAACTTTGATATTTTGTACTTGGATACAGAATCTCGCTTTATAAGTAATATAATAGAAAAAAAATCAACCGCACATTTTTTTTTGCCCACATAGTTTGAAATTTGGTCTTTCAGACCCATGTAAGAAGAAATGTGTATTATTTAATAACCACGAATCGATCTACTGCAAATTTGTGTGATTTTTTATTAAGGCAAACTTTTATTACTAATATTCAGTAAAATATATTGATACCGGTATATTTGAGCAGAATTTGATGTAAAAATAGAACATACATAGTCTCGGAATTGAAAATTCACATGGAAATCTGCTACACTTTACGTTCTCTCAAGAGAAAATGTATGATTCAATTTTTACTAACATTCAACAAAATGATTGAAATGGAACCCATATTAAATGTGTCAAAATGAGTAAAATTGAACCGACGGATTCAGATATTTTGGCGATAAAAAAAAAATAAATGCAAAAAATTAAAAGAATCAGAAGATGACGTCACAATATTTGACCTTTGACCTCTTAATGTGACCTTGACCTTTATTGTTGATAAAGAATGGAGACTTCTTACAAATATGTCCAAATATCAGGTTTCCACTGTTGACAATAAATGGATCAAAGTTTACTTGCATTTAATAACAGACGTTCATATCGCATGTAGATGGCATATACAAAATCTAAAATGTAGGCTCCCGAATGACCAATATATAGGATGATTTTCACTAAAATGTCCTATAAATCTTCCGCGAAAATTTCCACTTTTGTTCCGCTAAGATGTCAAATGGCGCAATCTTTGACATAAAGGTTCGTCTTTTTAGTCCCCTACCGGTGAAACCGGAGGGGACTATAGGTTTCCTCTGAGTCTGTCCGTCCGTCTGTCTGTCTGTCTGTCTGTCTGTCTGTCTGTCTGTCCCTCTGTCTGTCTGTCAGTCTGTCCCACTTGGTTTTCCGCACTTTTTTCCTAAACGCTTGCAGATATTGAGCTGATTTTTGGTATGTGAGTGTATCTTGATGAGTTACAGACCAAGTTTGCATTTCGTTCCGCTTCATTGATTTTTGACGGAATTACGGCTTTTTCAATTTTTACAGGTTTTCCGCAATTTTCTTCTAAACGCTTGTAGATATTGAGCTGATTTTTGGTATGTGGCTTTACCTTGATTAGTTATAGAACAAGTTTGCATTTAGTCCCGCTTCATTAATTTTTGACGGAATTATGGCATTTTCAATTCTTAACGGGAACCAGTTTACACTTGCCGGTAGGGGACTAGTATTGCTAATGCAATACTCTCAGAATGCTTGTTTAATCAGCAATTCAATTACTTATCAGAACAATTTTTTCATGAGAGATCCTTATAATCAAACAGGTATTGAAATACATATTAACAAGATCAATGGCACTTACAAATCTTATCTATTTCTAATGATTAAGAATTAGCTTTACCGATAAGTAATATTATTGTTTAAATAATGTATTAATTCAACTACATGTATGTACCATAACTGAGAACTAATTCAAACTTCTTATAGTACCTTAGAAAGTTCAAGCACATGTATATACACTTTATAAAACTTTTATTATATGTCAAATTTCTACCTTTCATTCTTTCTGAACTTTGATAACATAACTACGTCCAACTTAATGAATGATCTGAGCTCTTTGTACTTTGTGTTTGTGCCTTTTTAACAATTGATGCAAGCCTTTATTGACAGCAAAGTCACAGAGGAGAATAAAGGAAAATTTGGAAGTAACTAAACGAAGCATGCGGTGCATGTTGGCGTTATCAAGTACTATCTGGCCATCAAATCAATAAAAAGTAACAAAGGTAACTACGTACATGTAGTCGTTGATCTTTCCTTTTTTTATTTTAATGTGTACCTTTCCACACTCGTGATACTCTAGGTTCAAGTCTTTTAGTATGAGATAATACCGGTACTGTGGTATGTAAAGCTTCCTTCTGATGATTAACTTAACTAAACACAAACAGATGAGGTACGTCATGTCTGAAAAAAAAAAATGAAGCAAGTTTCATGGTTTAAATAAAATGTTTTTATTTACTATTCCTTATTATACAAAAATGCATGTCTTCAATTCCAATCGTAAAAAATCAAAATCGTGTTTGCTTTATGTTTTGAAACATGGAGAATGACAAAAATGACGTAACAGAAGATTAAAACTTTCATAAACACCTATCTGAGAGGCATCCTCAACATTAGGGGGCCAGAAAAGAGGATCAGAAATGAAGACCTATGGAAAAGAGCGGTCCAAGAACCTACAGTTAAACAAATCTTACACCGGAAGTGGAGTTGGATTGGACACATCCTCAGGGAACCTGCATTGAGCATCATTCAGCAGGTGCTATATTGCCCTGGAACCCACAGAACACGGGGAATAGAGGTTGGCCAAGATAAGGCTGGGAGCCAATTTCTTGCAAGGAACCATCTTGACAGAAGCAAGAACAGCAGCCCAGAGCCGAGTCAGATGGAGGAGCATCTCTATGGCATATGCTCCTCTCGGGTATGAAGGCTGAAGTAAGTAATATGTTCTAAATAAAAAATATGATGAATCCATAACTTTCTTGGAATTACATTTCTTATAAGAGACATACATGCACAATTGTGAAAAACGAACCAAGTCAAAACATTCAATGAATTTCCAATCATTTTTTTTTATCTAATAATATGTTACACGGGTAAAGATCGAGATATTGTTCATATCTCGATTTTTTGTTCTTACGCTCCTTTGCATGGACCAACACATACCTTCTAACCGTAACATCACACACGCCACGAAAGACTGTTCTATAATTCAAGTAATGTGAAACAATAATTCCTTTCTTTTAAATCCTTTTATGGATTAAGTGAAATTGTGAACGTTCTGTAAAATTACATTTATAATTTATCGATTTTAGAGTGTAGGACATGAAAGATTAAACTATTGTGTGACATTTTATGATAACTCGATGATTAATGTGGCTTTATGCATTTTTTCCAGTATATATTGGGGATGTTATATCCATTCATTTCTCTATAAAGCCACAGATGAACCTACAAAAGAATAGTCTGGGTTTCTATCGTCAGCAATCTCCATAGGGATACTAATGTAGCGAAGCATTAAAGGAAGATTATAGAAAGACAATGAACTTTCATCCCATAGATATCTCAATGTGAAACGCTTTACTTTATGCATACATACTTATTATTAATGCTTCAGTGCTGAGATTCCTGGAGATTTGCTAGAACTTTGTTAAACTTTAGACCTCCACCCTGTGGTCTGTCGATTTTTCTTCAAATATCTTATTGTTGATTATTGATTTGTTATTTAATTTTACCAAAATCAAAATGAGAAAATATACAATGACATATTTATGCTTCAATGAATTTATATGCATTTCAAAAATAATAATAATTTGAGACCGTCATATCTCCATCAAAAGTATGTATACAAATAAATCAGGGCTCCTGTTCCATGAGGGACATCACATATGTTTCATGGGCTCACTAGTTGTTGGTGACTTATATCTTTACTTCACCTTAGTTTGAAGCATTTTCAACCATTTTCTTACTCTTTCTCACACTACGTACAGCATCTTATACATTTCAATCAATTTATTCTTTTTCGATGACGTGAGAAGGTATTTCCAATTAATACTCAATTCTGAGAAGTGTTACCCCGTTTGCTTTTTAAGGACATCGAATTATACTATTACATGTACATCCTCTAAAATATTAACTTACAGGTTTTAATGAATTGCTTATAAAAATCCTTACAAATAAAGATACAAGACGGGTTCCAGTAAATGTTCTACCAAGCCACTTTCTTTACTCCTCACTTAAATATTAACAGCAGTGACGGGGAAACTTCAGAAGTGCTGTACAACAATATATTTTTAGAAGTGTTATAAATCAGATGTGGAAACTTAAAAACTCAAAGGAACTTTTAGAAATTTTGAAATCACAAAATTTTAACAAAATTAGTAACATCAAAACGTACAACTTTTCATCACTTCATACAACCATTAACCATGATAAATTAAATTTAAGCCCATGCTTTTTAACATCATAGATCGGTGCAGACCTATTTTGTATCCATATGAAGCAGAATTTATTCAAAACCTTCTACAAGAAAAGAAGAAGTCTCTTCCTGTGGCCTTCAATTCGACATTTAGATACATTTATATCGACGACATTTTATCCATAAAAATACTCATTTTCATTCTTATGTTGATTCGATGTATGCCTTTCAACTCGAAATAAAAGATTCTACAGAGTCTGGCACGTTTGTTTCATATTTGGATATTTTAGAAAAAGACGTTAATGGTAACCTAACAAAACTTCATGATAAATGTGATGACTTCAATTTTTCTGTTGTCAACTTCCCTTATTTATGTAGCAATATACTATTATCACCTAGATATGGAGTGCGTCTTTCAGTTGATTCGATACGCAAGAGCATGTTCTACGTACGAACAATCTCTAAAACGGGGCAAGCTATTGACAAACAAAGTGATGAAACAAGAATACAAACAATCTCGTTTAAAGTCGAATTTCGCAAATTCTACTGGGATCAAAAGTACCAATCAGATGCCCGCTAAGATTTCTCATACACATCGCAAAAGATTGTAATTTAATGATAAAGATTTTCTGCATCCTTACTTAATCCTGGGCCAGGGTTCCTGGAACTTTGGAAGAACAGTGTTAAAGTGTTTATTAAAAGAATAACTGTTTTTTTTTTTCTTTCTTTTTTTGGATGATGATGATGTGATAAACAGTCTGCTCACATGATAAATTGTGTGAACGCCAAACTGTTTGATCAAAATCATAAAACAAAAAAAGAGTTATTCTTCATATTTATATTTTAACTGATCCTTGATTCAACAGGGAAAGAATGAAATATTTAAAGTAATATTATTCAATAATTAGACATCTAAGTCTGCAAGCCTCGTCCTATGTATTACTGAGCTACACACAGCGAGAAGGCTGTTCTTTCACGTGATGAACAAGGGTTTGTTTTCTGGAGAAATAAAGCTGTTTCTTTATTTGTAGTTTTATGTAGGACAAAGACATTTGAAAATGTAAAATTAATATTTATGTGCAAAATGATCGATCAACTCTTCCAGTGATAACTGTATTCGTCCATTGATCTATCATCTTTATTAAAATCAATAAATCCATATGATTCCTTTCTTTCAATGGCTTTAAACAAGAAAGATTTAGATGTGAAACATGGTCCATTAAAATTTACGTCGTATTTGTCTGTCTTGTCATAGAAATTTAAGTAGAATAGAAGTCTTTTGCAAATGTATAGTAGTGTGCAATGGGTGAAACAATAAAATCCTGAAGAGATAGTGAAAAAATATATATTTCATCAAAAATGTGCAAAATAGTGAAATCACAAGACTCGATCTATAGGCTGATTTACCGGACCGCTGAAATGTGCATATTTTTAAAAAAGAAATTACATCGTCGACTTCACAGTTTTTGTCTGTCACTGACGTCAGTACATTCTATGGGGATTTCGGGCTGTAACTAATTGCACATTGAAAAGGTAATAAATCTAAAATTAATAGTTTGTGTCAGACAACATTTTTTAAAAAGAGAATTTAAGTTCAGTAAAATGTAGTCATTGAATTTTACTTATTTTTATTAACATTCTTTTCAAGGGTTTAAACTTAATATATTTGCAGCATATTGTGTCATGTTTTAAATTTTGAGTTACCCGGATGCAATGTTTTGGTCTGTGGTTGTAAAATAAATATGTGATGGACTCTTGGACAGGGTGCTACTCATTTGGGGGTAAAGCATGGCCATAGGAACCGGGGGGGGGGGGCACGGGGGGGGCGTGCCCCCAATAATTTTGCCGATATATAGATTACTATAGAAAACATAGATACTATATGCTTGTGCCCCTCAATAAAAAAGTCTGATGACCTTTTTTTGGCTTGTCAAGAAATTCTTGGTAGTTGATAGTGCCCCCTCAACTGAAAATGTATGGCTGTGCCCCCCCCCTTCAAACTGAAATTGCTTCCTACGGGCCTGTAAAGGAGGGGGAGGGGTAGGTCACTCTATTTTGGGGGAGGGGTGGCTGCAAAGATGAAAGGAGAGTGATATATTCTGCATCAACAGTAACTAGTCACATTTATTTTACGTATAGTTTGTAGGGATATATGAATATACTATAGTCAAACACTGTCCTTTAATTTATTACATTTCTTTAAAGAATTTTAAAATGCATAAAACTGAAATAAGTGTATTTAGATTTTGTCTTTATGTGTTTACTCTGAACAGTAGGTGATGTTAGCTGTAGATCTGTAGCTCGCTGGTAGGTGATGTTAGCTGTAGATCTGTAGCTCGCTGGTAGGTGATGTTAGCTATAGATCTATAGTTCGCTGGTAGGTGATGTTAGCTGTAGATCTAAAGTTCGCTGGTAGGTGATGTTAGCTGTAGATCAGGTGATGTTAGCTGTAGATCTGTAGCTCATTGGTAGGTGATGTTAGCTGTAGATCTGTAGCTCGCTGGTAGGTGATGTTAGCTTGAGATCTGTAGCTCGCTGGTAGGTGATGTTAGCTGTAGAGCTGTAGCTCGCTGTTAGGTGATCTATAGTTCGCTGTTAGGTGATGTTAGCTGTAGATCTGTAGCTCGCTGGTAGGTGATGTTAGCTGTAGATCTATAGCTCGCTGGTAGGTGATGTTAGCTGTAGAGCTGTAGCTCGCTGGTAGGTGATGTTAGCTGTAGATCAGGTGATGTTAGCTGTAGATCTGTAGCTCGTTGGTAGGTGATGTTAGCTGTAGATCTGTAGCTCGCTGGTAGGTGATGTTAGCTTGAGATCTGTAGCTCGCTGGTAGGTGATGTTAGCTGTAGAGCTGTAGCTCGCTGTTAGGTGATCTATAGTTCGCTGTTAGGTGATGTTAGCTGTAGATCTGTAGCTCGCTGGTAGGTGATGTTAGCTGTAGATCTATAGCTCGCTGGTAGGTGATGTTAGCTGTAGATCTGTAGCTCGCTGTTAGGTGATGTTAGCTGTAGATCTGTAGCTCGTTGGTAGGTGATGTTAGCTGTAGATCTGTAGCTCGCTGGTAGGGATATGTAGCTCGATGGTAGGTAATGTTAGCTGTAGATATGTAGCTCGCTGGTAGGTGATGTTAGCTGTAGATCTGTATCTCGCTGGTAGGTAATGTTAGCTGTAGATTTATAGTTCGCTGGTAGGTAATGTTAGCTGTAGATCTGTAGCTCGCTGGTAGGTGATGTTAGCTGTAGATCTGTAGCTAGCTGGTATGAAAAAAAGGGGTTGACGACCAGAGAACTACAGTGCTACCATTTGAAAAAAAGTGTATACTATTTCCACAGCTAAACATTTCCCTTACCTGTTGTTAAATAGCCTTTCTCAGCCTGTAATTGAAACCATCGAATATACATTTTTTTCTATGGGTGCCATAGCTGTAGCTCGCTGGTCTGAAAAATATGGGATGGACGACCAGAGAGCTACAGTGCCACCCATTGCAAAAAGTGCGCCGTTTCTCGATTTATTTCTCCGTATATTTAAACTGCAATCTCAAAATATTACTAACCGTGTGTTCCTAAGATATTCTTTCACTATTTCTACATCAATACATTTCCTATAACTTGTTAATAGCTTTCCTGGGCTTGATATTAAGACCATCCAAATTGGCCCAATATGCGCTTCGAGCAGATGTCAACTACAGGAGTAATGTAATTGATAGAAGTTTAAGATTTTTTTTTTTTTTTTTTTTTTTTTTTGAAATCGAGCTTTTGCGCAGTTTGTATGTGAGGTAAGAATATGAAGAAATAAATCCAGAACCGAGAGCAACCTTTTGTGCGCAATAAATATACAGGTTTTTTTCTATATAGGTGACACGTACTGTAGGTCTCCGGTCTGTCAATATTTTTTTTCGGATAGCTACAGTTCTGCAGTTAGTGATAATGTGTTCACGAAAGGATGAGTGCACTTAAGCTATGAGAGCTGGGTCCCGGTGTTTTGCGCAAAATAAAATTCCAAAGTTCATAAACTTATTGTTTTATAGGTATTAAACAATGTCTTAAGAGCAGGATTTGGTATATTATACTACATGAAAGTATTAAATAATGCCGAGCGACACTAGCTTTTGAGACGGGGGTCTAACAGTTTTGTCACATTTCTATTGCTATTCATATGTATACCAGTTTTCAACGACATTGTTTACATCGAGCCGCAACTTGTCCATTGGTCTCATTTGCACAGAATGTGTATTTTGATTTAAACTTCAACATATCCAAAGGACAATGTTGGACAAATTGCGGCTCATATCTAATTTTTTGAAAAAGTCTCCAAACTACGGTCGAATTAGCCACTAAATTAACAGTTCACCGAGTGTCAACGATTGATATTATAATAACTTTACTCACGTGACATTCCACTGTTCGATACGCTAAGGCTTTCATTGAGCATTTCATTGTGTTTGTCATTGAAAGTTTCTATTGTGACAGTATCTGTCGTACTTCCAACTTCAAACTATGGAAGATTTTTGCGCAAATTTTAATAGGGTTTGAAGATTATATGTCTCTTATTTTACTTTGTATTTTTCATTACGGGTGTTTTGAAAGAATTCTGGTATTGACAGTGTAATTAGTAAGTACATGTACAGGTTCATGTCGCCTCTGTATAATGGTCTGCAGGGCGAGACATCTTCCCCATCCCTAAACACAAGATTCATTTATTATTTGTGCACCATAAAACTACACAATCTCTCTCTTCTCCATTTAAATTCGCAGTGCGAAAAAAAATCATATACATTCCACATCCATGCGATTTAAATGACTCCACCTATTTGCGGATACCTTAAATTCGTAAGTGGTCCCGTTCAAATTTCCGGAATTAAAGGTTTGTATATGTTCTTTTCAATGACATTGTCTGTAATTATAGAAATATGTATGACAAAAAATTCAAGGAATAAATATCAAAAGAATATGCTTGCACAATAATCATAGATTAATTAAGCGATATATTGTAATGTAAAGCTTAAAATGGGTAGCCGAAAAGGTTCCAAATGACGTACTAAAGTGCACTCATTCTTTGTAAATTACAGATTCGTAAAGGAGTTTACGATTCCCGTAATAGCACTCATCTTAGCCCTGTTGTTTTTTCATCAGATTTTTATATTCCGTTGAAAAATTGTTACCCTGTAATATGCACACCCTACATGTAACTCTAAGGGGTTTCTGAATCCACACACCATGTGGAAGCTTTAATATCAATATGACTAACATGGTATTGCAGTTATGGAGAGGATATTTCTTTTCTGTAAACATGCATTAGGTAAAATTTGATCCTGATTTTAGCCAACATTAACCCAGGGTCAATAATTTAAAAAAATGAATTCACACAACATGGGAATGTTTGGAAATTAATGGTTCCACTGTGAATCTTTAGAGGATTTTGTTTTAATTCTTATTTAGTTCCATGCGAAACATTGATTCCCTGTTATAGTCCAAAGCTACCCCCGGGAGACATGAGTTGAACAGATTAGCACATACTCTACTTCGGAAGCCAATACATACGTTTCATCTTTTCTGGTCCAATTGTTCTTAAGTAGAAGATTTTTAAAGTTTTTTTCGTAGATATTTCAAAGTAAAAATTTGATCCCATATTGTGGCTCCAACCTAACCTCAGTGTCTATGAGTTGAAGAATTTAGAATCTACATTATGTTTAGAAGCCTCTTCGGAAGTTTCACCTTTTCTTGCACAGTGGTTCTTGAAAAGATTTTTAAAGTTATTTCTTATATATTTCAATTTTAAACTTTCATCCTCTTTTGTGACCCCACCTTACCCTTGGTGGTTATGATTTAAAGATTTTAAAATCTATATATATACCCTTCCTCGGGAAGCTACTACACGCGTTTTACCTTTTCTGGTGCTGTGGTACTTGAGGAAAAGAGTTTTAAAGAATTTTCAAATATATTTCTTTGTAAAAAGTTCATCCCTATTGTGGTCCCACCCTACCCCCGGTTTTTTTTTTTTTATGAATTTTGAACAATTTAGAATTTACACTTCTTCCAGAAGCTTCCACATAAGTTTCAGCTTTTTCTGGCCCAGTGGTTCTTGCAAAAATTTCTAATGACCCCACCCTATTTTTGCCTTTTCTTGATTATCTCCCCTTGGTAGCTGGTTTTGCCCTTCATTTGAACAATTTGGAATTCCGATCCTTAAGCTACGGATGCTTTATGCCAATTTTTAGTTAAAATTGGCCCAGTGGTTCTTGTGAAGAAGTTGAAAATATGAAAAGTTTATAGACGAACGGACTCCAGAAAAAGGCTAGGGTGATCAGAAAAGCTCACCTGAACTTTCAGCTCAGGTGAGCTAAAAGGAAGTTTATGTACGTATTATTTTCTACAATCCGATGCAAAGAAAGGCCAAGTATATGTAGGTAGGACAGAGTACTGAAGCCTTTGGCTTACTAGAAGTGTTTTTTATTGGATCATCATGACGTGGTTTCTACGAGTGAACAACCTTTGCAGTCAACTGTAGGATGTTACTCGAGGAGGCGCTGTTTTTCTTCGAATAGCTGTCAACTGTCATTTTTAGTATTAGCGAAAGTTCTTATCAAAGACGATTTATTATTTAATTGGGGGCTGCCGGATGCCAACGGTTTATAATCATTTGAAAACATTTGGTTTTTCTCAGAAGACTTGAAACTTCATTATCAAGACTGAAGGAAGGGGAATGGCGATAATCTATACTCGTTGTGTGAAAATCATTTTGGTTTATCTCCTTCAAGTGGATCCATGAATGAAATTAAGGAAATGAACTTCTAACGATTACCTAGCACTTCATTCACAAAATCACTTTGATTCGTTGGACGTTGTTTTATACAATAGATATAATTTAAGGTCGTGTGATCTACTGAAAAAGAAGCATAATCGGGCTCATAGCAACGTCTTTCAATGGAGAGGAGAGAAGGGCAGTAACAAAAAGAATTGACACTCCAGATAGCTTTCACAACCCCACCCCCTCCCCCCACCCCCAAAAATAGGTTGTTTAACAAAAACAAACAGAAAGTCATTAATCGTGGAAGGGGGTGGTTAAGACTAATTCTCGGTACAATAACATGATAGCTAGGGTTCAATCATAACAGTAAAAGTGGGGGGGGGGGGGTCAGAAGATCTAAGTTTGAAAAATTATCATGCAGACATTATCACAGGCAAAAAAACTTCCTCGTGAAAAAAGGGGGTGGAAAGGGGTCTTCCATGTCCTGCCTGATAATTAGTAAATTGAAGTTAATGTTTTGACTTTATTCTGAGGTTTAAGTTACTCACATTTTTAGATGGCTATTTTAATCTCTGATTAGAAATATATGAAATTTGTTTGCTGTTTTGCTATAATTTACTTCTGGAAAATTGAAATAATTTAAAAATCTTCACAAATGTAACGTATAACAAGGATGATTCCATTTGCAAGATCTAAGCGGAATTTTGCGTTCAAAGGATAATGACGATGAGTACCGGGGGTAATCATATGATCGAGAAGCAACCTTGAAGATTTGTACAAATATAGCAGAATTTGATATTATTAAACAAACGAAAAATACAATATTCGCTGTGTTATGGGAGGGGTATCTCATTTCTATCTAATATTTTATGCGATTACGGATATCCATGAATATGACACATAATTATATACTTCTGTAACAAAGGCACTTGTATTGTATGAATCCCGTGTACAATTTTGAAATAGAGGTACTGTGAGCTGTGAGCTCACAAAATTATACCCACCGCTCCCATATAAGTATGATGGCAATCTGCATTTCTTGGCAACGGATGTAAATCAGTGAGATTCTGTGAAAGTTCCATTGAATTTTATTCAGGGGTGAGTTTCGTTATTAGAAATGTGTACCTCCTTCATCAAGTATAATGGCAAAGTCTGTTTTCATTGTTTTGTTGTGGGAAATCATGAATATCTGTCAGATCAAAACGTAAAATAAAAGGTGCAGAATGGCATTATGTAATAAAGATTCCGTAAAAGTCATTTTATTTAGTGGTATAGGAGGAGTTGTGGATGAGAGATGGGTACAATTTAAAAAAAAAAACACATGGACATGCCAAATAAAAAGACAAAGTGCCGGGGAGTGATATTCCAACTTCTTTTCCACAACCAAATTGTATTAATTGAATTAATTAATACATAGCCCTATTACCCTGATTTGACTATGTATTGCAACAAACAAAAAGTGTCGGTGTGTGTGTGTGTGTGGGGGGGGGGGGGGGACAAGCCTTTCAGTGAAATTTTCAAAAGAAAGAGTTGTGTTTGGAAAAAAAGGGGGAAGTCCTACGCAGCTCTGTTAAGGCTGCATAAAGGGGGCGGGGCCTAATTTATACGGGAAATGCTTCCTGTGACATCACACAAATATAGCAATTCCTAACAACAACAGAAAATGAAATAATTTGCGTTTTTAAACTGCATAAGTGTGATGAACTACATCAAAACTTACCACTGCATTCATTTCTGTCGCTAGTTAAATCCCACACAGAAAGATATAATCAAGTCACTGATCGCAATGCACTTGTCGACATGACGTCATCATGATAAAATTTGACGCATTTTATGTGCAGTGAGAGGCGGATCAAGTAATTTTTCCACAGTGAAAAACACATTTTATTATTAAACAGAATATTACTTGCAAATCTTAGGCAGACCATTAATATAAATCTGAAACCTTTGTTCAGTACCATTATATAAAAACTATCGAGAGAATGTATTGAATTAATTCTACCACGTTTTTGTGCACAGGGTGTGCATGTTTCACGCCGAGGTGTCTCATTAAATCGCCTTTTCGTAAGGGCATACACTAAATAGATCTTGACTATTTTTTTGAATATGCATAACGGAAACATTCCTTAACTTGAAAAGTGCTGCTGCTTTCCTGAAATCGAGAGCATTACTAAATAAATAAATAAAATACATGGTAAAGGTAACACATATTTCGACTAGAGCCAAGTAAATTGAAATTTAAACTAATAAAATGCGAATTCTATTTAAAGCAGCAGCACTTTTCATAAACTACAAGTTATATAGATACTATTTATTACTGAAATTTTTAATTCTAACTAGGGTATGCCCTTGCGATATTGAAATTTGTTTATGACCTACATACTGTACACATTACATGCATTTATCACGTGACTGTCAAATAACGTGACCAAACCAAATTCCGTACATAGTGGGGTATACAATGTTATTTCAGTTAAAATTAAAGTCATGTGATAATATAGCAGATTTACAAAAATAAATTCAGTTTAAAAATGTGTGTATTTAGGCACGTTTATATTCCGTTGATTTCTTCGTAGTACGCCTTAACAGTCCTGCGTACCTGCCCCCCCCCCCCCCCCCGGTGCTATGTGCCTGGAATACAATTTAATTGCTTTCAAACAAGATTACTTTATTCGGTAAATATTTGGGTTAATGTTTCTTTTTATTATTTAGTATGGCCTATCCTGACCCTCGTTGATTTTCATATGATTTTCTCCCCCACCCCCACCCCCACCCCCTTACGATTATATAAGCAATTTTAAAAAATTAATCAGAGAATTGTGCTTAAAGATAAAAATCATTGAATCCTCGCGAACGAAATAATGTCCCCAGCATTCTACCATAGTTGATATTTCGGAACTATTTGCTCCTCCTGTTTCTTTTTACCAGTTAGAACAACCGGAAGTCAATCTATTTTGCACAAGGACTGAAGGAGGAGCACGTGTGGACAGATAAAAGCGAAATATCTTCCCCTATGATTGCCAGATGGGTGTAACAAAGCAATACCTACGTTATGTACCCGGACCAGTGCTGGGACTTATTGGCGGACAGAAATCTAATGTCGTTTTCTTGGACATCAAAGGCGTGAAGGGGAAGTACTGTGCAGTCGGAGCTTGTGAAAATGTTTTGGTTTGGGATCTCAGAACTGGAGAAAAGGTATCAAACTTAATAAGCTACAGTAGAGACCTACATTATATACATAGGTGGAATTTAGGTTTGTGGTTGCAGAGATGATTGTCTTTTACTTATAGTAGTATTAGGGGGGTGCGTTCAGATGACTCTTGCATGTCGGGCATTTGCTTTGGTAAAATCTTTATCTTATCTGCATATTTTAATCTTTGTATACCCGGTGACGTTGAATGTCACACATATGAAATACTGCTACTTCTAGGGATGTATCAGGGTTGTTTTTAAGGCGCTGATATGTTCACGGTGGGACCATTGGGGCGAGCACAGTTGTTCACTTAACAGGTTGGGCACACCCCACCAAATGGTCATTTATCCCCTGTTTGGTGGACAATCTCCCATATCGGAGACGAATTTTACTGACCATTTGGGAGAGAAAAATGGTTGTGTTCAATTCCATAGAATGGCGTGGAATGGCGCATAATTTAAACCATGTGGAATAAAATATAGATATTTATCGGTGTTTTGAGTGAAAAAAATCGGAAATTCAACTATTTTTTGCACAGAGTCGTTAAAAAATTTGACAAAAAATGTCACGTTTGTAAACAAGTGCAACGTTTCTCCGTTTTTACTTAAAAAGAAAATTTCCTCCTTCAACGATGCTGCACCTGTCAATCATGTTCTTTACTTTCTATTTTGATTATCTGGGCAACCAATCAAATAATGCAAACCAATAAAAACGATGATCTTTTTTTAACCTGGTCAAAAGTTGGATTTTACTACGGAGGCACATTAGTGTCAATTTTCAATTAGAAAATCAAAAGAAAAATAAGTTTTCGCCTTTATTTCATTTTATTTTGTATGCAATAGCTTTGTTCTCTATAAAAATAGTAAATGAAGTTAGATTATGATATAATTATTGTTTTAAAACGATGTACTTCGAACGAATACAAGAATAATTGCAAAAGTCACTTTGTAAATCTTTTATTGAAAATTATTTATCAAGTATATTAAATTCATCAGTAATATACATATTATACCATAAAAAGGTCGTATGGAATATGCAACTTCATCCTAAATGAAAAATAACAACAGATATTATGTTCAAGTATAGAAAAATTTAACTTTATAGCAGTAAGTGCCCACCATACCAGTAAAGTAAGGAGGAGCTCGTGTTTAACAGGATTTTATGGAAATAAATATTGACGAAGATCCAAAAAGCGATTGAAACTTAACTTATCACAGGGTTCTCACTAGGATTTTGCCAACTTGAGTCCCAGGACTCAAGATTTCTGAGAAGGTTGCGTCCCAGCTAAATTTGATGCGTCCCAGAATAATTATGTTGAGTCCCAACTAAATTATTGCAGTATCCTTCCATCCAAACATCAATAAAAATCTTTATCATTTTATCAGTTTGTTTACGCAATATTAACATATTCAAGTATATAAACCATGTAAACTGGTAATACATTCTAAAATACACGCGTAATCAGTTGCCATAAAAATTAACTTGGTGTTTATAAAGCTAAAATTAACTGTTGCATAATCAACTAGTACCCGAAAGTTGACTGTATACAATCACAGGTGTCATGTGCAATGAGGCGTAACTAATCCTGTCGGTAGTCTGCACTGGGTGAAATTCACAAGATAATCAAGCCGCATTGTGTATACAAGCAGTAATTATGGTTTCTACATGTAGACACTCAAGATTCAAAAGTGTTTTTTTTTTTAAAAAAAGAAGAAGCTGCAGTGTGTTTACAGCTGTCGGACTTTGACTAGATAGAACGTTCTTTCGTTAAAATGATAATTGTCCTACGGACCCGGTTTAAAAAAAAAAAAGAGAAATAAGTACAAGAAAAGTTATTTCTTGGATGAACTTTATGATAGTTACAGGAAGGTTTCGATTAAATATTTCTTTGACAAATCCTAACATCTAAATTCCCCGTTTTTGAAATTACCCGAATTTTCTCGCTAACGAGGACGCGTCCGATCATGAGTCCGCGGACGCATCGATTTTAAGAACCTTGCGTCCCAAGTAATTTTGCTGCGTCTAGGATGCAGATTCTTGCGTTAATGAGAACCCTGTTATCAAGAGTTCAACCACTGGATAAAATAGAATTTTTATCCTACTAGACACAATCAAATTTTTTTTGATCAAGTGATCAAGAAGTTCGGCTGTTACGGATAACTATGGGTATCGTTTTTAGGAAGTTACGGAGAAATTGCACATGGGAAATCGACCGAACTATGTTAATTGTGCGACGAATATGTTCACTAAAATTCCCCAATGCCTAAGTAAATGCGCTTTTGCTTTATTTTAATAAAATTTGGAATAGAATAAAGAAGTCCACCATTTGGTCAGCAAAATTCATCTCTGATATGGGAGATTGTCCACCAAATGGGGGATAAATGACCATTTGGTGGGGTGTGCCCAACCTGCTTAATATTAAGATCCGCCTCTTCAAACCTCTTCAAACTGTATGAGACATTTGGGATGTCTAGACTGTGACGTCACATGACATCGTATGTTAGCTGCATTTCCATCAAAGTAGTTTAAAAAGTGCAAAAATTTTAACAAAAAACATTTAATTTACTATATCCATATGCAATATCCATAAAATTAAATTGAGTTTCTTTTTTGTGAATTTTTAGTTGTTGTTACCGTGAGAATGTAGTTTATAGTTTGTGGCGAGATGCAATAAGGCCAAACAAAAAAATATGTGTGGTTCCGGTTATCAGACCGTCCCTATTTTATACCCCCGACCCTAAACTTTTTTTTTGGCAATTTTCAGATTTTTTTCAGAATTTTCCCCGATTTCCATCAATAGCTCCAGTTTAAGTTTTAGTTTCAGCAATGACGGCCTCCTTGCAAAACATAGTGCAAGTGTTTAATAGTGTTAAATTCAAAGCAAGCTAGCATGTAGCATGAACCAGTCCCCTACCAGTATTGACTAGTATATTATCACACCACATCTAAATCCACTTGCAAAGCAGTGATAGGTTTTATTTAGAAAAATTAAAAAAATCATTTTGTTAAAAAAAAAAATCCCTACCTACCCTAATTTTTTTGGAGGTGTAACCGGAACCACACATATTTTTTGTTTGGATTGCAATGGGTCCAGAGGTTACTGTGGAGAACAATTTGTTTGGATGAATGTGCACAGTACAAATTTTCTCTTTGCCCGGGAATTGTTAGAGCTCGCGGGCGAGCGGCGCTTTGCGCCACTTGCTGCGCTCGCTATTAATGATAGATTAATAGTGTTCAAGAAAGTTTGTCACTGACTTCCATTTAGCTCATTTGGTAAAGCATCTCTAGAGTTTGGAGGTCTTGTTTTCAAATCCTGGCCTTATCTGTCATTATTTTTTTTCTTCCTTGTATGCACACCACATTATTTTTCTTTCAAGATTGATCTCATTTCTTGTAATTTAATTAACAAAAGACTCTTTGGACCTTTATCTACATGTAATTAACAGATAATACTCAGAATTAGATATCAAATGCCATACCCTGTAAGTGATCTTAATCAGAAAAGATTTTCATTTAATCTTTTTTATGGCATCACGCAGCCTGGGTGTGTCTAATTTATTCCAGAATGAGCTGAATCAATGTCAACCACAGTAAACTGTGGATTTTTTTTTGCTGTGTCACAGAACACTGCATTTTTATTTAATTTTTTAGCTCACCTGAGCTGAAAGCTCAAGTGAGCTTTTCTGATCACATTTTGTCCGGCGTCCATCTGTCCGTCCGTCTGTCTGTCTGTCTGGGGTAGGGCGGGGCCACAATGGAGGATCAAAGTTTTACATAGAAATATATGGGAAAAATCTTTAAAAATCTTCTTCTCAAGAACAGCAAAGCCATGATGAGTCATATTTATATAGAAGCATCCTCAGTTAGTATAGATTCAAGTTTGTTCAAATCATGATCCCCGGGGGTAGGGCGGGGCCGCAATGGAGGATCAAAGTTTTACATAGAAATATATAGAAAAATTTTTTAAAAATCTTCTTCTCAAGAACAGCAAAGCCATGATGAGTCATATTTATATGGAAGCATCCTCAGTTAGTGTAGATTCAAGTTTGTTCAAATCATGACCCCCGGGGGTAGGGCAGGGCCACAATGGAGGATCAAAGTTTTACATAGAAATATATGGGAAAAATCTTTAAAAATCTTCTTCTCAAGAACAGCAAAGCCAGGATGAGTCATATTTATATGGAAGCATCCTCAGTTAGTGTAGATTCAAGTTTGTTCAGATCATGATCCTCGGGGGTAGGGCAGGGCCGCAATGGAGGATCAAAGTTTTACATAGAAATATATAGGAAAAATCTTTTAAAATCTTCTTCTCAAGAACAGCAAAGCCATGATGAGTCATATTTATATGGAAGCATCCTCAGGTGGTGTAGATTCAAGTTTGTTCAAACCATGACCCCTGGGGGTAGGGCGGGGCCACAATGGAGGATCAAAGTTTTACATAGAAATATATAGGAAAATATCTTCTTCTGAAGAACTGCAAACCATGATTAGTCATTTTGATATGGAAGCATCCTCAGGTAGTGTAGATTCAATTTTGTTCAAATGATGACCCCCAGGGGTAGGGTGGGGCCTAATGGGGGATGGAAAGTTTTACATAAGAACATATAGAAAAAATATTTCTTCTCAAGAACAGAAAAGCTATGTTTAGTCATATTGATATGGAAGCATCGTCAGGTAGTGTAGATTCAAGTTTGTTCAAATGATGACCCCTGGGATAGGGAGGAGCCACAATGGGGAATCAAATTTTTACAAAGGAATATATGGGAATTTTTTTTTTAGAATCTTCTCAAGTACAACAAAAGCCATTTGTAACAGTTATATTGACATGGAAGTATCAACAGGTAGTTTAAAATTCAAGCCAATGTGTTCAGGTGAGCGATGTGGCCCATGGGCCTCTTGTTTAACTTTAATACCCTCCTGAAAATACCTACTTATATATTAATCAGCTTAATGATGTATGTATAGAGAAATGAGATCAGTTTACTGTAGAGTCTTGACATTTTATATATTTTGTTTATGTTTTCCAGTATATAGAACTACAAGGAGATAAGAGTGAAGTGACACAGATTGCCAGGTCACCAGACAAGAGGCATGTTGCTGTTGGATACAGTGATGGTATGGTGAAGGTCTTTGACCTTCATGCAGGAGAGGTCAAGGTCAACTTCAGTGGCCACAAATCTGCTGTCACAGCATTAAATTATGACCATCAAGGACTTCGACTTGTTTCTGGTGCAAAGGTATTCAGGATGAAAATATTGTGATTGAGTTGTATTACAGGGTGTGAAATCAAATAACTTCATTCTTTTATAAATAACTAAAGAAGTTTGTAAAAAATCAATTTTCATATCAAAAATAATATCATGTACAGACTTTAGATGAAATTTTAAGTGTTTTTTTTTAAAAAGACCTAATTCAGGAATTTCAATTAAGAAATTCTTTGCAGGACACTGATGTGATTGTATGGGACATAGTTAATGAGTCCGGTCTATTCAGACTGAAAGGTCACAAAGGGCAAATTACTCAGGTCCAGTTCTTAAAGGAAAAAAATGTCATAGTATCAAGGTATGTAAATTATTATACCCCTATCTTGAAAAGTGGGGTTATATAATGATGAAGTTGTCTGTTACAATTGGGGGTAGCCATTCCTTATCCACAACTCCTCTTACACCATTGGATGCAATTTGATAATCAAACTTTCACAAAATCTTATTTAATAATGGCATTGTTCATCTCTTATTTTATGTTTTCGATTGGACACATATTTGGGGTTTCCCATAACAAAACATGCCATTCTTTCTATAATATTGGAGGTAACCAAGAGGGAGCCTCTTATTTTATGTTTCCATAGGACAGATATTAGGGGTCCCCCATTTTGACATTCTTGGTAAACTTCAGGGTAGCCATCACTTCTCTTACAACACTATTTATTGAAATTTTCATAGAATCTTTATTGCATTGTCCCTGCTATTTTATCGGGCAATATTTGGGGATTCCCATATCAAAACTTGTGCCATTATACTCTTATGGGTGTCAGAGTTATTTTGTGAGCTCAGTGCTCACAGTACCTCTAGTTTACATACATTGATGGCATTATTCATATGATAATAGAAACTAGAAACAGTCGTATAAGATTTTTCATATGTGTTAAAGTATTACATAAAGTATGCTTCAGATCGTTGGGGCATGCATAAATTTTCAAAGATGGATCTATCACATTTTTGTAGAAAACAAGTATTATTATGTAAATCATATAATTTTTCTAAGTTTTGAACTACTTCATTTAGTTCCAAAGACACCTTTATCAAGTTCTGGGATTTGGACACACAGCACTGTTTCAAGACACTAGTGGGACATAGAAGTGAGGTAAATAGAAATCATTCGAGTTTCTTTAATGGAAAAGCACCTGAGTCAATGAATTATTGAACATCAGAGGTAAAAAATTTCCAATTTTCCTGCATGATTACAGAGAGTAATATGCAAAATCTTGTAGCATTATTCCTTAACACATACTAAAGTTGTATGAGTCAATTGAGGAAGATAGTAGTTTCTTAGGTGATGATATTTAAATATTTATTACATTTTACGGTTAAAGGAATCAGGAATCAAAACATTTTTTTAAATGCAGGTGTATGACTTTGTGATTGTAAGGAATGGCCAGCGTTTGATCACAGGTTCAGCAGACAGTGAATTAAGAGTCTGGGATATTGAATACCTAGACAGTCTGGTGAGTGTATAGTATGGCCTTAAACAGGGGTTTCATACATGTACATAGCTATATTGAGTTGTAAAAGTATATTCAATTTTGTTGTTAAGCTGAAAGATCAAATGCCACACAAGAAAGATAAAAAGTGAAATTGCACATGCTTATTAGTAATTTGATTGTGATGTGATGTCATCACTCTATTTAGTATTAAACTATATGTCAATACATGTATATGTAGGCCCAGAAAACAAGAAAACTTTTTCTGTAAAGTATGTAGTTTGACAGTACCAGTAGAAAGAGCACCTGTTATTGTAGACTGCAGAAGAAGAGGACGAGCCGGCATTGAAGCGAATGAAGATTGAGGAGGAGGAGGACAAGTTAAAGGAGGAAGGAGAGGAAGAGGACCTGGTAATTTTGATCAATTCAGACATAACATGAAATTCAATTATTGAAGTCATCGTTTCCATTTCTTTATCAGTTACTCTCTTAAATCAAATGACAAAGGACTGCTTAAGTGCTCTGACAAGACACTCTGATACACCCCTTTTTGGAAGTTTGAAGTGGGGTCCAAGGTAATGTTTGCGAAATTAGTGAATATGATATCAGAAGGTGTGATGAACTTTGTGGGCGTGTAAAGCCTGTACACAGATATTCTGACTTGTCTAAATCTGCAAATCATACACTGTATGATGTTTCAGTAAGCCATATGACACTGAACTTTTGAACAGTGTTTTCCCTTTAGTTCAAAATAAAGGGTTAGAGATCAATTGTAACAGGCTAGGGGTTCAGGTTTATGAACAAATCTCTGTGGACCTTGCAACAATTATGTTTTAAATTTTGATTTATCAGTCAGAATGATCAATTTGGCTGGTAGCCAGTTCTTAGGGAAAACACTGTTGAATTGATTTCTTATTATTTATATTTTAAGATTTTTTTTAATTCCTAGAACTGAATAGAATTAGAAATTGTAGAAATTAATAAAAACTAACTCCTGTCATTTTGTAATGCTCTATATGTCAGAGAGTTTTTTTTTTTAAACTTTGACCAATGACATCACAATTAACTGTTTATCAAATATTTGACATTCTTCAGAGAGTAACCATAGGAAAGTAAGGAACTTTTAAATAAATATTTTCTGAGAGATTAGAGATTAGACCATGCAGCTTTAAGTTGAATTGTATTTGGAAACATAAATAACATGTTAAATGGATTTGTTCTCTTAAGTATTGAAAATTTTTGACATTTCAAATGGCTATTTATGCACTATTAAGCAATGAAAGTTTGACATTAACTTGACTTTGATGTTATTTTTAGCACATACTGAAGTGTACAAAGATTGGCTCTGTGATGAGGCAGGGGAGGGAGCGCCTGGTGTCCATGACGACAGACCCCACAGGTTCTGTTCTCTCCTGTCATGTAAGTCTGGCAAAGTCTGGATTTTTGATATGGTCTTCAGTTGATGTGTATATCTTATGTGTATTGGTTATTGAAAAAAAAATCTATTGTATGAATTTTGTATTGGTTATTGTAACTGAAAAAAAATTGTTTTTCTGTATTGTATTTTCAGCTAATTAAAAATACACTAAAGCAGAACCTGTTTAGCAATTAAACAAAGTTATGTGTGTAAAAATCCACCTAAGAAGAGACCATTAATCAATTATTATTGAGCCAAAATTATTTACTAAACCTTATATACTCTTTATGTATCTTGATACATATACATATATAAAAAGAAAAATGAAATGTCTTGATGATATACTTAGGGAAACAATAAATTCCTGGAAGTGTTCAAGTTGCCTTCACAAGCGGATCTCAAAAAGCACCTGGCTAAAAGACAGAAAAAGCTCCGAAAGAAAGCAAGGTATTAAATTGACTGCTAATGAATGGAACTTCAAATCTCAAACAAATACATGTATAAAGATGATTAGAATTGTTGTTTGTTTGCAGAGATGCAGGGACAGAGGAAGTGATGGAGGCAGTACTAACTGTCAAAGACGAAATTGTGCAATATGGCTTCCACAAAATGGCAGCCAATATTGTATCAGTAGATGTTGTTTTGGAGAATCCTACCCAGTGTAAGGTAATAAAAAATTGATTTTTAATTTCTAAAGATACTCATTATATGTCAAAATAAGAGTTTTTACTATTGATTTCTAGTCAATTCATTTTTTTTTTCTTCCAAAGAATGCTAATGCTTTACAATACAGAATTTCTTTGATTTGGTTAAAAAAAAAAACAGTTATGATTTTATCTCTTTTATATGCTACAAGTCATTTATACTCATTATCAGTATGACTATTGCAATTGAAAATCAATCCAAGATATGAATTTTAACATTTTTGTCTCAACAGGTCCTAGTTCTGCTGAATAACAATATGTTACAACACTGCAGCCTGGGGCTGGACCAAAAGCAATGTGACCCCCAGGGGATGACCAAGCTAGCCCTGCCAGGACACCGGTCTGATGTGAGGACTCTCTGTTTCAGTTCAGACAATACAGCCATATTGTCAGCTAGTGCTGAAACAGTCAAGATCTGGAACAGGTGAAAGTCTTTTAACTATACATTGAAAATTTCCATTTTAAATCTTGTATAGTGTTAATGTACAGAGATGTAAATGCACTGTAAATATTGAGTTTTATCACTTCACATTATTATAATTTATTTAGCTATTTAATGGCAGTTTGTCTTAGGCTTGATAACACTCTGTCATGATGCAGTTGTGTGTATCCACTTATTGTATGTGACCTATATTGTATATTACGATTTTCAGAGCTTCATCTCAGTGTATTAGAACTATGACTTGTGACTATGCCTTGTGTTCAGTATTTGCCCCTGGGGATCGACACATCATCATTGGGACCAAGGTATGTTATAAGGTCATTCTAGTAAATGAGTGAGTGCATTTCACATTTAGTTATTTTAATAAATGTTTGATATTCATTGAAAAAAAAGCTTGTCTTCAAAATTATAAAGATAGAGTTGGATATTATTTAATGAAGGTTTATTTATGTTATTAATACCAGTGCATATTTTTCGAAACATTTCTTTTGACTTCACAACTCCTGCACTGTAAAATTCTTTTTTGCAATAGCTGTATTGGTAAGAAAACAGGGTAGAAGTAATGCAATTTCAAACTCTGTGGTAATAACATCAATAAAATCTATTGTATGATGTAACAACAAACTCTGTGGTAATTCAACAATAAAATTTATTGTGTGATGTAACAAAAACTCTGTGGTAATACATGTACATGTAACATCAATCAAATTTATTACTTGGTTTAACAATAGACACTGTGATAATATCTTCAATTAAATTAAATCAAATTTATAACTTTGTGTTGCAACAGACCTTGAATTGAAATTTTAAGAAACATGTTTCTGATATTTGTAGAATGATCTAAGGAAATATAATATATGAAAGGAGGTCCATTCCTACTCATTAGCATTCCTGTTTCAGAAGTTATAGGTGACTTATGATGTGCAGATGAAAGACGAGATTGATGTTATTTTAAACAGCTCTACTATTGAAGTATTGATGCATCTTAAAATCCATATTTAAATCTGTACTTCATTATACTGCTTTTTTGCAGAGTGGTAAGTTACAGATATTTGATGTTGGAAGTGGGGGGCTCTTAGAGGAGAAGGAGGCCCATACAGGGGCAGTGTGGTCACTTTGTATGTCTCCAGATAGGGTAAATATAACATTATTGTGTATTTTAGTTCAGTGTTCGTACATGTGAACAATCTGTAATTCACTGCATATTATCAAAGACAGTAATTTTTAAAACAGAGAAATATTTACATGTATCTCTAATATTTGACACTAAATGAGTACAAATCTAATTGAATTCATTGAAATCTGAGGATTTTATTTAATACTTCCTATCAACAGAGAGGCATAGCCACAGGAAGTGCTGACAAGAGTGTTAACTTTTGGAACTTTGAGTTGATTACGGATGAAAAATTTTCCCTCACAAGGTATTATAAATAAATTTAAGAAATTTGCTTTTTGAATTGTGTAAATTATGGCTGATTAGGGCAAAACAACTTGTGGGAAATCTTGATTTTTTTCTTGCAGTAAGAGACTTACACTTGAGTTGGAGAAAACATTGAAGATGGATGAAGATGTTCTGTGTGTCAAATACAGGTACAGGATTGCAGACTGCTTAATCTGTCATCTTACAGTTGTGTTATCTGTCTTCACTCGTTCATTTAAAATATTCATTGTAGGATTATTTGAAATAAAGAGGTTAATATTATTCATAAAACACTTTTTGAATGCATCTGTTATATATGAAGAAATATTTACATTGTTGTGTTTGCCATCACAGTCCAGATCATCGCCTGATAGCCGTCTCTTTGTTGGACAACACTATAAAAGTCTTCTTTGCTGACACTCTGAAGGTCAGTCTCTGTAATTTTAATAACATCTTGAACATCTTTAAATGTCTAATATAGGGCATAGTCAAACCTCATTATCTCAAACTTGATAGGACCAGGATAAAACTTTTACGATATCTAAGGAAATGAGATATTGAGGTTGAAATACATAAAGAGAAAGTGGTTTGGATTTTCAACTCATTTTGACCTTATTGTATTTGAAATATTGATGTTTGAGATGTAGAAAGATGTTTGAGATGTAGACGTTTGGCTGTAGATTTGTGAATGGCTTGATTGCTTGCTGTAACTAATCTATTGTTAATTTTTCCTTTATTTTAATCAGTTTTTCCTGTCACTGTATGGACACAAACTTCCTGTTACCTGTATGGACATTTCACACGACAGTACACTGCTGGTCTCAGGGTCTGCTGATCGTAACATCAAAATCTGGGGGCTTGATTTTGGAGACTGCCACAAATCTCTATTTGCTCATGATGATAGGTAAACATTTTGGTTTATTTTTTTAAGTTGTAATATTTAATGCAGGTACACGTTAGTTTCAGAGGGCCGACAAATGAGAACCACGATCTAAAATTGTGTTGGCTTGAAATGTGAAGATAAAACCTGTTTGATATGGATAATGCTTTAAGGTGTACAATTTAATTTGTATGAATTGTTTCGACTTGATTGCAGTGAAATTTCTTTTATTTATTCAGTGTTATGTGTGCCCAGTTTATATCTAAAACTCATCTCATCTTTACTGGTGGAAAGGATGGGAAAATCAAACAATGGGATGCAGACAACTTTGAACATATTGTAACTCTTCAGGTATATGTACTTACAGTGATCTGCACCTTTGAATGATAGTAACATTTCAATTTTAGTCACTATTTGAGTAATGGTAACATTATTTACTCGCATCACATTTTTGCTTTAAATATGGCATTTTTTCTTGCCCAAAGAACAGAAATGTTCACATCTTCATTTAACAAAGAAAAACCCATCTGCAGTGATAATTTACAATGTAGTTAAGCATTCTTTAAGTGTATTATCTTGTTTATTAAACCTATGCATTTATTTGTAGGGTCACCATGCTGAGGTGTGGAGTATGACGGTCAGTTCCTCGGGGAATTTCCTCGTCACGGCATCACATGACAAATCAATCAGACTATGGGAGAAAACACGGGAGATCGTGGTACTGGAGGAAGAGAGAGAGATGGTAGCCATTTATTACTGTAGAACTTGAATGTTAAAATTTTCTTTATTATTCACCTTTAATAGTGTAAATTACTCACGGCAGAAATCAGTAATTAATCATGTATGCTTCTTTCTGGATTGATTAACTGTAGAAGCACAAGTGGGGATAAAATTTTGTTGAGTTATTATCTAAAAAGGATTCAAAGGCATTAAATTTTTTTGTTTCGAACGTAACTATTTAATATATAGTCATATAAAATATTCATGTGGGATTCAATTTTGTTGATACAAAATGTAATTGTTAACAACAAAATAAACGAAATTTAATTCCCAAAGAATATTTCTTCATTTACAGTATACTTGTTGGTTATTTTGGAGGCAGATAACCACCTGATTCCATTCAGATAATTAATTTGTACACAAAGAAACTTAAAAGAGTTTACCTTGGGGAGATTAGTAATGATATTAAGTTTGAATGATGAAAATGCAGCCTTTTCTCATACATTGTATTATTACTTTTAAAGGAAAGGGAGAAAGAGGATGAAGAGGCTATAGGGGGAGAAACGGTCATCCCAGGAGAAACCAACACAGAAGTTACACTGGCTGGGAAGAAAACCATAGAAACAGTCAAAGGGGTAAGTATATTGGCTGGAACAAAAAAATACAGCTGTATAAAGTATAGACTGTCAAGAATACCAGGAAAACAGTCTGGAAATAAAGTGTAGTTGCCATGAAAACAGCAGAAGATTTCTAAGGAGTAAATTATCCATGCAGAGTACAACCTACCCTAATTCATTAAATATTAAGAGTGATAAAAAATCAGAGGTTTTCCTACCATTTATAAACTGGGTCCAGGGTCTGTAGAATAGGGGGAAATGACATGAAATTTGTTCAAATTTGGAAAATTTTACATGGGATATGTTGAAGTGATTTGGCAGTCCTAAACACCTTTTATTATGTTTTTTTTAACTATTTTGAATTCTCAGACATCTGGAAGTTTAATCTCGGTCATATTGAGTTTGAGGTTACAAGGTTTGACTGTATCTTAATATAATTTAGAAAAATAGATTATCAGTTCTATGGGTTTTGTTTACAGGCTGAGAGAATAATTGAAGCTTTGGACCTTTATAAAGAGGAATCAGCCAAACTGAAAGACCATAAAGAGCAGTGTAAAAGGAAAGGAAAACAGGTCACTTGGATACCACTATAAATCAATTAAGGAATGAAGCTTATTTTAACCTATGTTATACGATATAACATAACTTGGGACAGTTTATGCTTTATAAACCGCTAAGCGGTTTAAAAAAAAGTGTAAACTGCCACAAGTTATGTTTTATTGTGTAACATAGGTTAAAATAAGCTTCATTCCTTATAATTTAATTTCAGTGTAGACAGTAAGACAATTTTTCCTCCAAAAATGGCTTTAAATTGAGCATATTTTAAAAGTAACGTCAAGGGGAGTAATACGTTTTTGACGTAAGTCATTATGATGTAGGCAACTTATGTTATACGATATAAACGAAATCTTTTGTCCAATCAAATGACTTGTTACAGCTAAAATTAAATTATTTATACTTAAAACTTTGTTTTCACATGCCAGCAGCATGTAAACATCCACTAGAAGTTATTCTTGTGTCATTCATACATAATTATTTAAGTCATATATGGTGTATTTTTGATAAGTTCAGACTTGCTAAAATTAAAAAGATCTTTCTATTTGTTTTATTACTTTATATAAAGATAGGACTTTCCTGTAAATTACACAATTTAAATCAATTGCGTTTCATAAATATTAGAAATTTAAAACATTAACCGATTAATTTACCGACTCCGCACTTAAATATCAGACACAGTTTAAAGTCAATTTAACTATAGAAACATGGGATTATTCAAAATCGGTGACAATTTTAATTTGAACGTAAATAACAAATATCATGTTCATTTACAATCAATCTCGTATTTTTATTTTTTTTAGCTCAGATACGCCACATATAGCTTTAAAAGATTAACTTCCCTTCTGCCATTTCTGGAATTTCATTTTCATAATCTCATAAAAATACAGAAATAAATCCTACAGACAAAACCTGATTTACAGTACCAAGTTCTACATGTAAATTGAGATTTCCAAAGAGAATGCATTTTGATGAATATATGTGTAAAGTTTGAATAAGTTTTGTTTATACTGGGTTTGTTGTCTTTAGTTACCTCCTCCTCAACTGAATCCACTGTTAATCGCTTACAAGTGTGACACACCAGAGAGGTATATGTTGGAGATGCTGCGCAAAATTAAATCAAGGTAACTTAAAACATATTTTGAACTGAAAATGCATGTATTTGAATAAGTTTAGATTAATTGAATGGTAGACACCATCATTAGATCATGTCAGTGCATACAATTTTAACTTCCTTTGTAGTATCCTTATAGAAAATTATTTATCTATTGAGCAAGTTTCATGTTTTTCCCCTGTATGTGTAACAATCTTTTTTGCAGTGAACTGGAGGAATCTCTTCTAGTCCTACCTTTCTCCTATGTTGTGGACTTACTGAAGGTCCTGGAGGTGTTTATCGACTCTGGATGGGAAGTAGAACTCTCCTGTCGCTGTTTGTTCTTCCTTCTGCGAGTTCATCATGGCCAGATCACCTCCAATCTTGTTCTTCTTCCTGTTATTGATAGACTCAGACAGAAGACTCGAGATCGAGTGAGTGAGCTGAGGGACACCATTGGGTTCAATAAAGCAGGATGTGAATTCATTCAGAGACAAATTGAAATGTCACAAGACACCATCTTCTTCAGTGATGCCATAGGAAAATTCAAAGAGAAGAAGAAAAAGAAAAGAGCCATTTTAGCTGTGAAAGTGTAATGCCATATAAAATATATGTATATATTAAAGTAACTTTATATGCTAGAGGATTTTTTAATTGTTTTCATTTTTAAGATGTTATCAAAATACTTAAAGTTCTTGAAGACAGAGGCATGAACATTACACAAGTCCAATGTCCCAACCATGTTCTGAAATTTAAATCAAGAACTTTCTCTCACTTTTTCCTCGGTTACATGATTAAGAGTGTCTAGGAATCATATTGGTTGTTTAGGAATAAGTTGAAAAATCAATTGTTCATTTTTCACTTTCACTTTCATTGTTCATTTCAGCTGACTGAAAAGTGGTATTTTTAGACTTGCAGTACCAAAAACAACCAATTATAATAGTCAAGTCACAATTCTCATACAATGTAAAATAACATAATGTAGTCTTCAAAGTCTTCTTAGGAATAAAAGAATTCATGATGAAAAGAAAACAGTATAAATTTGAAGTTTGGTAAATTTACAAAAATCAAATGCATTGATGGCTAACATATCTGTATTCAAACAGTGTTACATAATTCTGTTTAAAAGGATAAACTTTTACAACTGTTCTTGTCATAAGTACAGTTTGTGGTGCATGTTGGTCCATCACTTTTAGCTGGTTCTTCGTTGATAACTACTAGTTTAATTCCAACTTGTTCCTGAAGTTTGACATCATGTCAAATCAGATTGGTTTGGTTTTTTAGGCCACATCCCAAAGATTCATTAAGTACAATTATGTATTCCAGTTGTCATGTTTTGTGAAAAAGTCAATATTCTCAGAGACGGACACATTTCTTACATATACAGAGTCCACTTGAAGCTTATTAAATGTATTTTCATCCTCAAATAATTCAGTTCCAGATGTACCTAATTCTTTTTACTTTTCCAAAGCTTTTTTCAGCTACATAAAGATTGTCATTGCTGTCAACAGCCAACCCTGTCGGACTTTTGCAGATGAACAAGTGACTGAGAAATTGTCCATTTTCGTCAATGATATGAATGCAGTCGTTTTTGGTATCTGCTACAAGTATATGAGCTTGACTGTCCGTGGCTATGCCAGCAGGACTGAATGTTCCATTCTCTCGCGTACTGTCATGTCCAGTGTATCGAAATCTTAAGCATCCAGCATTATTTGTCACCACTACAACACTGGCATCACGATCTGCCACACAAATATCTGTGTTCTTGTTTTCTCTGATATATTTGCTTGAGGTACTTGATGAAAACAGAGGTTTCCCTTCATGGTCAAACTGAATTGATTGTTTCTCCTTGGAATCTGCAAAACGAACAACTTTAGATTGTGTTTTATTGGCATTAACCATCATTGCCAGAAGCTCATTACGTACTGTGATACAGATATTTAAAATGATCCAACCATTTATCTTTATCATCGGATCCATTTTATTATTTCTGGTGAGTTTTAAAATGTTTGCAGATCTGTTACATAAAATCAGTTCTCCAGTTGTTGTCACAGCAATATCTTTGTATCCCACTCCTGTGCTCACTTCTTTTAAAACCGATGATCCAAGTACTCCAAAAGAAAGACGGCTTATATGGGAGGGCATAGCTATTTTGAAGAGTTTTAAAGAATTATCAAAACCGGACGTCCATATTTCCTCATCATTCAGACAAGCTATACTTCCCAGATCCCGATATCCTGTTTCTATGATGTAGGTAACCGCTGGTTCAGGAAGGAGCTTTTTGTTTTCCTTAGTGTCCTCTTCAATCACGTTTTCTTTGGTAGAAGACAAGTCCAACAGGGCTTTTAACTTGTATCCATGCTCTTGAGTTGTGATGGAGAACTTATTTATTGTACCAAACATCTCAGAAATCTGCTCATTATTAATCGACTTGGGTGAAAAACGCGGAGTGGTAGCATTAACTTTTGGTGGAAGAGCTTTCAATGCATCATTTGAGCTAGAGTATGACAACGATTTAGAAACATCTGAAGAATCTAGGATGTGTTTATTTGATCTTATTGATTCTTGAACTCTTGAGAGAAGCTGATTAAATATTCTTAGTTGTTCTTTCAAAGCCCCGAGCTGCTTTTTTCTCATATTTTCCGTTTCTTCTCTCTTTGCTTTAACAATAAGATCTATTGTCTGATGCCATTGTTCACCCTGTTTCTCTATGTCTTGTATCATTACCTTGTATTCTTCTTCAAGGTTAGAGATATCAGATTCTAGTTGCTGAACTATGTCTTTGTAGGAAGGATAAATGACGTCTTCCAACTCTTTAATGTCATTTTTGACGAATTCTTTCCTTTTACTAAAGATCTGTTTAATTCTTGGAAATTTGTGTCTCTCGTGTAAATCAGAAGCAATACAAGAGGAACATACGGGTATATCACAGTCTTCACAATAATTCTCGCATCGATCTTGGGGATGGATGTTGCACTTAGGATAAATAAGCACGGTTTTCCTGTCTTGATACTTGATAATTTTGTGTTTTTGAGGTTCATCAGATAGGTGATTCCCAACACAGGTCTTGCAAAGGTTAAAGGGACAGGATGTGCAATACATTTCCACCACAGCAACATCGCAGATTTCACACCGTTGGACATCTTGTGCGCTATGCTGAGGATTCATTCTAAAAATAGATTAATAGTTTCAGCATATTAGTAATGATCCAAATAATACATTTATGTCTACAACAGTAACACCATAATGATGTACATGTATGTATATTGAAAGCTTCAGGAAGTTTGGTTTAAATACATTATGAATGAAATGGACTAGATATTACTCAATACAAAAATTTTCAAAGATTAGGCTGCACGTGTACAGTAGATACCGGTAACTCTAGCTAGAGAAAGAATAAACATGCTAAGGCCAAACAAAAAAATATGTGTGGTTCCGGTTACACTTCCAAAAAAATTAGGGTAGGTAGGTAGGGATTTTTTTTTTAACAAAATGATTTTCTTAATTTTTTCTAAATAATACCTATCACTGCTTTGCAAATGGCATTTAGATGTGGTGTGATAATATACTAGTCAATATTGGTAGGGGACACCTACATGCTAGCTTGCTTTGGACTTAACACTATTAAACACTTGCACTATGTTTTGCAAGGAGGCCGTCATTGCTGAAACTAATACTTGACGGAAATCGGGGGAAATTCCGGAAAAAATATGAAAACTGCCAAAAAAAAGTTTAGGGTCGGGGGTATAAAATAGGGAAGGTCGGGTAACCGGAACCACACATATTTTTTTTATTTGGCCTAATAATATAATTGTCATCTTCACAACGTCAGGGGTCCTGAACCAACATGTTGAAGTTGGACCCCTGACAAATTTCATTCGATATTCTACGGGCTTGCTTCTCTCATTGAGAAGCACCAATCAAATTGGGGCTTTCATAAGTTGATAGAAAGCGAAAATAGAAAGTAAGCAGTTGACACCTCAATGCACATGTTACAGGTTGTTTTTCACCGAAAGGTTTAATGTGATTGGTCGAGAGATCAGAAAAACAATCAAGATTTGTAATTTCCCCCAAAAGACGTTGTTGCATCGGCCCGTATAAAACATTGAATGATATTTGTCAGGGGTGCAACAGCAAGGAGTTGTCCCAGGACCCTTTACGTTGTGAGCTTAGGATGTGTAATTGTAGAAAATTGCAATTTGAAAGAAAGGGGGCGTACAAGACGAGGACTATCCCGCTTTGAGACAAGATATTTTTCAATTCTAAAAGTTCACGGGAAAGTTATGCACGTATTTTTCAAAAAGTTTTGCACTTTTGATTCTTTAAATTTTGTTGAATAATTTATTGACAATTTATTTTTGGTTATTTTTTACGATATATGAAAAGATAAAAAGCCTCAAATAATTCGAACTCTCTCCAAAGCTGCTTCTAGTTAATTACATTTTAGAAACGTTTGTAACGAGTAACCTGAGGGTTCGTTTTCAAAGGGAAAAGGGTCTTAATTTGGACAAGCATAAATAATTTTTTTTTTCTGGCTCTACTTGAGTCTATGATTAACACTTGGAATTAATATTATTTACAATGATTATTGTTGATTTACTGGGTTACTTGTCCCGTGTTCTATTTTTTTTTTTTTTTTTACAGCGGTGACACAAACTGAATTTCTTTCTTACTGGGTTAAATGTAGAGCTAGCTGGACACCTTGTACTGTGTTCCACAACCAAGTTCGAAGAGTACTCGGTGTCTCACCCTTATTCAGGATTACTGCACCTCATATCTCCCAACCCCCTGGTTTACTTTTCACTAGTGCTACTACTTCCACCCTAGCCTTTCAAACTTTTCTCACTATGGTCACTTCAATAATTACCTTCTTTAGAAGCTTCCGATCAATGTAGACTTCTGACTTCAGAATGACAAATACTGCCTCTGCAGCCTTTTATATAGAAAAGGGCTATACCATCCAAACAGGGGTGAACAGGCTCCTGGACTATACCATTAGTCCTAGTCACACCTCAGTGTTTGGAAGGTATAGACCCATTGCATTACCCATTACACTTTCTTTTGGTAAATCTTTCTCTACTGTAAAATGCTTTAAATTAATATCAGAGTATAATGTATTTGATGGACATTTAAGGATAGAGAATTTGGTCCTATTAGGGATGGAAAACCTTAAGGGTAAGAGCAAAATAAAAGTTGTAAACACCAGTGGCAAGTATCCTAAGGAATTGATGTTAAGTTCTAAGTGTAAGAAAATCTGAAGAAGATTGAGACACCCGGTTCTTATTTATCAATGGGAACCTAGGGAAAACTAAGCCCTCATTAGTCATATTTATACAGAAGCAACCTTGGGTATTGTAGAATCAAGTTTGTTCAAATTATGACCCCCAGGGGTTGGGGACAAAACAGAGGGTCAAAGTTTTGCATAAGAATATATAGGAATCATCTTGAAAAAATCTGCTCAAGAACAGCAAAGCCGTGATTAGTCATATTAATATAGAAGCATTCTCAGGTAGTGTAGATTCAAATTTGCTGAAATTTCGGGTGGGGCCACAATGAGAGATCAGAGTTTTACATAGGAAAACATAGAGAAAAATCTTTAAAATTCTTCTGTTTTTAAGAACAGCAAAGCCACGATAAGTAATACTGATATGGAATAATCCTTAGGTTGTGCAAATGAAAGTCCCCCCCCCCCCCCCCGGTTCAATACTGAAGCGATTTCTGCTTATTCCTAGTAACCAATAAGCTACTAAGGTGAGCAATGTGGCCCATGGCCATTGGGTCTCTTGTCTGATTTACTTGAGTTATACAGCAATTTATTTTTGCCAATCTTTTCAGTCACAGTGTCTAGCATTTTTGAAATCCCATTTTTATAGAGAACTTTTGCAAAGTAAATGATATTTCCTGTTTAAACGTTTTTGTATCCGAGGAATCTTATAATACGAAGTTCAAATTGTCCTTGTGGGCTGTCGTATTTCATCGACGACCTAGTTAACAGCCAAGCCGACGGAAGATCAGGTACGTAAAATGTGGTCCATTTTCAATTGCTTATTTTGTACACATTCATTGATCATTATTTTTATTCACCAGGTCTTCAGTAAATTGTATCGATTTTTATATGGCTACCTAAACAACTTGAATACAGTCCTCCTTTTTGTTTCCCTTTCTTTTTGTTGTTACCTGTACTTGGTGTGAAAAAAAAGTGCGATTTCAAAGGGAAAAATATATATTTAGTTATGTATATATTATATACTTGCCTTCAGTGGTTCGTACGAGGGTCTATTGAGTAGTTCTAAACATGCTCAGACATGGGGTTTTGATTTATCATGGCCGCATAAGGAAGTATATTTATTTATGGGAAAGGTCGAAGGTAAAATATATGATCAGTTTGAATCTTCAACCTATAACTTATATGTTACAACTACATTTAACGGACGGTCTTTAAAGATCAATATAATTATATATACATGTATAAAAACTGAGCTTATTAAATGGACGAAAAATGAATTTCTGTAATTGGAGACAATTTTCAATCAAAGTTCAATCTCAGTGGCGGATTTAAGGGGGGCGCACCAGGCGCCGCCCCCCCCCCCCAAACTGTCAAAGTTTACGTAAATCATAGTTTCGTCGAGAAAATGTAAAAATGTCTATACTCGGTAGACCTCATTTTTTACCCTACAAAAGCTCTAGAATCCTGGAGCTTCCAGGAGATTCGCCCCCTGGGCGCCCACCAGGGCTTCGCCCTGGACCCACTGGGGGCCTCAAGTCGCCCCCCCCCCACTTCAATTCCTGGATCCGCCCCTGAATCTTCTATCTTGAAGACTTCATTTGATGCCGATATTCTTTGTGTGCATGCAAATGTAACGTCAACATAATATGCCTGCAAAACTATAAAGCAATGTATAGGTTGTACAGTTAGAATTGCATGCATATGCATATCTTACTCAGCAGTCATTTTCATGGTATATATATATATTTAAAAAAAACAAAAAACTTCCCTTTAATGGGAGTTATACTGACCTGGTGGAATACGATTCAGGGTGTTATAGGTCTATTTTTTAAAGATGCTTTGTCTGCCGTACATCAGTCCATATCGATTCCTTTCCAATATTATTTTTAATTTTAGGTATGAAGTGCAAACATGAAAACTTGAAAACATTTTCTTTTTCTATATATATATTTGGATGATTTTCTTTTTTCCCTGTACATTTTTTGAAAAAGAGTAGAAATAAGGCACCATCTGTGTGTATATATATATATATATATATATATATATATATATATATATATATATATATATATATATATATATATATATATATATATATATATATTACATTTTCAACAGTGAAATACTGTGATTTATTTATTGAATAAAAGTGATATTCTCTCACAGTGTGAAAGGATACCAAAAATGATATTCTCTCACAGTGTGAAAGGATATCAATGTAAGTAAAAAATAATTTCTGGCCTTTCATAAGATATAGTAACTAAACATCTTGATAGAGCTAAAACTGCAAATTTCTTCCTAAATATGTTGCTAAAATCCATGCTATGTAATGTTTTCAATCTGACACACAACTTCTAAGCTATGACGTCTCATCCGCTCAACTATGAGAGGCAAAGGGAAAATCAAAGAAAATGTAATAAACAGAAAATTCAATGTTTTGTAAATGAATATGGAATTTATTTCACTCGTGAGACAGGATTTTTTGATATTTTCACTCGTGCTTCGCACTCGTGAAAATAACAAAAAATCCTGTTCCACTCGTGAAATAAATTCCATATTCATCTACAAAACATTGAATATCCTCTATATATATATATATATATATATATATATATATATATATATATATATATATATATATATATATATATATATATATATATATATATATATATATAAAGAATTTTATCCTGCTACCGACTGTTTAATGAACTTTGGATTAACCATACTTGTACAATTTGTGAATACGAATTTACTGTTGTAGATTTCAACATGGCTTGCGCATTTCCAGAAGAAGACTTAAACGAAGAATGCGACAGTTGTGGTAGCCATCGTACATGTTTTTGTTTGAAATGTGTTACTAGTTTGTGTGACAAGTGCAAAGAAAAACATGTTGACAACGAAGATGATCACGACATTTTGGAACTACCACCCATGGAACCGGATATGCCGGTTTGCGATGTACACGATATTACGTGCACTCTCTACTGCTGGACATGTCAGGAATCTTTGTGCCAATCCTGTGTGCAGGAAAAACATACGGGAGATGACCACTACGTCTTAGATATAGAATCCGCCGCACTTATAAAACGAAACCAGATTATCAAAGAACACGCTGAAGGTAAACACATAATATCACCACAAATTCAGAACCAAGTACAGAATATCCAGGACGGTGTTGAAGTGTACAAAGCCTACATTCAAAGCATTAAGGATGCCATGATTGCTCAAGCAGAAAGAATGAAGGAAATGGTCAATGAAATCGTTGAAGAGCGTCAAAGGGAATTGAAAGAGATGGAAAGAAATAGTGCAATCACATTAGAACAGCAAAGACAGAAATTGGAGGGACACATGGCAGAAATTCATGATACAATAAATGAGTATCGTGAGACTGAACAAACTGGAGATCCTGAGAAAATAAAAGAGTTTGCCGATAAAAATAAGGACAAAATCAAACGACTGAAACAGCTCCCCGAGTTGGAAGAAGTTAGACCACCAACATATGAATCACCAAGAGTCGATATTGAATTCATCAGGCAAATGTTCGGACATTTGGTGTTGAAGCAGCACACTTGGTCCACAACTGAAAGCTTATCCATTCCCAACCAGGAGGAGCTGCTTCAATTACCAGAGCTTGATAAAGAAGAAATCCGCAAGAGATTTGGCACACTGACTGTCACAGAATCAGAACGAACAGAAGAGCACCATGATTCCGAAAATCCAGAAAACTTAAATATGAACTCGGATGATGATCAAACTTCCACAATTCATGACCTGGAAGAAATGACAGAAGAAAGTCTGATTGAAGAAGTGTCTAGGGATAATGACGATGAAACCTTCAGAAATGAAGAGCAGAACACTTCGGATCCAGAAAGTGATCATTGATTGTACAAAGTCCTAACAGAAAAACTCAGGCACATAAAACATGAAACAACTAAACTGATAATAAAGAAGAAACATTGAAACTTCCAATTATTTTAATTGCTTTAAACTATGTCATTCATCTTAAATGCAATTTATTAAAAAGACAGTGCACGTGGTATATTTCACACTTTTATCTTATAACAAGACAAAAGGAGCCTGCCCCCCCCCCTTTTTTTTAAGAAAACCCTTCATTTCAAATAAACGTGGCTCATAATGACCTTCAAAAAGCTGTAATTGTTTTTTTCTGTGGCAAACCTGTTTTGTACATTTACTTTTGATCCCTCTTCCCAACTTTCTGGACCCTGAACTGATATGTATAAAATTTGCCTTAAAATATATTAGAAACATTTCTCTATGACACGATTATACTAGTACATGTACCTCAAAACAAATTAAGACTTATTGCAAACATGTAACAAAGGATTTCTTAAGCAACTGTAAATACTGAATTATAAATCAGTAATAACTTACAAGATAAAGAATACACAGGTACATTCATGACTCTCACTATCAAAATGACTTAAAAACAAAACATAAACCTTCAAGAACAGACCACTTAATTATCACATCATTTATTTATTTTCAAAAAATGTGATTCAGATATCTTCATCTCCTTGGATAAATAAAAATTAATCAATTTTAATTTTATGTAGCATCACAACATTTAATACATGTATTAACAACTGATGAAAACAACATTGTACATGTATAACAAGACGTTTAACTTCCTTGGGTCCCTTCTATTCAGATCTGGAATTTTAGCCCGGCTGCTATCAGGACTGGGAACCTCCTGGCCCTGAGACTCTATGCTAGCTCGTCTGGTCCTCTTGATTACTGTCTTGTCTCTGGAATATGTACATTGCAGCTTCTTGTAATCTGCTCAGGACCAGGCTTCCCATTCCTGACACAGGAGAACTAGGACCAGTGGAAGAATTGCTGGATGACTGGTTTCCTGTGAGAGAAAAAAAAAAGATAACTCAGAGCGATAAACATTTGAGAATCTCAGGTCTTAAGAAACAATCAATGGTTAGTTTCATAAATACAACAAATTAGGGTCTGCAAATAAAAGAATTGAGCTGATAAATTTTACAACTACAGTTGAACTTCAGTATCTTGAACATCAGAATCTCGAATACTATGGATAAATCATATGTTGAAGTGAGGTGGAAGTCCTAACCACTTATTCTTATATGTGATCATGAGTTCTCAGATATCTTGGAGTTTTTTCTTTGCCCCATTGAATTCATGATAATGAGGTGTGACTGTATATAACAATACATAAATAAGTTGATACAGTAAAACTTATCTAATCCGGACCTCACTGGTTCCATAGAAATTGATCAGATTAAACAATACTCCAGATTAAACAACATTTTAATGCAAACCTCACTTCCATAGAAATTGACCATATTAAGGTCAGATGATACGTTCCTCAAATATCTGTTTTGTATATCTTCGTATTGTGTGGAAAATATTCAAAACTTTAGTTACTTTCTGATTTCTAAACTGCTTTCTAATTGTCTTTAAAAAAAATGAAACACCAAAAAATGTGTTATTGGCTTATTAAGTTTTTTCCAAAAGGATTTTATAGGAAAAACATCCTCTGGTATCTTGCACAAATGCCTGGTAAGGTACCTCAATTTTTTGCGAGTAAACATGTTAAAGTAGCAATACTTCAATGACAAAATCTTAGAAAAAATTATATATTATTGAGGAAGGTATCATCTGTCCTTAAACAAACAACATTTTAAACAATTGAATTTACTCAAAGGGACTAAAAGTTTTCACCGCAATAGACAATTTCTGATTACGTAACATCTAAATTAGACAAGTTTCACTGTTTTATATTTGCTCTTCTATCAAATGAATACGAAGTATGTCTAGGCCTTTTAAATCAAAGACTAGATTATATAAATCTATTAAGAAAGAATAGTTAAAATCAAATCTTTTTTTTGTTTGATTGCTTTTTTTTTAATTTTCTTCTGTTTATTTACTGTTGAATGTTGAGTATATCAGAAGACCAATGGATTCAAATTCCCCATGAATATTTTCATTTCACAATTTATCCAAGATATCATTATATATTCATATATTTATATATGTAATAAATAATTAAATAGTCTATTAGAATGTTTTCTTGGTGACTCTAATTTAAAGATCTGCAACAATTATGAGGATATAACACAGAAAAATGAATAGATAGTGGCACACATCTAGACACGTCAAGTGTAGTGCATAATACATATACAATTATTACAATGTTTGCAGGAGTGCATGGACTTTAAAAGTCTATTTTTCTTTTTACACAACGACACATGAAATGATGAATAGAAAAGACACTACAGTGTCAACTTCCTACAATGCTTTGGATATTTGGTTTCATTTTCCATTGAAAAACAATTTGCTTTTTAAAACATTTGTATAGTATTGTTGACAGAATGCAAGTCTATTTCTCATCACTCAAACTAGGTAGGTTATTCTATCCCTTTCATGAAACATTAAGTACTCAATGTGAAATTGTACCTTTCTGTGCTCTTGTGACAGGTATGTGAGGTGAGGCCAATGGTGTATAACTGTATGGAGGTGAAGAAATGGGTGTCACAAACTTGCATGTAGTTGCCCTCTTTAAGAAATCATCCAGCTCCTTCATCGTTAATTTGTTATGCAAGGTTTCCAGTGGATGCAGACTGGGCACCATGTTAAATCCTTCAAATGCTGTAATGATATTTAAAAAATTCTTGAAATATTAAAAAATGATCAAGATTCTTTTGCATCTTTTTCAGCTAAGCTTTTATGTTTTAGAGAGAAACCAAGTGCATTTAGCGATAAAATTATTTTTTTGATTTATCAAACAAAATGTATTTCAGATGTGTACTGGTACAAGAAGCTTCCCTTGTGTCTAGCTTATCTATATGCATTCAGACAATTAACCTTTTATTCCGACATAAAAATATTTATCAAAACCCTTCTTGGAAGTTTACCTTAATAACGCAAGATTTTAAAGATGTCAATAAATTTTGCAAATATATATTTTTGTTGAATTCTTAAATCTTTTGTAGACAAAAGCTCTAGCTGTTCTTTGGGGCTTCAAAATGTTTAAAGGCACTAGGAATTCATTCAATTCACACACTTATTGCTGAAATGTTTAACTAGGATAATAAGTAACTGTAGCTTTTGCAGCAACGATATTAGTTGTGGTGTCAACAATCACAACTGTAGTTTTGAACAAGTTAATGCATAAAAGGTGGGAGAGATGAAAAATAAACCACAGCAGAAAGATAAACCTGGCAAAAGTTCCTCGTCAGGTACTGAAAAAGCAGATTTGTAGCCATATGTAATACATCTGCCCTTAATAACTGTACAAAAATATTGCAAAGAGGCTTAAAGTTAAATTTTTAACCAATTTCATCAATAACAGACTGGTTTGGGAAATAAAGTAATTCAATCACTTATGATTCTTTTAACATTCATGAATATATTACCAAGTTTAGATTTAGGATTTACATTTTCATAAAATATTACCATTGTTACTTTCTCTACCAAGAATAGATCAGTCATTTTTGACACAGACACCATACCCAAAAGACATCATAGAGAACTAAACAACTCCTGCATATAGGCTTTTAGGACATTAGAAGACATTCTACATTGTTTTTAGAGATGCCCTTTCCTAGCCGTACAGTGAAAATAGGGACAGTTAGTGCTAACTTATAAAACTGCATTAAAATGAAACACTCTATACATACCAGTCTGTCCTGTCAAAACACAAAGACATGCATTGGTAAAAGAAACCATTTTTTTGAAAACATATGAATTAATTTCAACTAGGAATAAAACAAAAACCTTCTGTAAATTAATCAGAAACTCAATACATGTAATGCAAATAAAGATAAAAGCATTGTTTTTATGGTAATTACCAATACATACAAATAGTTTAATCCAATAAATGCTGAAGATTTATAAAAACCTACTTTTTACTTCATACTATGCAAATTACAGCTTAGAGGACATGCAACAAGTCAACATGCAACAGAGGGTAATTTCTTATCTTAAAAAAAAATTTTGGTATTTAATGGTTGAAGTGCACAAGGGTGTTTTATCTCCAAAAGAACAAGATTATGATATAGGGCACATTTGAAACTTTTGTTTAAATTTTGAATATCAGCATTAACAAAGGTCCAAGAAAGTCCTGAGTATGAAAAATTTGCTGATAAGTCAAAAATTCATTTTTAATGATTTTTCACCAAATTAATATAGTGTTTGTTTAAAAACATCAATTTCAAACTTATCCTCCTGACATAAGACATAGATGTACCTCATAATGCCAGATTGACAAATTTAGCGTTATAAAAAACAAACATGAAAACTCATTAAAAACAAGGAAATTTGGAATTTTGAATAAACCTAAGACACTTTCTCTGCAGCATGACCTTTGTTTAATGACAATACTCATTTTAAAAAGTAGTTATGTAAAAAATTGAATTATTCAGAATCATCGTGACCAAATGGGCCCTTATATTATCTAGTTATCAAACTCTTCAAGCATCCCTTCCCATTTCAAACAACTTTATTCCTTTACATGTAATATAAAATCACAGCCACAACAAATCTTCCTGTATGTTAAACTACTCTGCTTGCAAAGCATATTTGCTAAATGCATGTAGTTAAAATGTAAAGGAATGAAAAGGCAATATGTCCCATAGTTAAAAGTCATGTTTGAGTCTGGAGTGTATGTTATGTAAACTTCATAAAACAGTTAAAAATGATTGTGCATGTATGACATGTTCAAAAGAAGTATTCCATGCTAGATGTGGTAGATACATACAACTGAAGAGGAATCTAGAACACATAACATTTACATGCTCACTGAAATTGAAGTTATCAGTGCTATTTTTCTCTATTTATTGTCATACACTTATGTCTTAAAATAGGGAAAGGACATGCTTCATCTTTACAAACTGTAGACAAGCTTTTTCCTGCAGATGTTAAAATGTCATTCTATGTAACAAGCAGCAAGTCCACTATAGTGGACAGGTGTACACTACATAAACCCCTACCCGGATTACTAGGCCCCAAGACAGAAGCAGATCTAGCTCTGTTCATCTCACTCTGTATGATGTAGTTTTCTAGAATAAAATTAATTTTACAATAATTTACCTTTCTTCCATACTATATGTAGGAAACACTGGAGTAAGTAACATGTACATGTATTTTAAAATTGAGATAGATACAAAAGTGTGTATTCAAGATAAAAAATATTGCTTTCAGGTGTATGTAAAAAAAAAATTAACATAGTTCACTGTAAAACTGAAAAACTAATCAAATGAAATTCTGTTACAGAGCTATCATGATAAGCTTTGAATGGCATTGTCTAATGGGAACAGTACAGAGTTACCTCAGAGTGATATGAAAGCCTTGCATTTTATGCTTCTATTTATGCTTCTATAATTCCACACGTGACATACATAATGAATTGCATTCTTGATCAGATACTAGCTTTAAGAAATGCAGGTCACTTAATTAAAGCCTACCTTTGAAAGCCTCTGGATTCAAATAAAATAAACTTGAGCAGGAGTTTCTTCTTTTGTCACTTGCCAGTGGCAGATGAACAGTCAAATAATGTCTGTCATAGAGTGCTGTAAAAGTGTTAAGTAAGAAAATTACCCAGTAGATTAAATACACATATTAAATAAGAAAATTTATTAAATTTAACCGAGATGAGCTTGAAGAAAATAACACATGAAGTTCTAGTTTTTGATTGTTATTTAGTAAATTTCAATGACTCTAATTTAATCAATGATTTAAAGCAACAAGTGTATTATCTGCTTAATATTCAATTATCTCATGCAAATCATTCAAATTTAAAACAGTTTCTCTTTTATCACTAGTATTACATGTAAACAAGTAATTGAGGACAAAAATTCCATTCTGAATTTCAAAGAAATACTATGTATCCATTCAACATGTACAGATCTAACAAGTGCAATTTTGTAAACTGAACATATTTTAAATTATCTATCAGGGTTTCTTATTTTCTAAATAATTATGCCGAATGGTTTTTCCCCAGTTGATGACCTTTGATCTTTGATCCACTTACAATGTCTATCTACTTTGGGTTCAGCTGGTTTATCCTCAAGACTTTTGCTTCTCTTCTCCTCTAGACTCTGTGATCTGACTGGCTCTGTTCAAATAAGACCAAAAAATTAATAACTTGATATCATAATAATTAAAATTTTACGCTGACTGACAACAGCATGACAATCAATGAAATGAAATGGAAAAGTCAATATGTATGTTTGCAATCTTGGCTTTATATATAATGAAATGTCATATAATCAAGTGACAATTGTATATGAAACAATTCAGCATCAAATGATTGGCATGTTAATTTTAAACAAAAAAGTCATCTCTAAATTTCTACTTAGGGAGTAAAATTACACTTCTGATAGATAAATGCATGAGCATGCATCATACCAATTATAGGGTATCAAGGGTATTACAACAGTGTAATTATATCGAAGTCTATCTCTGGACACACTGTATATCAGGATGAATTAATCGACATTAAATTAAAATGGATGAACATGCAAATACATACATTTACATTTGCTGTGTTTTTCTATTAAGCCAACTGTGTATATTCATGTATATTCAAGCATAGAAATATGCATGGAGAAACTCGCGCTAAAATGACGTCACAATGAGCTACAGAGACATTAATAAAAATGTAAAGGGCAGCGAATAATTCAAACATTAAGTATATTTTTGGTGCTGTTGAACATGTAAAATATAAATATAAGGAATGTTTTTAAATTTAGTGTGAATTATTGGTGTGTAAATCACACAGACTTGCACGTAGACATATTTTTCATGAAGCGCTAATGCACTTCATGAAATATGCCTACGTGACACCAATAACTCACACAAAACTTAAAAACATTCCTTAAATACATTTTATAACAAAACTCTTCATTTATTTTTAAAACATTCTAAAATCCCTGTATCTTTTTAACTTTTATGCAAATACGAGAATATAACCTCAAAAGCAAATATGGTCAAACTGCCAAACCTTTAAAAAAGGCTTCCAAACCTTTATAAAAGGCTTGTATTGACAGATATATGTACAGTGTATCAATGCAGATTAAAGCAAAGGGATGCCAATTAATTGCATATATTATTTTAGTGTTTTTAAAACCACAAGGTATAAAGAAGATACAGTAATCAAATAAGCATAAGTCTTCCTATATTTGTATGAAAATATTACAATTCAAAAATACTACAATTTCTGAATATTTCTTTCTTTTTTCATGATTTTGTCAAGTCCAAAGTACATGCGTCATTGCATCTACATGTAATTCATAGAAAAAAAAAATCTGATTTATTAATTCATATGAATAGTTGTATGTGTAAAATCACCATAGCAATCTACTTTGCTTACAATGAAATATGAAGATAATGATCAAATTTGAACATGGTTGCTTCAAACTAGCTTTATTTGCAGTTCCTATGGTTTGGACCTCAGACGAAGAGGGAAGACATTAGTGAATGAGCAAGAATTAACATCATGCAGAAACTTTTATTAATTAAAATCAAATATTTCTTTTTTAAGAGAAACATTTAACATAAAATCTTGTTCAGATACAATTGGCTTATAACCACCATAAAAGTAATAGTGGCCTAAAAAAAATACCTCTCATATGATACAACTATATATAATGTACATATGCATGTTTTCTTTTTTAAAATTCTGTTTAGAAACAAAAGTAATCAAAGATTACAATTTAAAGCTCACCTCAACAAATTTTATCATTACATAAGACAAGGTCTCATATCAAATGATAGCTCAGCAAGATCCATAAAATAAATGTAAGTTCAACATTATGATCTTTTCATCAAACAGCTTTTTATACACATAACTTGCAGCTTTTTAAGCACGGTAGTCAGTGTATTCTTTAGATGTCCAAAGCAAGTCTGATGGTGTTGCATCCATAGAAAGCTCATCCATGGAAGTTTGGTCATGGTAGGGCTTACAGTTTCTTGGGAACAACTCTCCAAAAACTTTACCATGGTCTGCTGGTCACTTATTTAAGGAAAATAGGTCAGAGGCAACATCAAAAGAAAGTTTGGTCAGTGTGCATTTCTAAACATATCATTATTGCAAGTTGGTTTCCAGTTTCTTGGGAAAGGACCTTCTTCAAAAACTTTATGTTTACTCATACAGAAAGTCAGATGCAGCATCTGCAGCAAGTCCAAAAGTATAATTCCTAGATGTACAATCCATGCAAAATTAGTCTAGGGTTTATAGGTACTTCAAAATGGACCTAAAAAATTTTCCCTAATAAACAGAGGTAAGATGCAGCAAGACTGGCATTCAGCATCTCCAGATGCTTTATCAATGCAAGTCTTGCCAAGGTAGTGCTTATAATCAGTAAGCAGCACTCACAAAATTATGTCCCAAGGCTTCATTTGCAGGAGGGTATAATTATAAATGAACCTGCTCCAAAACTTTCTAAGTCATCAACAATAATGTCTAGGGAATAGCACAAACTCATCTTGACTTTATCAACGTGAGTTAAAAATACCTAACATGACAGATATTCTTCGAGAAAACTACTACACTAATTTATTATTTAGATATGCATGTACATAAACACAAAAATACTATCTATTCAACAGAGTAACAGGATATTTATAGGTAAAGATGCTTGTATTTCATTTTTGCATATACATGTAGGACAATTTGTGAGTATAATAACCATTACCCCACGTGCACATCTTACAAGTCACATGACTACATATAGGTGCGTGTCTTACCGGGACCACTGAATCGAACTCTAGATTTGGCTTCCTGGACAGCTTGTGCAAATAACATAAAGATTAAACACCAGACAAGAGCATAGTACAAGACCAATTAATACACGAGGATTCTTGACCCAAATCACCACTGCTTGAATACTTTCCTTTGCAACCATAAATTCATCCCAATACAATTATAAACTGTAAATATTTCACCATCAAATGAGAAAAAAATCTGAAAATTGATGCACTACCTTTTAAAGAATTACCTGATAATTCTAAGTCTGGGTTTGAGTTTGGAGACTGAATTTCTATTGGTTCAGAAACAGATGCAATGGGCAGGCTAGCTGGCTTCTCCTACAATGTTTAAAAACACATTTGCTATTCTTTCCCATAAAACAGTTACAGCAAACATGCTAATGATGAATTCACTGCAATCAATTAAACCATTTAATTCCTGTTCATCTTTCTTTTCAACCTCAATGTACTGTTTTATCAATTTCACATGATTAATCTATCAACACACATTTTAATCAAGTTAAAACTCTTTAAATTAAGATACAATGTATAAAATGTGCTACATGTATCTAAATTTACATCCACTGAATATTATATTTATTTCTTAAGAAAACCATTGCAAATGCCATTCATCAGTCCGTAAACACTACTAAGCATATCACCTCTACAGATTTCTAGAGCAGTGGCTGTTTTATGAATGGAACGTACAATGATGTGCATATCAATAATACACTACAGGTGACTCTCGATCTCTCGAAGTTCAAGGGACCTTAAAAAAAGTTCTCGAGATCAGGGGGTTCAAGAGATAGAAAGTGAATAAAATCCGGAATTTTCAGTTCCGATCATCGTTCTATAATCATACATACCGGAAATAAATGTTGATGATGTCATTGCACATTTTCATTCGTATTTTACAGGTAATTTACTTGATTTCAACAACAATGATCATATTTTGATTAATAAAATATTTTTATTTAATTTTCAATATAAAGAAGAAGGTACAGTTTTAGCTTTATTGTGCCCTAAAAATTTAATGTTTTCAAAAAGTTTTGAAACTGGCTTAAATATTAGGTGAGTATATGAATGTGATAAATCAGGAAAGAATAGGCCATGAAGAAATACCATTCTGGAAATATGACGTCATTAATTTGATGCATTTCTCTATTTTAAACAGAAAAAGCCTCAAAATGACTCATTTCAAGGGTTATTTTCCTTAAGAAAATAGTGTCCACAGCCGTCGCCCACTTTAATTTTCAGATATGTTGCGTAAAATTCTTTGAAAAATCACATATCTCAAAATCTTTGTGGGCGATGCCTGTGGACAATATTATCTGAAAGAAAATTCCATTGAAAATTGATGTCTTCTGCAGCTTTTTAAGAAAATACGGGAAATTGCACAAGTTTATGACGTCACAATTAGCATTTAGAAGGTCATGTGAGAAAAATGACTTACAAGATCTTTCTGGGTGGAATTTCTATGATTCAGAAAGCATGAGTTCAAGGGTGCATTCCATTCATTCGTTCCCATTCGATTCCGGACGTTCTGTTCTCCGTGATGAATGGAATGAACCGGAACAGAAGAGAAATTTTCAACATGGCTGCCAATGGGCGGAAAACCTGTCTGCTTTTTGTTTTATTTCAAGATTCCGACACTGACTCTGATTCTGAGGACGAAAATATCTTATTACCTGCACTAGCAGTCGCTATGTAAGTAAAGGCTATTTATGAATCAATCAAAAACTAAAAGGTTTTCGATCACGTGTGTTTTATAGTGGCTTAGGTATTAGTATTGAAACAAAAATGAAACCAGAAGTCTCTGATGAGACTGTAGCTCTACTGGTTGTATTTATAAAGGAAGATAAAAGTAGCACTTGGACTTGAAACTTTGCAACAGCAATAAATAGAATAATGATCCTTGGTTTAGTCTCTTTTTGGCAAGATTTATTATTATATCAGACTAAAACTGTAGGAGGAGTATCCTTTTAAAACAATTTTACTGAAATTTTGATTTAAGTAACCATGGCAAAATCATTCAACAAAATCAAAAAACAATAACACCAATTATGTATCTCTGTAGTCTACTTGTATGCCACATTATTCTGAAATCAGACAAAAAGTGTAGGAGGAGTAGCGTTTTGAAAGTATTTCAAGAAAATTTCTATTTTTAGTAACCATGGCAACACCATTCATCAAAATCCGAAACTGGTACAGAGAATTATGTATCTTAGTGTAGTTTACTTGTATGCTAAGTAATACTAAAATCAGACCAAAACTGTAGGGGTAGCATTTTGAAGGTATTTCAAGGAAATTTCTATTTTTAGTAACCATGGCAACAATGTTCATCGAAATCAAAAACCGATACACAGAATTATGTATCTTAGTGTAGTCTGCTTGTTTGCCAAGTTATATTGAAATCAGATCAAAACTGTAAGAGGAGTAGCATTTTGAAAGTATTTCACAGAAATTTCTATTTTTAGTTACCATGGCAACATCGTTCATTGAAATCAAAAACCGATACACAGAATTATGTATCTTATTATAGTCTACTTGTGTGCCAAGTTATATTGAAATCAGATCAAAACTGTAGGAGGAGTAGCATTTTGAAAGTATTTCACAGAAATTTCTATTTTTAGTAACCATGGCAACACCGTTCATCGAAATAAAAAACCGATACACAGAATTATGCATCTTAGTATAGTCTACTTGTGTGCCAAGTTATATTGAAATCAGATCAAAACTGTAGGAGGAGTAGCATTTTGAAAGTATTTCACAGAAATTTCTATTTTTAGTAACCATGGCAACACCGTTCATCGAAATAAAAAACCGATACACAGAATTATGCATCTTAGTATAGTCTACGTGTGTGCCAAGTTATATTGAAATCAGATCAAAACTGTAGGAGGAGTAGCATTTTGAATGTTTTTCACAGAAATTTCTATTTTTAGTAACCATGGCAACACCGTTCATCGAAATCAAAAACCGATACACAGAATTATGCATCTTTGTATAGTCTACTTGTGTGCCAACTTATACTGAAATCAGATCAAAACTGTAGGAGGAGTAGCATTTTGAATGTTTTTCACAGAAATTTCTATTTTTAGTAACCATGGCAACACCGTTCATCGAAATCAAAAACCGATATACAGGATTATGCATCTTAGTATAGTCTACTTGTGTGCCAAGTTATACTGAAATCAGATCAAAACTGTAGGAGGAGTAGCATTTTGAATGTTCTTCACAGAAATTTCTATTTTTAGTAACCATGGCAACACCGTTCATCGAAATCAAAAACCGATACACAGAATTATGTATCTTAGTGAAGTCTACTTGTGTGACAAGTTATATTGAAATCAGACCAAAACTGTAGGAGGAGTAGCATTTTGAAAAATTGTTTACAGACGGACGGACAGACAGACAGACAGACGGACGGACGGACACATTACTATCGCATAAGCTCTTCTGGTCTCTGACCAGTAGAGCTAAAAAAAACCTAAGTGAGGTTGGCATATAAAATAAATATTCATTTGGATGTTTTTTATTTACAGAAAGAAAGAAAAACCAAAAATATATGGATATGTGGAGGATGTGGTTCCCCTTTATTCTGATGCTTGATTTAGAAGAATGTTTCGACTGTCAAGACAGACATTTCAAATCCTCTCTTCATATCTAGAGGAAGTTCCAGAGATGAAGAAAGACGGTAATGGTGGTAAAGAACGAATGTCTCCACACAAAGATATTTTAACCACATTATGGTACCTAGGGACTCTCGACAGCATTGACAGGATAGCAGACCGTTTTGGCATTTCGCCATCCTTGGTAATCAGGGCTAGAGACCGAGTTATGAATTCAATTCTAACTCATCTCAAGTCAAAATTTATAAAATGGCCCAATCCCAATGAATTAAACCAAATCGCAAACAATTTCCAGCAAAAGAACGGATTTCCAGGGATTGCTGGTGCATTAGATGGGACTCATATTAGAATAGCAAAACCAACAAACCATGGAGATTCATACATCAATAGGAAGGGATTTCCTTCCTTGCAGTTACAAGCGGTATGCAAGGAAGACATGATGTTTACTCATGTATTTACCGGATTTCCAGGAAGCTGTCACGACGCAAGAGTTCTTAGGAATTCCGATTTATGGGAAAATGGATTACAAATGATTCCAAATATATACCATATCATAGCTGACGCAGCCTATCCACTATGAATATGGCTACTCACTCCCTACCGAGACAATGGTCACCTGACACACGAGCAACGCCGCTATAACAACTACCTGTCCAGCAACAGAATGGTAATTGAGAGAGCATTTGCTCTTCTGAAGGGTAGATTCCGCCGATTGCGTTTCCTGGAAACCCAGAAAATTGAGTATGCTGTCAATATTATCATGACCTCTTGTGTTTTACATAATGTCTGCATTTTCAACCATGATGAAGTAGACGATTTCATTCAGCAAGATGTTATTGCAGCAAATTATAATGTTCCAGGAATCCAGGACTGTGAAGCCCAGGGTGTACAGAAACGTAATCAAATAGCCAGGAATCTTTTGTGATAGGCTAACTTCAGAATGAATGCATCATGTTTTTAAATATCATATTCAATAAAGAATACAGTAACTGTTCAATACAATTTAATACAGAAAAATATAACAATGTAACAAAACTCAACAAAAGATGTCAAATCGAACTTATATGTTTTTTTATGTAAATAAAACTATGGAACATGTCAAAAAGAGTAAGATATATCTTGACAGGTATTTAAAGTCAGCTGTAAAAAGTCCTTTACAGATTAATTCACAGATGGTTTTGATGAAATTTAGAGTGTAATCCATGTATTAAGACTACATGCCACAAACATTCTTTTCCTTACAGCTTAAAAGATAATAACAACAAATAATACTTAAGTTCAATATATCATGGTCATGGAAGAAAAAAAAGATTGTTTCTCCAATAGACATTGCCATAAATGAACGTAATACTAGGTCAAAAAATTAATCATTCATTGCAGCTGCCTATACAAATCCACTTATAGATTCAATGAATCTACCCCCCCCCCCCCCCCCCATTTCACCTATTCGTCAAAATTATTTTTTAACACTTAAGTTTAAGAGAATTTAGTTTTCTAAGCAATAAATATTACAAAAATTTTACTTAGTTCTCAATTATGTCCATCAATGAACTTGGTTAGGGACTCAAATAAAGCAGGCTGGTGCATTCAAGCATCCTTTAAAAGTCACAAGATTTGTAATGTATAAAAGCCAAACTATTTCTTTAAAAAAAACTATCTAGCCACTCTTAGAATTGTGGGTAAACAACTGCAAACAAAGTTTTTTTTAGCTGTAGCCAAGTCTAAATTACATGTAATACATTATCCATCCATGTTTTTTTTTCAGTTCCAAGCAAGTAATCATGAACTAATGTAGAAAAAAATGTTTAATACTTGGACATAATAAAATAGAAAAATGATAATGAAAATAACCTATTTGGGAGTTTGTAGTAAATAATAAAAACTATTTGTTAAATTGTACCAAAACAAAATAAAAAATGCAAACAATTCTGACTAGCAATTATCCAATAACAGTTTGTGTAATGTATAGTACATAGTTGAATTTTCAGGAGAATAACTTTTCCTCTGCAAGAAAAAAAATCAACAAACAGATGAAACAAAAACAACTGCATTGCTTTCAGTGATAAAATGAAATATTGAAAATCCTACCACAAATACTTTGAAAAGTTTTATGGCACAACTTAGAACAAGTTTTAAAAAATGAAAGAAGCCATTCACTATTTTGTGCCCTTGTGGTTAAGAGTCTATGTAAAAAACACTTTAACTTTTTTCGCAATTCTTGATCTGCATATTGGACAGACTTCTAGAGCTTTGCTGCATGGAATACAGCACACAAGGTGGCCACAGTCAACAAACACTACTTCTTTTGGATGACTTTCTTCCATGCAGATTTCACATTCACCTGAAAAGAGATTATATCAACAAAAATTAAACAGGAGTTCCTATGCGCAAAGTCAAGATCATGTAATATGTAATCTTTAACATGGAGTAAGAACTTATAAATGGATTAAATGTAACAATAGTACATGATTGTACATGTATTGTAAAAATAATGACCAAACGCATGTAATGAAATGTTTCCTACTCTTTGATTTCAAGGAACTTAATGTGTACATGTATTTAATATAATAATGTTAAAATTAAAATTAGATAATTCAATTCTCTAAGGATTTATACAAAAAGTACAAGTAAATACATGTAATAATAATTTTCAGCCATATGCATATTTTAATTTTATCATGTAAGGATATTTGTGCTGAGCCAAGGTAAAAGGAACACAACACTCACTAGTGATGTGCTCCCATTGTCTCAATGAGTTTTTTCATCAAATCCATCTTTTCATAATGCATTTTTTCTTTACGCTCACTTTCCTCCTTTCTTCTTTTTTCCTGATTTTCAATGAAGTTTTTCATTACATCAATGACCTCTGTAGAAGTAGATGTAAGCTTTCTTTTCTTTGGATTAGTACCTGAGCCTGATGGTGTGGGCGTAGACGACCTTGAACTCTCATCGTCACCATCCTCTGAATCGTTGGGAACTTCTGCAGAAATTTTGGAGTCAGTGCTACAGGCAGTTACTTCTGGAGTAATGGCAGGATCTTTGGAATATATTTCATCCAATTCAGACTCATATTCAAAACGCTTTCTTCCAGATCCACTTTTCTTCTTACTGTCTTTGACTGCTTTGTATCCTCTCTGCAAAGTCTTCCATCTCCCTGAGACTTGCTCATGATTATAGGAGTATCCTTCATCTTTCATCCCTGTGGCAATTTCCTCCCACATGGTTTTCTTCTTGATCAAACCTTTCTTAATTTTCTCTTGATATGTTTTGTATTTGGTTATAAGAAGTAAGGTACTAGAGCGTGTCCAAGACATACCTATATCCGCAGTACTGCATGAGGCAACTTTACTCTCCTTTTCATCTCCTAGAAAACATTAAAATTAATAAATATATACTTTCAATGCTTAACATTTAAAAAAAATACATGTTAGACACAACCTGTTACATGTATTTATTTATGGTGTTTATTCCAGAATATGAAGATCATATACTATATAGAATTACTGCTTTTGATTAACAGTTTCAATATTTTTCTCTTGACGTGAAATATATCTACTCCTATGTAATTAGTACAAAATTAGTTACTACTTATTATGGGAGGAGGAAATATTAATCTCCTGAAAGTGCAACCTCCCAGGTATACTCATCTGTAAAATTTTTAACTTTAACATTAATTACCTGATGATGGTGTCCCTGCTGGTGGTTTCTGACATATGTGCTCAGACATCAACTCCATGTCGTTGAAGTATATGCTGCACTTCTGGCACTGGGTTACCGTGCGTTTTTTCATTTGACTTTCGGCATTAATTTCATATGCTGTTTGTTTTGTCACAAGGATGGAATTATTTCCTCCGCCTAAATGAGAAAAAATATCTTTTATACTAATAGTATACATTAATATCAAAGTACATACTGCTGCATTGCAAAAGATATAAATGGCAGAATTAAAAAAGGGGGAGGGGTGCTAAAAGGTAAACATTCATTTAGTTAGTACCATTTGGATATGCTTTCGAAAAAAGATCGCCGCTGTGATCGACCCCTTTCCCTACTATTACAATTTTTACTTGTCCTTTTTAATGCACTTTTTTCCTCGTAAATATGTCATTTTTTTAGGTTTGTACCCCCCCCCCCCCCACTTTCCCTTTAAGATTTTCTTGACCCATCTTGGGCCTTTATGATGGCTAATAAGGTGTGCACTAAATATCCCTATAAATTTAAGTTTTTAAATAAGCATTTGCAGTAAAACGTATGCACAGTAACAAAACTTACTTGATTCCGTTGTGCATCTATGCATTTTAACATCATCTAAGCTGGAAAAGTACAAATTGCAGTCTTCACATTGATAAAGCACGTTTTTCTCCGCCATTTTTGTTACGTAATAATTCCCGCTGCACCACCTCTTTAGAAAGGACAGAGAGAATCCGTCCGGAATCGGATTCCAAATCATTCCATTGCAATTCTACGCGTTCTGGATTTTCGGAAGCGTGAAAGGAACGCACCCTTAATATTTTACATCACTTTCATTTTTAAGAAAAACATAGGGCAAGATTTGTATTGAAACCATACCTTGTTCTTTCTCATTTCATGATTACATGAAACCTGAATAGCAATTGTCAATGTGCCTATTCCCCGGGCTTGATCGGTCCTTCACCAGATTGCTCGCAATTAATCGGTATTCAATTCTTGAGATAGGATTTCTTGTGCAATGTTTGCCAAACTGGGATTGTGTAGACTCTGATAATATTAAAGTTCATAATCTATGGAATATTTCTGACACGTCCTTTAATTATTTTCTTGAAATTATCGTCTCGTCCAGTCGAAATAAGTTGTGAAGCGATTTGTTTATATTTTACCAATAAACCAATTAATTATATCAACACTCGGACGACTCACAGGTGTAGTATCATCTATGTAAACACACAATTAACATGTCAATCCCAGCCCCAGGCATTCACTGTTATCCAGGTAAGTCCAAGCTGCATTAAATTTACGCTTAATTGGCCTGTATACATGTGCAATCAAAACTTCAAGAGATAGAGAGTAAAAAACAATGAAATATGTGTAACGGGACCCAGATCTTGGTTCTCCAGATAGAGAACTTCGAGAGATCAGGAGTTCAAGAGATCAGGAGTAAATTTACTTAGTTATATAGAGAAAAAAAACGGGACCGGAGGTTCACTTTGAGAGATCGAGAACTTCTCGAGATCAGAGTTCGCGCCATCTCGAGTCACCTGTATTTCATCTGCTAAATCCTATTTTGAATGAATATTTGCACAGATATAAATATAAACAATAAAATGTCTTTCTTTGTTTGTTAGTACGGGAATTAACATTGCAGCTATTGCTGAAAAAAATTACATAACCTGCTTATGCTGGTTATGTAATTTTTTCTGCAATAGTGCAATGTTAATTCCCGTAATAACAACCAAAGAAAGCATTTTATTGTTTAAATTATGCCAAATGTATCTATAATGACGCATGTATCTATAATGACGCATGTATCTATTATAACACATGTATCTTTTATGCCACGTGTGTCTATTATGACACGTTAACCTGGAGATTTTTTTCCTCTTCATGTTCTGGGTCACTTCCCCAGTCCCATTCCGGAATGTCAGGGTTACATTTAGGAGACTTTTGTTCTGGAACTTTTACAGTCTGAAAAAAAGTTTTTCTCAATGTAATATGCAAAATCGAAATTTTACAAACTAAATAAAGTCAACTGATAAAAATATGTAAGCCATGCACAAAAGGTTATTCATTCAGATTCAAATTTATCATAAAAATATCAATTGATAATGAGATCCTGATATGGTTTTGAAAGAACCAGTGTAATGATTCATACATTTTATAGAAAACTGAAACATTGTACTTCTGCCAGTGTCCTATATATACATGTATCTCAGAATATGACTGGAATCTGATTTATACTGAATAATGCCATCATATTTCATTTGCATAACTAATTTCATAGTCTACAACTCTGTAATTTATACATTGTACTGCAATGAAATAGGGGAAAATGCATTACTGTGAACTTTGACTCCTTGACTGGTTCGCTTACAAACTTTGACTCTTTCACAAGTTCAGTCTTAAACTTTGACTCCTTGACTGGTTCCAATGTGAACTTTGAATCCTTGACTGGTTCCAAAGTGAACTTTGACTCTTTGATAAGCTCACTGCTGTGGTCCCCCTGATCTGCTCCAATATTGCTGTTTACTTTCTCACTGTTTTGGACACTATTATGAGCATGCTCAAAGATATCAGCCTCCTCCAGCTCTTCCTGTTCCTGTATAATCATTGGAGCTGACACGGGTCGATTTTGATAGTCCTTAGGACTTTTGGACCATTCATAATGTCCATGTTTGTACAGCTTTCTCTCTTCTGACAATTCTTTTGCAACATCCAGCTTCATCTACAATTTAATGTTGAATTCAACACAAACAAAACTTCCACCTATGCAGAGTATCTGATGCATTCCACTACCTGAGCAGATGCTCTGAACTACAGCCTTACCAGTGGATTATTTGAATTTTTGTAGGCCATGGACCTGGAATGAACCAAGGGGTAATGGAATCCCTTTTCTCCATAACTATATGCCCCAGGGCTAAAATGGAGCTCAACATGGAAGCGTTCTGATGAGGTACCCTATAAAAGAGCATGAAGCTAAAAAGAAAAACTGGTTAAAACCCATCAAAATCAGACATTTGTTGAATGATCTGTGAGTATAACATCTATGATTACTTAGATAAATTACTGTACATGTACTTCAGTCACTTTCTGAAACTGGAAAACTGACAAGATTTGATGAGACTTGCACTGTCACAGTGTTCAAGATATCATTTACACCCAAAATGAGTGTACACAGCTATATACTGGTACATGTAATGAAAATTATTAAGTCATGTGTCTTGCATTTGAATCGCAAAATACCTTAACCCAAAAATGTATCAAGTGAAAACATCTGGAGTTTCCAAGCACTACAGTGTGTGAGATATGATATGTACATGCTTTGAATGAGCATTACACATTTTTTTTTTTTAATAATACAATTTTACGTTGTGCCATACTCTTTCCTCCCATGGTGCTTCAGTTGACAAGGTTTTTATGATTTCCACATTTTGTGTACAAGTGAGATTAGTGTAAATGGACACAAAACAGCTGAGAGACAGGTTTTGCAGACAAAAGACCTCATACCATTATATGGTTGTCAAAAACTCAAAGTATAAAAATAACCAGGACCGAGGAAGAGACCTGGGCATTTACTGGGATAAATATGGTATACATGTACTTTAATAATTAGATCTAAACTATTGATGCTCTGGCTGTTATTATGGGTGTCATTTTAAATAGTTACCTTGCTTGGGTCCTCAAACATCATTACAATGATTTGGGACATGTAATTCAGCTCTGGTGTATTGTTTATAAAATCCATTGCTTTCTTCCACTGCTCATCAGATGCCTCCTGAAATATAATTATAGATTTATCATATTGTATACTGCATAGGAACATTATTACACTTATGCAAGAAAAGTTTACCTCATCATACTGCAATAATTTTTGCTATAAATTTAATACTTCTTATTGAATGTGCCTTCAGTTAACAAACATGGCATAGAGTCACTAACTTTCTTTAAAATGCAGACTTTTTCGCAGAGTAGTCAGTACTTTCAAGTACAGACAAAACTTTCACACGTGCAGATGGGTAAATTTGAAAGAGGAAAAAATTACTGAAAATCTATATTGCATTACTTAATAATTTTCTTATCAGTCCCAAAATAATTATTCATAATTACTGAAAATTTTATTAGTTAATTTCTGAATCAATAGCCCCTCCCCCCCCCCCCACACACACACACAGATGGTAAAGAAGATTTCCACTAGGCACTAGGGTAATTTATTGAATTGATACTCAACAGTATATTAAAGATATTTTTTTCTAAACAGTAAATTTAAAACTGCATTAAAATGCTTACAAATACATGAAATTGTCAACAACAACAACAAAAATCAAAGTACTGAAAGTACTGGGAAGCGCTATGCAATGTTTGAAATTCATCAGAATTATTTTGAATTTAAATTGCCTGTTGTATTGGAAGAAGTATTATGTTGACAGTGCAACCGCGCTGGGGTGAGCACAGTTCTTCAATACATATTCACTTAATTTAAAATAAAACTTATATCCGCCTTTTCAAACCAGACGAGGAAACATTTGAAGGTTCGAGATTCTCCGTTTCTTTATAAAAAAAAATATATATATATATAAAAATTAAATAACAGATATTTAGTCCAAACAGTAATGTATTTCTCAAACCTAATAAAAAAAAAGAAAGAAACGAAAAAAAGAACATGTAAAAATATTTTCGTTCTCCATCGCCTTATAGGAGTCTATAAGAGGTAGGTTTGCGTATAAATCGCAATTCATTGGGGGGGGGGGGGGATGGTCGACGAGCTTTCCAACCAAATTTAGACTATAAATGTAGCTATACATTTGCTGGAAAATGTATATTTTTAAATAATTTTGAACACAAAAATGTCGCTGATATTCCTCTCATTAATGTGCAACACTGATAGCTAAAATGTTCTGGTGATAATTTTTAATAATTCATTCCGTGTTCACGAGTGTTTCAAATTGAAGATGGCTGTTTGTGATTGTGAATTAATTTTAGAAAGTGCTCCAAAAAAATAAAAATGTTATTTTTTATTGCGTCGATAAAATTTTTCCTTATTGATAACATATTTTATTAAAGTTATGAATTAAAGATCTAAAAACTATCGAATACTAGTATTCTCATTTAATTGTTTTTTAGTATATCTCTTTTTTTTCATATTCATGAACGATTTTTACATTTACTAATCTGTAGAAAGGATTTTACAAGAAATAAATTAATGGAGTGTGTAAGATATTTACACAATCGCTACAAGCGTCCGGTATTTATTAATGATAAATAAAACTTAGACTATATATTTCATTTTGTTTTAAATATGCTACAGCTGTGCATTATACATTTTTTAAACTTCACATTCATCGCGCTGTGCAGCATATTGGCATCATCATATGAAAAAAATCTATTAAATGAGCACCCGTAGAGTTTACGTCATTTTGTTAGAGATAATTGGTAAAATATACATTTTGATTATAATTAAGGATATTATATTTGTCTTCTTCGTTTGATGATAACACATTCAAAGCTATCCTTTACATCTGATTTTCATATACATGTACATGATTTATAATGTATTTGCATAAAAAAATTAGTCTTTTCTGTTGATCTACAATATATGTTTCTGATTTGTAAATTTTACTTTTTTAAAATAAAATTTTTATACTTTTCTTCTTCGGAATAAAAATATGTCATTAAAACCCAAAAAGTAATTTTTGGACTCTTGTTGAAATACTTAAAATGCTTCAGTATTTTTTTTTTTACGGATATTTGATACCTTACACCAATCTTTACTAGTACTTGTTTATGTATGAAATTAACTACCACGCAAAACATGTTGAGAGGGAAAAAATATCCACAGCACTGGTGTGTTAAAAAGGCATACTAGTACTGAAAATAATTGACCCGTAATTTTTCTGCTAATTCCATGATAAATAATTCAACAGCCCAAGAAAGAAAAGACATTATATTAATCTCAAGTATGAATAAATCTTTATGAAGGTATGCAACATTGTTTTATTCTGTTTTTACTTAGTCCTAATTAAGTCGCTTAGCAGACAAATCAGCAACACATGCACACCTTTACCTAAACTATTTCTTCCTAGGTTCCTAACACAAGTATGCTTAACATTTCATCAGCGCTATTCCTGTACATTGCTAAGAATGTTTAATTAAGGTTTTAGCATTTTCCGCCAGATCTTGCACACTGCACACACAATTTTAAAGCACAATATTTGTCATCAATATTTCCGAGAAATTAGTTTTCCTATCTAAGTGGATTCGTTGAAAACACAGCCTCCACGTTCCCTACGTGTACGTACAGCCGCAAACTGCCTTTCTTTGCGAATTATTTACATCATATTTTTTTACCCATATTACAAGTATAAAACACAACACAAGTAAAGACAGTTCATGAATGCATTCCAGTCTGTTACTAATTGACACTGAGATGTGAAAATCAACTTCATTGATAGCTCTCTGCATGGTGCAAGGGTGATAGTAGGAAGACTTGTTTTTAGTTACATTGTCTTAAATAAGGGTCTAGAAGAAGAAATATTAGTTAATATGGATATAAATTATATAGAACGTACAAAAGTAGGTACATTGTAAATCAATTTTATGCGAAATTTTCTACTAAATAACTTAATTCCAGTTTGAGTTTTAAATACTTATTAAAATCCCATCTGAGTTTTAAAAATATGTACTTATTCAATCACTACATTATATGTACATAACATATAATTAACCGTTTTTAAGGTATCTGCGCCATAGATGCAGCAATTGTTAGCTACATGGTACACAAGTGGTATGTGCCGACACGATTTTAAATGAAATACAATGTATAGAGATAAGAACCGCCCCTATCTACTAACAGTGGATTTTCGTACAATGTACATGCATACTCTATACCTTACTACTTGACTCCTATTATTAGAACTGCACGTAACGCAGTATTACACTAAAATAGCCGAAAGAGCGTCAGGGATTTCCAGTTGCATATTTTCAGAAAACCCAGTGGAGTTATCTAACTTGCTTAGTGGCGCTGGATCGCGAACGGAAGTAGAATTAAGATGACAGAAAGCGCTTTGCGCTGCGCTTAGCCCTTAAAAATCACAGATCAGTTGATGCAGAGTACTTGAGCATGTAGCCCAGTGGATATAACATAATACTGGTGTCTCATGGCTCTAGTTACATCTGGATGCAGTACTGAACTTTTTAGGTTTCAGCTCTGCATACCAAAGCTTCACTGTCTACCACATTAGTTCATATCTTGATATATGTTATTGTCTGTTTGATAATGTCCAATACAGAAGTGTTTTTGGATGACTTACAGAAAAATGGACACTAAACTTTGAGTGAAATGCTTTCTTTTGAATTTTCAGTAATAATATGCAATATTTTCTTGGAAATAAAAGATCATATTTTTCAGTAATAATAATCAAACTGCTTTCAAAATTTTTGGTACTGCAATGCAGCCAGTGTGTATGACTTACATCTCTGAGACCTCCATATCTGAGCATGTTTAACAAAGAATGAATGTGGCTCTCACTGGTAAAGTATAGACGAGTCCTGACAAATCTTTCAGGGGAGGCAACTCCTAAGGAATACCTACAATACAGACATTTATGTACATGTAGCATTACATAAATATTATCTCAGCTTACACATCCTCCTGTTGGATGTTCCAGGTAAAATATCACAGAAAAAATGGATTTCTTTTTTTTCCTTCTTTTTTTTTTTTGCTCTATGACTAAAAAATCTTGGTGTCTGAAATATCATACTAAACAGTAAATTTTAGTGGATTTACATTCTGATACATACAGTGAGTTTAGCCTTGTGCTCTCTTCCTCGTCATCTGGACAAACACACTGCTCCAGGTCACTCCGGATCTTCCTCATCAGAGGGGTACACACACTCTGTGAAATGTGGAGCTTCTCATCTAGTGTAATTCCATACTCCTACAAAACATAAGTGTATAGAGAGGTCATCAGAGGTGTACACATACTCTGTAAGATACGGAGCTTCTCATCTCCATCTATACTCCCATTCAATCAGTGTAATAAGCTGGTGACTTCAATAAATTTCCAGGTAATTTTCTGACAAATCAGTATTAAGTTTTACTGCAGTGCAAGTTTTTGAATTACTAATAATATACACAAGCTATAACAATGTCTGCTGATGCTTTAAAACACATGACCTTACCTGAGGAATAACAATGTCTGCCAGTGCTTTAGAACATTCAAACAGCTCCTTGGCTCTCTCATATTGTATTGTTTTTTGGTTGTGCTGTAGGTCGTACTTGATACAGTCATATATGTCAGGAATCTTACTGACGTCAAATCTGCCGCCTTTCATTTTGAAATCCTTCTCCAGTTTGGCCCATCTACGAATCAACAGCTCCCAGGATTCTCCATGATAAAGCTTCAGATCTGAAAAATCCAGTTGGTGAAAAATTGTAAAATATACCACTACAGTTATGCATACTAGTAGAGAGGGTATACTCATGCTGACATTTTCTCTTGCAAACAGACAAATGACAGACACTGTAGGTTATTTTTTTCAATAGAACATAGTACACCAATTTCTTTGTACATGCAATTAACATTCCTTCAATTCAAAAAGATTTGTAAATACCTGACATGTGTCTCTGTGAATGAGTTATTTCTGTATTATGAATTACAACTTGGAGCAGTAGAATCTTAAGAAATCATAACCTGTTTATTTATATTTGAATACATTGTACATGTATAACTACAAAGGAAAGCTGATTGAATGGATCTGTAACAGGACCTAAAACAAACCTCTGGTCCTGTGCTCCAGCTTTAGTGTCCTTATTTTAGCTGTCAGCTCCTTCACCATGGCATACACGTGTTCACACAGTTTCCCAGGGTTTTTAATGAAGTCCAGGGCTTTAATGAGAGATTCGCTGTTTGTGGGAGCCAACTAGAAAATAGAATAGGTAAAGGCCTGATTCAAACACAGCTGATCAAATTTCTTTAACAATACACGTACAATTTTCTTCTATTATTATGGAACATTGGAAATGTTAATCTATCAAACATTATAGTTCATACGGTACATGCGCATACAAATACAGGATCAAGTCACTTTTAACTAAAGCAATATTTCTACTGAGAACTAGACTTTTTAATCTCATTATCATTGTATCATTATCACAAAAGATTTACCTTTTCATAATCCTCTCCACTAAAATCTCTGTCCTCATTCAGCATCTGTGTCAATCTCTCTTTCACACTGTAGAAAAATTCAATCAAACTTTGCATTATCATACTACATTTTGAAATTTTTCAAATTTATTTTTTTAACAAGGCTTTAATAATCCTAAAATATTCATTCATTAAAGAGAGAAACTGGGTTAATTCTATATGTACAATAGAAAGTTTGATTCACTTGGAACTTGAAAGAAAGTTCTATCTCTTTAATTTTCCTGTTGTTAATGTACTACTATTGTTATATCTTAATTAAAACATGAATCCCTGAATCTTCTACACTACTACTGAGCACTGAAGTATAACCAGCTCTGGTGTATTCATTTAATACACTGTGGAAAAATCTAACTATTCCGTAAACTATGAAATCATGTTACTAATGTGCACTGCTCTAAGTAATTATTATTCATTCTACTTAAAATACAGATTCTAAAATAAAAATATTTGCATATAAAGTGTATGTAAAACCATTTAATTGAATAAAAATTCAGTCTGATTCTAAAATTAAGATACATGTATTTGCATATACAGTGTACATGTATGTAAACCAGTAATTTGTATATGATATAGGTAGGAATAGTGATTAAAGGCATTATTGAGCAAGCTTATGGATGCATTTTTGAAAAGAAGGATAAAATATAAATATGAATCTTAAGTTACATACATGTATATCCAATGATAGTTTTACTCTACCATATAATGCTTATAAAAAACAAATCACTTAATGTTCAAAGTAAAAAAAAAAAAAAAAAAAGAATTCTAGAGACAAAGACCAGTCTTTTAAAATAACAGCATTTTAATCAATTTGTGAGCATACACATGTATATCCTATTCTTTTTTTTCTTATTTTTTTATGAGCATATATCCTTTTTTTTTTCTTATTTTACGCTAATGCATTTCATATTCTGATTTTTTTTTCAGTAATTAATATCCTTGAAAAGTATCTTTAAGCTCAAATTCACAACTATTAAGACATTTATAACCTAGTTTCATTTATTAAGACATCTCTTCAGGTTGACCAGCGAAATAATATCCTGTGTAATTTAATAATGTAATATAATAATGTAATAACTATTCTGCAGGTTGTTGGAATAATGTTATACATTTACTTGATATTTTTAACTTAATGGCTTCCATTTCTAAAATCATCTGCAAATATTTGTGCAATAAGCACTATAAATTGTCACAGCAAAATGTTTTAAAAGATAATACAAAGATCTACCAGTATTTGTTTTTTTAAATGCATTTAAAGTGAACTTGTAAATAAATACATCAGGCATTGCTTTGTAAGATATTTACCCTTCTTGGAATCTGAAAGCAACAGCCAAGAACATTCCCAGTTTTACAGATTACTGATTAAGCATGCTGTACGCTTATTTTTTTAAGTACAAACTATAAATACGATATTAGTATAATACTGTACTTTATTATTTATTTGAAATACTAGTTTACTTCATTTTAAAGACACACAAGAAGATATATTGAGAAAGCTTTAGAATTCCTACATTAATTTGTATTTTAAAAGCGAATTAAAATTTCAAAGTGAAAATTAAAGTTAAGTTTATCCATCTGAAAAGATTTGTATTAGTAACTAGCAGGCAAGAGTTGTGAAAATGAACTTAAAATAGGATTACACTTGTTGATATTTGGAGGTTTCCCCTTGTTTGTCCAGTAGACCATTGGTGTTGGCACTTTTCACCATCTGGACCAATATCGGGGGTAATTCTCCCTCCAATGCTAAAAGACCCTGAAAAATTACATATCAACCACGTTAACAAAAATTTACTCTCACAAGTTTCTCACATATAAACAATCAAGACGGATCCTCAATTAACTGTAACTATAGTCCTCTAAATGATCACTTAAAGTGTCAGTTTTATCAAGTTTCAGTTTAATCCTGTTCTAGTGACCTCTGACCTTTGTAAATGCTGCAGCTGTCATTTGAACTCTGCCTTCGTCTGATGCATAGATTTTTAAGTCATGTCGGAAAGTACTGTGCAGCCTTAAAAATCCAAGGCCTGGTGTTTCAAACTGTCCTGTGTTGAATACATTATAAATGCATTAAATACATGTAGATGCAGAGCACTTAAAAAAGAATTTAATATTATTAATATTTTTACAGCACAAAGTAAATTAATCAAAGAATTTTATTTATCATTTTCTTTACAATCGAAAAAAAAAAATTATATACAGATGTCAAAGAATAATTATGTGGAACACTATTCACTACTTCCCCATATTTTTTTTTTCAATGGTGTCCTTGACTTAGGTCTTACCTTGACCTCCCGGGTAGAGTGTGCTGAATGGTGTCCTTGACTTAGGTCTTACCTTGACCTCCCAGGTGGTTTCGTTGTCTTAGGTCTTACCATGACCTCCCAGGTAGAGTGTCCTGAATGGTGTCAAGACTTAGGTCTTACCTTGACCTCCAAGGTAGAGTGTACTGAATGGTTTCGTTGTCTTAGGTCTTACCATGACCTCCCAGGTAGAGTGTCCTGAATGGTGTCCTTGACTTTGGTCTTACCTTGACCTCCCAGGTAGAGTGTCCTGAAAGGTGTCTTGACTTAAATTTTATCTTGACCACCCAGGTAGAGTGTCTTGAATGGTGTCCTTGTCTTAGGTCTTACCTTGACCTCTTAGGTAGAGTGTCCTGAATGGTGTCATTGACTTATGTCTTACCTTGACCTCCTGGGTAGAGTGTCCTGAAAGGTGTCTTGACTTAAATCTTACCTTGACCTCCCATGTAGAGTGTCCTGAATGGTGTCCTTGTCTTAGGTCTTACCATGACCTCCCAAGTAGAGTGTCCTGAATGTGTCCTTGACTTAGGTCTTACCTTGACCTCCTGGGTAGAGTGTCCTGAACGCTTTCCCTAGTTCCTCTGCCTGCACTTTACCCGCTGGAGTTAACTCCCCTCCCCACTTAACAATTAGAAGTAAAGATGGGGGGTGAGGTACATCATCTGAAAATATGACAGTTCTGTTTTTAAAGTCATTCAATGAGAAATTCTAGGAAGTAAGCATTTTTTGGGTTAATTTTACAAAGTATAAATCTGATTCTTTTCAATGGTTTCCAATTTTAAGTTTTTCATATTTCTATTTCTTTTTTATTTTCTAAGAATAAAGATTATCTTTGGTTACTAGAATAATCAACTGAAGAAACTTCTAAAATCTCAAAACAAAAATCAATGATATGTTTCATTTGACAATATAACATGCATGTAAATGGCCTGTAAATGTTTTAATAAAATAATCATATTCTTTATTAAATAAGAATACACTAACATATCTCAAATGTTTAAATTCATTTGATGAAAGTTTACACATAAAAGTTTAATCAATGAAATCAAAATTTTTTTCCATAAAAAACTGTATATTTCAACAAGCAAACAACAATTAACTTAACGAAATCTCACACCAGTGAAATAAGCAAAAGATTTTTTTTAATTCAAGGGAAGTAACGAAACAGGTCGTGTATCCAGAGTCATTTCCCTTTTTCTACAATACATGTACTCATATTCACTCAAACCTTTTGAAATTCAATGCCTAAAAAATTTAGTCTGTTATGTCTTCTCAGAAAATAAACAAAATAATTGTAATGATCGTTAATTTTCACTTCTTGTGATCTTCCTCCATGGTTGTTAAGAAAATAAATTTTCAGCGGAGTACTCCCCTGAAAATAAAAGAAGTGCTCTGGATCCACCACCCATTTATCTGCACACACACTGGGTACAGACCCTCACTGGAGGTGGCAAATGGCCGCCCTGAGGGCTGATACTTCAGCTGAATCTTGCGGTGGATGCCAGTAAATTTGTACCTATATAGAGAGAGGACCCAAAAGATTCAAACATTCTCCAGACCTAAGTTAATTATCATGATGCACTCAGGTTAAAAAAGAAAAAAGAAAAAGCGCAAGAGTTAAAAAAAATGCAGAGGCAACTGGTTTCACTATCTGGATGCCTGTAAATAGCATAGTAAAAGCAGAAAGCTGACTGAAAATTATAAAGAATGAGAGGTTAGACAGTATTATACACTTGAAAGATCCATGTACAGGTGTACTTCGCAAATACTTGTCCTGTACATTTGCCAGAAATCATTAATCCTGGTGCTTAATTACATATTTTCTTCAAAGGGCAACTTCCATTTATGGTGCATTGCTTGGACACAATTGTGAGAAGAATATTTACACATGTAACAATTGTTCTCAAATGGGTTCATACCAAAAGATGAATAATGTACATGATCAGAAATGATTTAAATGTAAATCTTAAACAAAACTTTTAGATCAGTTGTTTGATATACATGTACCGCTATACATGTATATATTGAAGATGTACTCACTTTAAACCTTATATTCAAACTTAAAGCAAATGTAAGTCATGTTGCTATTGCAACCATGAATAAGTAATACTAATATTCACAGCATGATAATTATAGAATACATGTATGTCATACTTTCAGGAATTAGCTTTACCAACAATTGTGCATAGGCACTAAAGCATGAACCTAGCTAATATAACTGCATACAGAGAACTACAGTGTACATTGTACTTAGTAAATAAAATTATACATTGATCTGCTTGACGTCTTTTTTTTTTCTCATGACAGTGACATTCCCTCTTTCATATGCATACACAATAAAATAAATCTCTGGTCTGTGTTTGATATTTGTGCTGGGATTAGTTTATTTCTGGTTAAATTCATCAATCCCCTTAAAGACAACTACAGGAATATTTACATTTCCTACTTCTAATGGATACAGAAAAAAACTTTAAGTATACATCTTAGAACATAATTTCAGAAAAAAAATTATACATGGAGTAAAACTATGGTGGACTTTTAAACTGAATGTAAATAAAGAAAATATAAAATTGATGTTATCATTGTTATTTAGTATTGATGTCAGCAACCCAATGATGCAAAGCAAAGCAAACAAAACAAGAAACAGGGCATGCAGATGGCTGATGTGACTATACACAACACAAATTATTGAGTGATTAAAAGACAGGACTACTGGTCAGTTAAGACATAATACAATACAATCTACACACCATCTTCACTAGAAGAGCGCTTAGATTTACGATGTCCAAATGGCTGGTATTTCAGCTGAACTTTGCGATTTATTCCTGAGAAATGACCGTACCTAAAAATTTAACAACATGAACAGATGAGGGATATATATACATTTAACAGCTACCTTACACTTCCCAGCAGACCCAGCTGTTAGTAATATACAGCACTGATAGCATACCTAATCCCAAACCACTTCCTGCTACCCTGAAAATCTAGGCTTACAATCATGCCAATCATCCATAATAAAACTCCAAAATCAGACAGCTTTTTAAATGGATATCTTGAGATTTTCTTTAAAAAAACAAAAAACATGCCCTTGTGGAGAATGAGTTGTTCATGGTATTTTACTAATTTATGTATCTGTATATTTGTTAAAGTTGGTTAACAATATAAAATACTTCACATTTACTGAACATGTCAGCTAGCTAAATAGATACAGGTCTTTTATATCAGAATATCTGTACAGATTTCATCAATTCAAAATCAATAACACATAAGAAAATTAATTAATTAATTACAGAATTCAGTTTTATGTATTCTCCTTACATAATGATCTCTTTTTTATTCATAGAGAACATGCAAGTGTAATATGAGGTCTATAATAATATGATTGCTAGATGTAGGAGTTGCATAGGCAGAAGTGCAAAGAAAAGAGAACCTGTTACTCTCAAGAAATTCCATGCAGGAAATGCAATGGCTTTATTTACATGTGTATTAAGCTTTATTTAAGAGGAAACAAATTTTAGATTCAATGTAGTCAACATTTACTTCAACATGAAAAGCACGCATTATGCAATTCAGTAAGTTTCTTGAGTTCAGGAGATAACAGATACATGTAGATGTAGGATTATAAAGTTTTTACAATTTTAAAAGGAAGTAACTTTTCACCAACACAAAAGTCAGAATTTCTTTCAGGAAAAGAATGGAAGAAAGAATCTGTAAAATAATTTTAATGTGTTTCCCGTCTATAAATGTAGAGTGATATTCATTCCTAGATAAATTGGTTGTAGATATCAAAATCATGATTAAGAAGTAGAATCATGACAAACAAAAGCAGAAAGAACTTATAATTCAGCAAATTCTTTGCAAGACAGATGAAAATTCTACTAATATTCAGCTAAAATATATAATGTATATTCAATCTGAAACAATTATATGTTTTTTGGAGCATTTTGTTGTTAAATACATAATTTTGAACTTTATATGAATATTTTTTTTAAAGTTAGCAACAACATATTCATTACAATTGAAATGTCAAATACGGAAAAGAAAAAGACGTACATTTCTAGCACCAGTTTTAGCTGTTGGAGTTTGACTTTTTTCTCACAGATCTCCGGATCCTGCGAAGCTTCGTTCTCCGACAGTAGAAATCGAGCAATGTCTAATACTTCCTGTAGTTGTTTCGGCTTCTTTAGTTTTAAATGTCCTTTTCTGTAGCCATCATATTTCTCAAAGAGCTCAAAAAATCTGAAACAATGTGATGATTACTGTCTCAAAGAAATACTGTATGAGTAACAAGTTCAGATACAAGTACATGTACATCCTAAAAATTTCTATCCACCTAAATCATATTTGGGTATACATGTATTAGATAGTATATTCACTACCTAAATCTAGTGGGATAGAACATGTAACAAAGTTAGACATTTACAGTGTATTTAAGTCCATGCACCTTCATTGTACGTACATTGGGTGAAAATGTAATCATATATGACATATTGTTAATATGAATGTATTTTTTGTATTAATGTTATGCAAAAATTAGAGAACATACTGTACTGGGAAATCATCTTGGACGACAATGAAACTTCCTGGAGACTTACTTTCTATGCTTTACTTCCATCTTCATTTTCTGTTTTGGTGTTCTGTCTCCATGTCGAATTACAGCAACAACTGTTCTCAACTCCATCCTAAGAAACATTCAAAAAATTGCCAACCTGAATGATCCATACATGTACTGTATACAGGAAAATTTTTGGCCCCCCTTTTATTTTTTGCCTCTTTTGCCCTAATCATCAGTCAGCAAATTCAAAACAAGGTGAATTCAATGATGAAAGCTTTATCTCTTGGAACAAAACTGTGTGTGGGCAAATCAAAATTACAAGTGTTACAAGATAAAATACAGTATCATCCCTTCTTAACTTGTATTGTCAGCATATACATATACATACACTTGACAAAAAAGTTTTAACAACTTGATGAAAATAAGGGAAAAAAATATGTCCAGAATTTATATTTTCAAAATGAGAAAAGGTGTTACACTTTCAGCATGTTATTGAGTGGATATCTTACATAGATCCAGATGTCGTTGGAACTACAGGAATATCCTCAGGGGCGGATCCAAGTAGCCAGGGAATGTGAAGCTGGGGGGCAAGAGCTCGCATTATCATAGTTCTGTAACATAGTTCTATATGTGAATCAAATCTGTCAAACCTTCAATAATGCAAAAGAAAATATTCTTCATTGACTGCTGGTAAAGAACTAGAAGATAACTTTGATACAGACCCAAGTATTTTGGCACAGTCATCATAATACTTTGTAGAATTCTTGACAAAACTGAATCCATTGACATCACAGACATAAGATTTCCCATTTGCCCTCAGTAAGTCAAAACCACACACTGTTTGCTGCAAAAAGAGTGTGAGGGATCAACAGAAATAGTAGAAAAGGAGGAATGAATAAAGAAAATATATGGCTGGACCAGGAATCAAATCCCAGACCCCTATATTACTAGTCAGGTGCTCTAACCACTAAGATAGGCTGATATCCATGGTCCATAAAGCCCCAACTACCACATTCCTCCCTCCTTTAATAGTCTTTGACATTAAAGACACACAACAACACAAGTTCACCTTGTGAGGAATGACTAATTTACATATAACCTGAACAAGCCCTCCTTCCCCAACACTAGCCCTTAATGTAGTATTAAAGGAAGAATGAATATTGAAAATATATGGCTTGACCAGGAATCAATCCCAGGACCCCTGTATTACTAGCCTGGTACTCTAACCACTGAGCTAGTCTGATATCCAAGGTCAATAAAGCCCCAACTACCACGAAAATAATTTGTATTTCAAAGTTACGGTGAAAAAAAGGCACAGTTTATAACTATCCAGCAATAAAGCCTAATAATCCTACAGATTGTCAATGATTTTGTCACTAACCTTGAAAGCCAGTGAGACTTTCCTTGCTAACATTTTTTCCTTGGCACTCAGTAACACAGGGTATCGCACCTCCTTCCCGTGTTCATCACGCTCTACTTTACCATCCAGGGCTGGAGACTTGCGAGCTTCAGCATGGACATAGTCTGGTCCAACAGTGTATACCTGCAAAGAATGCAAATTTTATTAAATAATACAATACAAACCAGTGTTATGTTAATTTCATTGTCACAAGAATTTATTCAGTAAAAGCATGTATGTTTGTGGTTTAACATTACCTAAATTAGGATATTTCAATTCCTAGCTGACTTAAAAATGTTTTCCTGACTTGATGTGGCACGAATTATCCTAACTTTCAAATTTGCATCAAATTACCATTTGATAATTTAAAATTTTGCGTATGGAATGAGCAGAAAAATTATAAGCTAGCTAGGATTTGTTAACAATATTAAAACCTGAAAATCATCAAGTTTTAAGTTTCAAGTAAATATTCCTTACTGACCTTGACATCAGTTCCATCTGTAGGCATAAAGTCCTCATAGATATATGACCCTGTCTTTCTAAGCCTGCTATGATGGGAATATACACTACTTCTGGAACCAATCTGTAATAAATAAAAGTAAACGCTATTTTTACCTGGGTTCAAGATTAAGGCTCATCCAAATGAGTGAAGTAAAAGTTAGATCCATGCAGTCTTGCAGATTTTGCTTCTCAGAAGCCGGCCTGGTCATTCTGAACTGGGCATGTAAAAATTATTCTTTTCAGAAAGTACATGAAAAATAAAAATCATGTTTAAATTTCATATCATGGTCAATTTTTAACCCATAAAATCTTAATTAATTTGTTTCATTGCTTTTACTGTAAACATGGAAATTTAAGTATGGGGGTAGTTTAAATTAAAGACACAATAAAAATTCTTAAAGTTTTATCATTTTTAATACATGCCATACTTAATTCTGGTATTGCAGAAATAACCACCAGCTATTATATGCTTGGTAATGATTCCTGAAGTGAACAACACACATAAATATCCATGTTAAAGTATTTCCAGCCTCCTGTGATGTCATAGGTTTTTGCAAACACTGTTATTAATTTAAATTCATACCCCATAGAAATATATTTTTTGGAAAAATGCTTTTCAATGGGTGTAATAACAAATACTGTTTAGCACAAGAATTAAAAAAAATTAATATTTTCTATATTTAATCCATTATTCAATCTTTAAAAAATGTTGCTAAAGGCAATAACTCCTTCTCATGTATCTATACTCAGGCATTTTCCTTATTGTACTTCTAATGTAAACTGGTTTCCCTGATATTCACAATTCAAACATATTTAGGGTGAGTTAACCATGCTTCGGACACATACCTTGCTTCGGACAACTTTAAGCAATAAACTTTCATTGAACCCGAGTCTCCCCGTGCTTTTACTTGTTTCTGTCTTAAAGGTGAAGATTTAAACTTTTTAATGATGCCGATTTTTATTTTCATGTTGTGATAAAAATACCACAGGAATGGCCTTGAAATTACGTCATATTTTGCATCATCAAAGGGGAGTAACCAGAAATTTACGATTTTGCAATTTTTAGAGTTGTCGTTCTTTTAAATAGACGTCAACGGAACTCGTCTGACCTAGGTAAAATTTATCAACAATTGATAATTTTACAAAAATTTTCAAAAATTTTACTTCAATGTTTGTATAATATTTCTTAGAGTTGTTTTTAACTAGTATGTTTATTTGAATGCGGGTGGTTACGTTCCGATTCCTTGTTCGACCCGCGTGGTTACGTCCCAATTACTTGTTCGACCCGCGTGGTTTCGACACGATTCTGTGTTCGACCCATTATTACTAAAATCATTACTAAGTCAAATTATTCACATCCCTTTCCGAGATAGTAAGATAAAAACGATAACAAGAAACCATCTTACTATTGATACTATTGACTGAATGTTGACTTTACTCATACAGAACTACCACCTATTGTTGACACGTATCCCTCTCTGAAGCCATATGTAACCAACATACAGCTACCAAATATCCATTTGTTTACCGCGCAGTGTGTACCCCCTTTATTTACCTGTAGGTATATATATATATATACATACGCGGAACGAAACCACTGGGGTCGTAACCACGCGGGTCGAACACGGAATCGGAACGTAACCACTCGACACCGTTTATTTCACCGTACATCGGACACAAATTAACCATGCATCGGACACTTTCCGATGCATGGGTAATCACTTCCATTTTCATATAAAACCCAAATGACAGCTGTTTTTTACGGAAATAGAAAATAGAAACTCCAAATTTTCAGTGAAAATACAAATAATCGATATATGACGACTAGAAGTGGACTCTGTTTATTTCTTTAAACCAGATGATGATAACCCACGAGACAAAGGCGCGAGTTGCCAAATCACTAGTATTGTAAAGCCTTTCTAAGGCGATGTGATGCAACTAAAATCTCTTCACATTTGTGGATCGAAATAGTCATTCAAATTTAATTATAAGGTTAGTTTTTAAATAAAAGATAAAAATGTTTTGATATCACTCATTTTAAAGCACCGAGATCAAGGTATGATATTTTTCTGGTTTAAATATCGTATGTCCGATGCATGGTGAATATTGTCCGATCCATGGTGAATTCTGACTTATTCCGAAAAAATCGATTTTTAATGATATTTTCTCAATAAATAGGGCACGGTTGTGTCAAAAATTTATATTTTAACCACATACTACATATTAAGTTCCATTTTGATAATATTCGGTCGGTAGCGATATCGCTATAACTTGTTGAAGTGCGAGGGTGTCCGATGCATGGTGAATTCACCCTATAAAAAAGCAATTATTTTGGAACTTTCAGCATCACAATTATGTATTTGAACCAGTTTTTACATTATTCTTATAATACTGTTTACTAAAAATGTACAATTTTTTAATGCTGACATATGCTTCTATTTCTTTATTTATGTCTTACATCTTAAAAAATATGGCAACCTATATATTTTTGCAATTATTTATTAATTTAAACTATATTCATTGAAAATAAATGTAGTTTTTCTACTTTGAACCCATAAAATTGCGAGGATGGATATACCTTACGGTCATTTTTCCTGATAGGATTTTAGCATATTATTCTACGATTACTTTTATTTTGAAAAGTCAAATAATTTGTGTAATCTATCGACAGAAAGATACAATGACAACATAGTGACCAATAACAAAGTTTACTGCAGTTCAAACTGGAGTAACCAAATTATTGCTTGCCTTTATAAATTTGCATACATGTATACATACGTCTTAGATTTCTGACATTTTTATTGCCAATTTTCAGTCCACAAGGAAAATTTAATTCATTTTTCTAGTGAAGGTACTGGTACATGTAAATGTTTAGAAAATGTTTGACAACATAGCCTGTATCATGATTTTTTCTGGAGAAAGTACATGTGAAAGGAAAAAAAAAGTTCCTGCATATAAAACCAGAAAATGGTATTTTCTAATGCCATTAGTTCTTTAAACATAACCCATGGTACTGAGGTTATGTCTGAAATTTTATCAAGATTATAAAAACATTTCTTATTTTCTTTGGAAATTTTTGATTAATTTAGATTTTGCACCACTGATACTGCATATTTAGAACGCATATTTTACCATTACTGTTTGAAGGAAAATTTTCGCGCTGTTTTATTTTTGCCCTTTTTGCAAGTGGGCAAAGGATGACTGCACTTAACACCTGTTTTTGGGTCTTTTTCGGTTGCTTCTGTTGCTTTTATATCTAAACCTTATCTCACTTTTGTATGTTTATGAAAGAATATTGTCAATTTGGAACCACATTTATATCTTAAAATGATCTTAGACTGTAATACAATAAAATGATTCAATGTTTTTTGTCCTTACTGCTTTCCAAATATAGTGAATTTACACTTACCTGCCCTTGATTGAACATTAGATATGCATGAGAGGTGGAGCTAACATTGTAAGAATGGGTCTAAAATTAGACTTGATAAATAACAATGACATGTTTGGAAAAGCTAACGTGATCACTCTTTCCAATCTCCCTCTTTATTCTGTATGGCACAAATACACTTCTGACAAAGGTTTCAAAACGAAATTAACAATATGAGCACGTCAATGTGATTAAAGCAGATTTCATATCAATGCCAGATGACTTAACGTGTTCGAACACAATGTCCTAGTTAGCACAAAACATGCTACCTTACAAGTCACGTGACGGAATAAAGTATTCACAAAGTTACCTGAGGTAGAAATCACGTGGTGAATTATAATATTCAACATGTCACAGTCCTTGGTTACAACACGGAGAGCGAATGTAAGAAGAAGCAGTTTTTTCTCTTTTTAACCATGAGCGCATGTTTGTCTATTAATCTCCTTTTGACACAGTATTATTTATGCAAATATACAACTACTGTTGAACGTAGAACAATAGACAAACATGCGCTGACTATGTATAAAGTCAGTAAAAAAGTGGGCGTCCTCATTATCGAACGAAAATTCAAGAAATTATGATGACCCCTGCCTTTGAAAACAGATTCGAACTTCGTAAATACACACTTTTATTAAACGTAATTACATAAAGTTGTGGATTGGATGTTGACCATTCATGCAATGAAAAGAAAAATGCTTGTTTTGAAAGTTTATTTTGTCGCAAATTCCGCATGTCCTTAAGTGCAGTCATCCTTTAGAAAAGGGCTACTTTTATTCAACTGTATCTAGGTAATTAAAATGGGGCAAAATTGTTTGAAAGTGTGAGAGGCCGAAAATAACAAGGGGTGAAAATAACCTTGTATACAGTATTTCCTCTGTGGTTAACAAGAATGCATGAACATATTACCCCTTAGTTTGGAGTTGCATCAAAGATAATAAGTACATATTAGAGGGGACAATGAGCAAAAATTAATAATAAGGGTTAAATTTTACATCAGGACTACCAATTTGCAAAAGTTTACGGCAAAGCTGGAAAATATATTGGACACTAGTTTGACTAGACAGTTACTGCTGATCCCTGAGTGTGTACATGTATCATCATTGTTACATACAATGCAAATACATATGCAAAACAAAAAATACAGTTTCTACACAATTCACAAAATTTAAAACCACTTCAAATAACATATTTCGATTATTGTAATGCTCCAATTGCTTATAATCATTCTTCCAAACATTCATATAAATACTATATATTCTATATGGTATGACACCAAATAACAATCAGAATGCCTTCAGAAATAGATGATGATTATCCTATTTATTCAGTGGCACCTAAATATTTTACCTTACAATCTATTTCAACAAAATCCTGATAAGAAACTGAAGACCAGAAGGCCAGATTGCAAACTTTTCACATTTTGATAACATGAAACCAAATGATTGCAGTGATTGATTTAGAATTACCTGCTCAAGACACAAAGGTAACTGAAAGAAGCATGCCCTTGTAAAACATTTACCAAGGTCAAAGATCAAGTCCATCTTCATTGAGAAACTTTCTGATTTATCAATTATGCAAAGTTAGAAGAAAAATAGATTAACATTTGTTAACATCGTTTGAAACACTTACCAATGGCAAGGTCAGGAGTCAAGAATAACTAACCGATAGTATAAAAGATAGTACAACCAGACTCTTACTTATTTGTGAAATAAGAAAATTACAACCAGAGTAGGTCACCCACAAACTAACGCAATAGCATAACAAAACTGTTAACATTGTCAAACAGATATCACTGATCAATACGAATTGTATTAATAGATTGTTCTGCTTCACAATCTGGCCCAAAGAGTATATTTCATCCATAATGAAAAAACCATCAATGCAACTAAGTTCATGAATAACTGTTAACACAAGTAACATTCCAACAATAAAATAATGAAGTATGAACATAACGGTCACCCACCTTTGAAACTGATCAATAGAATATAAAATGGAGAAATGCCCAAAATCTTAAGCAATCTGGTTATATAGTACAGTTTTCAATTTTACTTCATCTCTTACAAATAAAGAAGCAAAAGTTTTGATTTCTCAATTAAATATTACCGTAGTCATATCTCAGCAGGTGTCCGTTATGCTTTTAATTTCCACCATAAACTTCCCAAACAGTTTTCAATGCATGTATAACAGGGTATAATTCATCTTACAAATTCATACTTACACGAAATCTTCTCTACAATATTATTTAACAGAGTCAGATTTTTATCAAGTTCTCGAGAACAATTAATCAAGCAAACTTAATATAAGGCAAAACTTATCTGGTTCTCATGACTACCTGCATCTATATACTAATACATGTAGTAGGCAACATAGATAATTTAACTGAAAGTTTAATAAAAGAAAAAAAAGATTCAGATATCATTTGATGGAAAAATAAAAAAATATTCAAAAACATCCTCACAATGAATTATGTAACAAAAACAGAAATTGATTCATTGTTTCAATTTGGAATTAAAAAAATTTAAATCAAAAAAAATTTTAAATAGGCTTCAAAAATGGAATAGCGACCTCATTTGTCACAAACATTTAACCATAATTCGGACAAATAAATATGTAGATCAGTAAAAACCCCTTACTGTAGCCACTCTGATCCCATCCCTAGGTTACTGGGGGTATTTTTGCCAATTTTGGTTGAAATTGTGAACAAAAGAATAAAAAATAAAAGATGTTAAGTTCACAGATGACAGACTGCTGGACAGCTATGAACAGAAAAACTCACTTGAGCCTTTGGCTTAGGTGAGCTGAAAATGTGTCCCTCTCTTATCATTTTTTGTAAAAGAAAGTGGCATGAGAACCAGATATTTAATTTTGTGTGACTATACATGTATATGGATTAACTTTTCTGTATGGTAACACCTCTTTATACTGACGTGGTTATATGTAACACAAATTAGCATATTCCAATGCTCCCAAATCATACAATCTACTAGGATTTAGGCTATATGAAAAAATAGTGCAGTAATAAATCATGCCCATATTCAAATTTTATTTAGCAGTGCTGGTTCAAGCTGGAGTTACAGAATATGCTGAAACATGTATTATGCTGTGGTGTATTACACCACTGTATCAAAGCAAGGGGAGATAAATCAACAGTTCACTCACAGGAATTGAGTCTTGGCCTAAATAGTTCCACAGCCCATAGCAAGTGTAGGGGGGAGGTGGGTGACCATCATGAACCTTTCAACATGTAAATAGCTGTGTGTACATTCAGACCTTATCCACAAAAATAATAATTATCATTTTAAAAACTGAAACCAACAATAACGAGCTACTGCTTTGAGAATTAAAATTCAAGAAGAGAAAATGCAGAATATTCCTACCTGGACTCCTCAACTGATGAGAGAACATGAATTATTCTTATTTCAAACCTTCAGATTACATTTATTTCTGTCACTAGACTACTGAACTTTTAACACCACACTTGATTTTAAGAACTTTGAAAAATAAAAAGAAAAAAAAAACATAATGTTACAGGTTGCACTGATTTATCCCCATATATCAGCCTTAACTCTTTAAAATCCTTTTTTTTTTAAATTCATCTTTTTAAACCATCCTCAACTTAAACTTAGCAAAATATACAGACACTTCTTTAAAAGACTTTGACATTCCACTTTTTGGCTTTCACCTTAAGTATTCACCCTCTCTGATTTATTTACCTTTCTAAATAGTTTCTGGCTCCCCCCGCCAGCTGACTGGGGAAAATAAATAATGATATTGTGGTCCTCGGCTGACACAGGTTTCTCTACAAAAGGTTTGTGAAACGTCTCTCCATCTACTTCTATTGTGTCATCTGAGATCACGACTTGAGCTGTAAAATTAAAACTCCCTTGTTACATGATATAAATACAGTTCTAAGATAAGACTACTGTATCATGAATATACTGTGGAAACATCATTATTTATGGAGGAACCAATGGTATGGATTTCATGGGTCATCCTTACCCATCCTTATCCTTACCAACAAATTTACATCCCCTTGAATGATAACTTTGTCAGCAAATGAGTTCATTGAATATACTGTATGTACAAGTTAGCCATGATATCACTTATAAAATTTTTGTTTCCCACAGACATCCACAACCCAACAAAGTAAAATGATCCCACATTATCAATAAAGTTATTATATATACATGTATATAATAAAAAGTTAATTGTTTAAACATAATGTTTTGTAAAACATTGTGCACATTTATTTTATTTACCACTGGAGAAATATTTTCAATTTAATTTAGATTTAAGTAAATCATACAAAGATTTTATAAAATCTCTTAATATGTTATCTATATAATAGTTTGTTTTCTGGTGCTCACACTCTGTGGAGTCATCTTCTTTTCTGTTTAATACTGTATATCGTGGATGTAGGATTTCATTTTGAAACAATGTCTTGTACACTTCTCTTCTACAATATAAAAAAACATAAATAGCAGTATTTTAATGAAACTGTATTATGGCTCTACGATACCAAACATATCCAAATACTGTAATAAACAAATGCAAGATGCACTTCATAGTATCGTGAATAATCATAAATTTTCTGGCTTTCTACCAAAACATCTCACATTTTTAACCAATAATTTCAATAAATAATGAAGAAAACATTATAACCTTAATTTTTTTTTTCAATGGAAACATACATCTATAAGCAGCATGAAAGGCACTAAAATTAAGTTCGTTTACAGTAAATGTAAGAATAAAGTTACCTGTCAAGAAGTATGTACTGAGATTCTAAGTCATTAATAACAAAAGGCTGTCTAAGTTTAGTGTATTGAATGGCCTTGTCCAGCGGGAATCCTGCCGAGAAAAAACTAATCAGTACATCTACTATAGGCCACTCCTCGATTGGTTTGTTCAGGATTACATCTTCATCAAATATAGTAGCCTGGATCTGCATGAACTTCTCCAGACGATCTATAATCTCATGCATTGGTTTGGAGTTAGATTTCTTTTGCATGGCACAAACACCCAGGATGATTCTCTTGCCCTCTGGCAGCTCCTCAAACAAAGCATTCTCACCCTGAAGACAAATTTAACGCATGTACAAAATTACAGCATGTTCTTTTTTTTTTCTCAGTGACATTAACTACCTCAACTTTTAATTTGTATCGTCAAACATGTTAACATTATTATTTATATCAGATAGATAAGGTTTGCTGGTGCCAAATTCATAGCAAATATCAATAATGGACTCATGGTAAATGCATAACAGAATGATGTTGGTTTTTAGAATAGTTTTAATTCAAAATCATATTATATATTGCATACAAAATCCTTTAACAGGACAACTGTACAGCGCTAGCAGCTAATGTTTTATCTTTAAAACATACCAAGTACAAATACACTGTAGTAGGGTATTAGCCTTTCATGTCCCTCATGCTTAACTGACCTTTCCTTTGATGAGAATATCCTCTCCAACAAAGAACATTGGTGCGCCATCTTTGTTTAGTGGACTTCGACTAGGATTGTTTTCTTCTGTGATTTCCATCATGTTACTCCAAATCAACTCCTACAATTCCAAAATCATTGTTAAAAAAGCATTTGTGTCAAACATGACTAGTAAAAATGTACATTAGTTATTTTTGAAAGACTTCAATCAAAAAACAGTCATTTAAATTTTTAAGACTATATCTGATAAAAAAAAAAAAAAAAAACTCAGATGCAAGCTTTTAATACTGTGTTAAAGTAAGCCATAAGATTCCATGACAAGAGAAATAACTCTGTTTACTCAATGCAGATTTTTGAAATATCTTGCAGTGAATACGGGTTAAAAAATCACAAGCACTGCAAGTATTTATAGCCTTATTTACATAAAATCTAATAAATTCTTCCTCAACTTCAGGTAATCTTTTCCACTAATTTTATTCATATCTCTCCATTGGCTGTTAAACTTTTTTTTTTTCATTTTTAAGCTTCCTGATTTGAAACAATTGTATTGATACAGCAGCAAATTCAAAGTCTACAGGGTTTTAACACTATCAAAAGTCATCACTTTTGAAATGGGTCTCTCATTACTGTATACAGGGAAATTTTCGTGCCCATTTTATTATTGCCCCTTTTTGCACTATACAAAGGTGGGCAAATTTAAAATGGGGTGAATTCAAAGATAACACAGTATAACTTCTTAAACAGATTTGTAACTGTGTAAATTTTAAACAGGTCAAAACTGTCTGCAAGTGTAAAAGGGTTCTGTATACAGTATTCATAATTTTCTGTTTCTTGTCTCATAAACATACTGAGTCAGACATAGCAAAGTCACTAAGTCTGTAAACAAACTGGAGATCACACTCTAGGGATCTTTGTAATATTCATGATATTTAGAGAAGGAGTTTTCTAAACATCATATAAGAGATACAGGGTGTTGCTCAAGGCAAGTCTCAATAAGTTATACAACAGTATTTTCCCTTTACTTCAAAGTAAAAGGTTAGAGATCAATTGTAACAGGCTTGAGATGAAGTTCATTACAAATCTCTGTGGACCTTACAACAATTTGATTTTGATTTTTTTTTTAAAGCTGCATTTTTATCAACTGAATTGGTCACTGTGGCTGGTAGCCAGTTCTTAGGGAAAACACTAAACAATGAGAAAAGAATATTCTAAATGACTTGTGAAACCACTTTTCTAGTGACCTCACTAATCTACATGAGCATTTGGATATTACTTTTCAACCAACCAGATGATTCTGCAGTGAGTTGAAGTGTTGAAAAATTGTTCCCATGCAGTCACAATTAAAATTTTAATATAGTGATCATGCAGGTAACAGACTGACAATACCACAGTTTATAATTATCACTTGAGGGGTGTATTTTATTATGTGTTTTCCTAAAATATTGTTTTCCCACTTTTATTTAGAATATGATTCATTATCATTTATTTTATTCAGTGTTTACATGCATTTGTAAAATTAAATCTGAAGATTTAATTGCTACAAAACACTTAGTACATGTACATGCATATAATCATATAAATATAAAGATGCGAGAAATGTATATTCAAAGCAAATTTATAATTTTTCAATGTAATGAAAATGTATTTAGGAGGATATAAACAGAAGAATGCTGAACAATTCACACACCGGCCAATATACTGATACCTATAGCTCCAAATCAGATGGAGACAGTAAGGGGGTCAACATGATAAAACTGCATGCATGACCACAAAAAGCACCTAGACCTCACTACAGGAACCATTCTGGATTGTGAATTGCTTTATTTTCAATTTTTAAACGTACAATTATTTATGTTATTAACGTTATAGATAGATAAGATTCTTTATTTCCAAATCAGGGCCCTTTCAGGCATCACAAACAACAAGTATGATTTCTACAATTACAAACAGTACAGACAATTTATGTGTATACTAAATAATAATCTACAGTACATGTATTTGTATATTGTACAATTTGACACTGTATACGTAAGTAATGTTGATAAATGATATAGTACTACCGTGTACCCTAATGCAAAGTGGGGAGATTTTACAGTCCTGGCATTGCAAAAGATACCACGTGGCAATGCAAAAGTACTAACTATTACAATACATGAAGTGTCAATTTTTGTATGTATTATTATTACATATATTTACATGTACTATATATTTAAAGAAAATGTTGCAATGTGACTTTATATGCATAATATTTTAAATGGCTTGTCTAGCTAGTTCACATACAGCAAAAAGCACTTCAATATTTTCACAGTTTAGAACCCACAACAGCTTATTTTCATTATTTAAATAAGCAAAATTGATACAGTGTGTTTGTATAATATTCATCATATTCTCTCTTTCTGTAACATAATTCAAACAATCAAAAAGTATGTGTTTTTCATCTTCAATAACATTCATTGAGCATTTAGTACAAAGTCTTTGATCTCTAGGAATGCCCAAATAACGACCTCTTTCTATTTGTAAATTGTGAGAAGATGTACGCAACCTACATATTACTTTCCTTTGTTCAAATGGTAGGCAAAGTAAATATTTTTCAAGTCCAAAATTTGTTTTGATCTTAACATAAGTATCCAGTTTACCTTCTTGTGACAATCTTATTAAGTTCCACTCATTCATGTAATATGCAAATAAGAATTTTTTTGCATGTAGTCTTGAAAGTTTGCAATTTGTTAGAAAAAGTATCCTTATTAAAATATTAACATTATATATACTAACACTATTAACCTGAATGAGTCCTATGTCTCTTTCAACTTTTAAACAAAGATATAACTTTCCATCATCACTATAAATTAAAAAATAAACTGTTAATCTGTAGTTATTGTACAGTTCTTCTCATTTGCATAAAAAAGAACCACCAAGAAGTATTTGGTGTCATAATTATTATATGGTAGACTTCAAGGTAAAACATACCCTGTCTTGTCACAAGGATATAATTACTATGCTCTAGTAAGACACTTTATAATGGCTGCAGATACATATTGAACTAATTATAATAGATTTTTTTGTGCCATAAGGATTTCTTCCAAGTTTTCGGCATGCTAGGCTAAAATGGTTTGGAAAAGATAAAATTTCAAAGTATTGATGATATTTTCTTTCAAGACAATTGTTATTTTATATTGTAACAGAAAAGGAGAAAATGTATGGCTGGACTGGGACTCCAACCCGTGACCCCTGCATCACTAGTCAGGTGCTCTACCAACTGAGCTACCCAGGCCAATATCCACGGCTCAAACCATTACATTTCTCCATCCTTAAATTGTCTTCACCCTCGAGACACAACCCAAGTTCTTATTTGCACCTGGCAGGACTTTCACCTGCAGGTCCCAGGGTGTTCAACAGCACTAAATCGTTAACAGGAAAGGAGAAAATGTATGGCTGGACCGGGAATTGAACCCAGGACCCCTGCATCACTAGTCAGGAGCTCCACCGACTGAGCTACCCAGGCCGATATCCACGGTCCAGACCATTACAATATCATATTCCATATGAGACAGATTATATGGTATGACTGAGAAAATTCGGAATCATCCCAATGTCAAATTATACGCAATTGTGCATTATAGCAAGAGAAATTATAAAACAGTATTAATCTGCCCTTGAATTATTATGAAAATTTCACCCTTTGTGTCACTGTAGTTACGTAATAGGTCATCATGTTTTGACCGTGTCCTTCTGAATCCGATAGGCTACACCAATCTACAAATGTAGATTGTCATTTTACTTTCACGATTATCAAGAAAAAAATGTACCTGATTGCTTACTTTCTGTCACTGCCTCGTGGCAGAGACAGGTCAATATTTCAAATTTTCTACTCCATTCTCCACCTTTGTCATAAACAGAAATAATTCATAACAGATTCAACTTCTGCATCCATCATTCGACAACATACGGAAATCGGAAATGTATGTCGATCCCGATTAGAAATAAAGTTGCGCCTTTCAAAACTTGCTACAAACAAACATTTTTGGTTAAAAAAAAATTATTATATAAATGTGAAATAAACGTTTTGTCATAAAGTTCAATTTGCAGTTTATTTTGTTTTTCTTCAAAAATTTTCAACCATACCATATAAACATGATAAAAGTGATAAATATACAAAAGAACGACAAAAAATGAGAATATTGAACATCTTAGAAATTTATGATATATTTTCTGAATATTGTAAAAATTTAATAGTTGGATCATTTAGAATTGAAATAGTCCAAAATATATACTAATCCATGCATCCTTTTTTGTAGCAAGTGTCCGTGATCGACTGAGTCTAGGACTAAGAATCGATACATTTATATCATTTATCATTTATTTCGAGGTTGGGGTTAGGTTGAGAAGGATAAAGTGGTTGTGGAAAAAAGATCCGTTCACCTGTCTCACTGATTCCCCTACCCCACCATGCCCACGGGAACTTGTTTCTGTGATAAAAGTACACCCCTATATCATAATTATTATACTATTGGGTCAACTTTTATTATAGTGTAACAGGAGAGGAGAAAATGCCACGAACCTGGCCAGGATTCAAGCCCGGTTACCCTGAATCTCTAATCACGTGCTCTACCAACTGAGCTATCTGGCTACCGGCGATCGAACTCATCACCACTACATTCCTCCCTCCTTAAAGGTCTTCGCCTTCGAAGACACCAACCAGGCTCTTTCCTGCAGTTTTTTTTTTTTTTTACCTGTCAGGCCCGTAGAAAGCAATTTCACTTTGAGGGGGCACAACCATACATTTTCAGTTGGGGGGCACTAATCAAGTACCAAAATTTCTTGACAAGCAAAAAAAAGGGGGAGTGGGGGTCATCAGACGTTATTATTGAGGGGGTACAAGTATATAGTAGCTATGTTTTCTATATTATTCTATACATCGGCAAAATTATTGGGGGGCACGCCCCCCCCCCGTGCCCCCCACCCCCGGTTCCGACGGCCATGCCTGTCATTTCCAGGGCATGGCACGCCCCATAATGTAACAGGTGAGGAGAAAAATGCGACAGACCAGGTTGGGATTCGGGCCCGGGCCCCCTGAATCTCAAGTCAGGTGCTCTACCAACTGAGCTATCCAGGCTAAGTCTACGGCTCTTTACATTCCTCCCTCCTTAAATTGTTTGCAATTTTTCCCTCGAAGACACAACACAAGTCCTTTTTGCCTCTGGCAGGACTTTCACCTGCAAGTCCAGTTGTCCATCAAATTATGTAACAGGAAAGGAGAAAATGTATGGTTGGACAGGGACCCCCGCATCACTAGTTAGGTGCTCTACCGACTGAGCTATCTAGGCCTATATCCACAGTCCAAACCATTACAACCATTACAAGCGTTTGTGCCCTACCTCACTTATATAAAAATCTATTTTAAAATTTAAAAAAAAATCATCTAGTTATTCATAAAAGAGAGTAAAATGCATGATGGCTGCATTTAATATTTACCTGATTACGTACAAACTTTCACCTCAAATCAAAGGCTTAATTATATTATATATATATAGGTATTAATAGCGATTCTCTGTAACCACTTAAACTTCTTTGCCACGCATGGTCACCGATTTTGATGAAACTTTGCCCATTATTACAACTTGACACCAGAAACATATATCAAATCAAATTTCGTTGCTATGTGTCTTGGTTGCCATGGTAACAGCCAGAAAAGTTGAAAAAATTGAGATTTTCAGCTACTTTAAATCTTTATTAAGCCTTAATAAAGACTAAGAAAAACAAACACACTATTCTCCTAAAAACATGACACCTTGTTGCCACTTATGCTATAAAGAAACTATTTAGAATTTATCTCTAAGTAAGTGGTAACCATGGGTACATTTGGAATACATTTTAGATGCTGAAAAATGCTGAAAAAAGCTCAATATTCACAAATGATAGATGTTACATGATTAAACTCAATCAAAAACCTAAGAAAAACAATGAAAAATATTTAACTTATGTAATTAGGCATTGCCAATATTATTCTAAAAATAACTTTCATGGTTGCCATGGTAACACAGTGTCACCATGCAAAATCTGTTGCTATGATTGGATTAATGATACTGTCTTGAGGAAAAACAATAAAATTCACGACTGGCACATATACATCCTTAGGACCTTGCAACACCGACAACATAAGAAAAATTGAGATTAATGATTACTTTGCAGTGTAACCATGGAAACAACGTACTAGTTGTTTAAAGTGATATTTTTTTTGCTGCCTTAGGAATTTGCTAACCTTTTAATCAAGAAACATATTATTTGAATCACCTTGAATGGTACTTATCTCGTAGAACTAAAGTTGAATATCATATATTGATAAAGGTTGTTGAAAAATAAAACAATGTTGCTATGGTTACCAAGAAGAGAAAATGTTCGATTTTGTTAATTTTATGTCAATATTGGACCCTATGTGCCAGATTTTTGCATCCAGTTAGAGATTGGGTGGTAGTCAAAATTTAAAGTCAGGTTAGTTGTTCACATATATCAATCATAAAAGTTTTGGGAATCTACATACAAGGGTACGTATCCAAGGAAACAGAGTATTTTAAAGATTTTTATGCATGTTTTTTCGCCTTATTTCCATAGCAACGCACTATTTAAAGAATTGAAATTGAATTTTTTGAAATGTGAAAATTAGGGACACACCAAGGCCTTTAAAAATTGATCATCAGTTATATAGAAATATGCTTTTTAAAAAGATAGGATAAGATTAAAACACTAAGAGAGTAAATTTAAAATCCCTTCGTGGTATTAAAACCATGGCAACCATTGCCAACCTATAAGAAATATCATATTTTGTTCTTGGTATATGCTACAAGGATCTCTTGTCTATTATTTGCTTGCATTTCAACCTATAATTGTTTTTATTCTTAAGTGTATGACTTTATAAAATTAAATGAACAAAATTATTACTTTTGAATACTTTGTTTCCATAGTAACGTATGTTATAGTTGATTTACCAAACATGTTTATCATGCATTTAAGACATCAGGCCTTTAACTTTCAGAAACAATCATTGCCACTTGTTTGCTTTGCTGCAAAAGTTAACTGTGGGACTCTGAACATGTTGAAAAATGCCATTTTTCAAACTTTACGACATGTTGCTATGGTAACCATGACACGTAGCAACCAATTTTTGCCTGATTTGAATTTACGGTATCAAAGACTTTTATCATAGAGAGTTTGGAGAAATTCTGAGACTATGCGTGCCACAGCTCCTATATAAAAGTTCAAGTCATTACAGAGAATGGCTCTTAATTATACATGTACATATAATAAACATACCAGAACGAGAAGTATATATTTTGATTTCATAACCGACCCGTGTAGTTTCCCGTCTTGAATCGAGACAAGGAATATAGGGATACGCCTGAATCCTACAGTTACAATTTTCTAGAATGAACAAAAACAACTAGAAAGGTTCATTATCATTGCCCATTATAATTTGAAAAAACAAAGCAAAGTGCATAATCTTATTTTTCGGAAAAGTATTCCAAAGAGTCTACTTACACACATCATGACATATGTACTATTTCCCCATATTCAGTAAAGAGTTACTTAAATTCTTTCGCGCGTCATCCTTGAGACTGGGTGCCTGTGTAAATTTGCCTTTGTACATACATGTATAATAGAAAAACTGTATCATCGCTATACATGAGATGAAGGTTTTTCATGGATACATGTACCTACATGTATAGTACTTTGAATAACGTATGTAGCTCAACGTGGCCCCCGAGGTCATGGTCTGAACGAATTAAAATCTGCATAGTACGTGCAAGTATGTAAGACTGATGATTGTCTTTGTGGAAATTCAAATATTTATTAGAAAAATTATAGTCCTATTGATCTTGGGAATATATGAGTTTATATTTTATTTTAATTTGATGTACATTCTTATGCAAAAATTTGAAACCTCAACCCCACCCCCATTTCAAATTACAAGAAAGGCCCGTAGGAAGCAATTTCAGAATTTCAGTTTGGGGGGGGGGGGGGCACAGCCATACATTTTCAGTTGAGGGGGCACTATGAACTACCAAAAATTTCTTGACAAGCAGAAAAAAAAGGTCATCAGACGTTTTTTTTAATTGAGGGGGCACAGGCATATAGTATCTATGTTTTCTATAGTAATCTATATATCGGCAAAATTATTGGGGGGGGGGGCACGGCCCCCCGTGCCCCCTGGTTCCTACGGCAATGCAAGAACACTCCTAATGCACAGTTGCTTGTATCCTAGTGTGATAAACTGTAACACTGCATAGACAGATTCATGAATTTGTGAAAGGAAGTACACCACATGGAAATTAAAAGGGGTGCACCACACACAACATAATTCCTTATAGACAGGTTTCATCTCCATCCATTTACGCCCCCTTACTAATATACGTAACATCTGATAGTCTTACAAGACTTCATGGCCATATGAACCGGGGGGCACGGGGGGGGGGCGTGCCCCCCCCCAATTATTTTGCAGACATATAGAGTAGTTTAGAAAAATAGGTACTATATGCTTGTGCCCCCTCAATAAAGTCGTCTGATGAACACCCCCCCCCCCCCCAAAACCGCGTCCTACGGGCCTGGATTTATACCTTATAACTTGTATTCGTTGGTATTTTAGGAATTCTTTTGTTGATCTCTCATAAGATTGTGGGGGTTTTATGGTCCGAAAAAAAGTAGGCCAGGACCCCACTCTTTATCCCCCTTCGGCTTTCTGCCTTTAAAAAACGACTTTTCTATGTAAAATAGAATCACTTTGATTGAACAAATACAAATCTACAGTAGGATGCCAGAAAATAGGTTTTACAAATAAGCCTTGTTGTTATCGAAAAAAAAATTCCTCTTGTGTATGATCTGTAAAATTTTGAACCTCTACCATGCCTCCATCCTGGATCATTTCAGAAAAGGGAGGGGAGTGAATCCAAATTATGAAGAGAAGCTTCAAAATAAGATTCGGTGTTTATATATGCCTCAGTTCTTAGAAGATTTCTTAATAACCCCTTCTCACGTTTTGATATCTATCTCCCACCGAAAGGGAATGCATCCCCTCACTTGAACAAACTTGACTCCCCCTTACTCAAGGATCTATAACTTAAATTACTATACATTGATAAGTAGTTCATGAGGAACAGTTATAACAGAGGAGGGAGGAATTTTGATAAAATATTTTCATATGATAATCACGTCTCTTAATTATCCATTGAATTGCAACAATTCTATTTTGTGAGAAAGTTAAAAAATTCTTGACCCCCTCCACTCCCCCAATGAAAGATTTAGGGTGGGCGAATTCCAGGAGAGTTTAATAATTTTCGAGCCATCTACATAACTGCAACCTTGGATTTGTACGTGTATTGCTCAGTAATAAAATAAATTTTCAAATTCTTGTCATTTCGACATACACCACTGATCATTATGGTGCCCCCCCGGGGGGGGGGGATAAAGGGGAACGGGTGGGTAGGCGTGACCAAATAGTATGCATATGAGAGTGTCTAAGAGATTTATGTTTTATATTGAATTCCAATCCTCTTTCACTATTGGTATTATTTTTTTAAATTGGAGTACTACATATGTTATTCATATCTATTATCAGAAGATTTAATTATTTATTTAGAGATCTGTTCTGGCTAATTCTATATTTAGATGACAAAAAAATCCCAATTTTTTAAGACGTGACGAACTATTTGTATATATAGGTCCATAGAGTGAGAGTGTGAGACCAACCTTGGCGAACAGAATGAACTAAATAGTTGTCATTGTCCTTCTGAATAAACAGGTAAATATATTTATATATATAGCTATTTTTTCTGTGTACCTAGCTTTGTACATTCAGTTGTCCTGTCAATCATTTTCGGACAGTAATTAAGGTGTAGATAATGTACTCGCAGATAAGACACATTTTGTAGGTAAACTTTATTGCATATACTATATGTGATCATGGGAAATCCCACGAATAATTAAGGTACATGTATAAACTGTCCGTTTACTTTCACAATCAGAAGGATTTTAAGTTTGTAGCCTTTGGAATTAAAACTTCTGAACAGTAAGTCTAAAGTACACTTTGAGTGTGAAATTTGATCAATACAAATGTATATATGTAATGTGTGTATACACCTAAATCGAAACCAAACATTGCGAATCAATCAAGCATGTCAAACAATTAAGAAATAATAAATAAAATAGTTTTTATTACTTTAAAATTTTATTACTTTAAAAGCAAAAACAAATTGATACATGACCAGTTCATCAATTTATAATTAAATTCACCCATCGGGGTAGATCGTGAGAGTTCATGGTTGTTTCATTTAATGTTTTCCCCACTTTCTTTCCATCTTTTTCGTTTTCATTTATAGCTACCATGGGTTCAACACAGTCATCCCAGAAATACACAGAAGGGGAGGACCTCCCCCTCCCACAGCCTCGACCCCCACGTAAACTGAAACGAGACTTAGTCAAAGGAGAGGATACGTTTAAAAACATTGACGATTTCGCCTTGAAGGTGAGACATTCTTTGTTTGTTTAAAGTCTGGTTAAGTTTTTTTTTAATCGCTGTTATCAGCACATACGGAAGTAACCGTATATTACCCACCTTTTCGTGACTGTAAATTTCTAATGAAGCGGTCCATTTGCTTACTTTCATTTCTTTTTGTGCACTGTCATTGTATTTTTCAATTATCTTTTTATTAAATATGCATTTCTTTCCTCATACCGGGTTTAATTTACATTAAATACAGGTGGCATTTTCCCTCTTTGCTTTACCTGAGCAAATAGGGCATACTCCTTTACTATAATTAACACTGCTCTTTTCAATTCTAGCCATTGTGACAATTGGCACCTTTGAATTAAAATTCAAACAAAGTAGTTTTAGAATTGAATGTTACGCATGATAAAATATACTTCTTTTAACTGTAACCAAAAACAGACCACTGTGTGTGTACATGTATTTCATAATACGATTCGTGCATCTTCTCCACCCAGCAGACTCAGTGAAATTTCATCTCAATAAAAACTGTTATCCAAAAACAGAAAGGGATTCAGCGACTTTTTTGGACATTGGAAACTGATTTCTATTTTGTAGACACCTAGATCCGCCACACTATCAGTTGCAAAGCTGGCCGCCCACCTTGATGAAGGAGCAACATCAGATCTAGAAAAGATCCGCGCCTTCTATCGTTGGATAACTGAAAACATCAGGTTATTGTAAAGCTTATAAAATTGTTTATCTCATAATTTGAATTTTAAAAAAAAATGTTTTTAAGTATTCTTAAATTGCATTTTAATTCCAATTTTATTCACTCGCTAGTCAAGACTATAGACAAAGAGAAATATAATCTTGATATTACTTCCAAAAATTAACGATTCTGTGACAATAATTTTTTACATTACTTGGCACATATCTGATATCATCTAAGCTTAAGCATGGATTCTGGATCATTTTCAAATGATGAGAGAGAGAGAGAGAGAGAGAGAGAGAGAGAGAGAGAGAGCAGTGTTGCAATTTGGTCCTTGAAAACTCGCAAAGACATGTATAGAACCAGCGAGGGATGAGGTCAGGGGACCTGTCTGCTACAGGATTTTAAGTGATATCAATTCACATATTAATCTTTACCTGCATAGAATAACTTTAGAACCTTCTTTTGGACAGCAAAGAACCAACTTTTTAATGAAATTGAATTATAGTATTTTAAAATGAAAATGAATAAAACTGGAAAACTTAACAGTGTTTTCCTAGACAGAAATATATAGAAATGTCAAAATATCGCCACCTACATGAGAATTATAATGTTCCAAGTACCAAAATAGTCAAAAATGAGTTATGCTTAGTTGGAATCTGCTCGCTGAGATCCATCTACCTATATAAAATCCATTATTTCCCATGGACAAAAATAAAGAGAATGTTAACAATAATAGTTTGTAATTTTTCTGTCTCAACTTGATGCAAATCTATAAATATTAAAGTGTCATGTCTCCCTTACTGTCCGATCATAATGTTTACCAATGATCACATGATCTGATCAATATCAGACTTGATGAAAAAGGGGGGTGTTGCAAAGTTTGAATGTAAAAGTGCACTTAAACATTCGTATTTATTTTAACAGTCTGATTAAAATCAAACCTTCCCTAGCTCCTTTTTATTTTGATTGTCACGCGACAATCAAAATAAAAAGGAACTAGTGAAGGTTTGATTTAATCAGACTGTTATTTTAACGGTGTAATATTGTAATAGACAAACAAGTATACATGTACGCATACTTCTTAATTTTATGTGAAGGTTTAATAAAAACTTGATTAGTGAACCATGGGGCTTGTCACTTGAATATCATGATTTTCAAAAGATAATGCCATTTTAATATACACCACTAGAAATGGACCTATGATTTCAAAGACAAAAATTATAGTTTGGAGAATGTAGAGGATTGCATAATCATTATCTTTTATTATTTTATGCAGAAGTTTGATAAGGCACATTGTATAATAAATTTTAATACATATCCAGCGTAGCCCTACCCTGGGTCCTGCCTAAGCGCTGGGCCCCTGGTGACATAGATTTCAAATTTTAGGAGAAGGGTTTAGTACTCATTGTATTGACTAATGACCTCGGCCTGGGCCCAAATGCTAGGACCATGAGCCATGAATTTTACAGTTTTGGTAAAAGTTTATATACTCATTGTAGTCGTACTACGTTTGCCTGAGTTGTCCGTGAGTAAAGTTGAAGAGTTTTAATACATGTATATGTAATGCATTTTCAATTCATGACCAGTTTAGTCCTTCTCTTGGATCTGAACCATGGGACCAGAGGCTTACGATTATTTTAAAGAGCTACATGTACTGTTTATCAAAATAATGTAAAAAAGTTTTTAAAGATGTAATGAACACGTATTTTCTATTAATATATAACCACCATGCCCACCCAACCTACAAATAATACAAATCTGTGAACAAGATACCCGTAAATCTCGAAATTTTTACGTCGATTTAATTTTGCGAATTTTGGTCAAAAAGCTGTTGATCAATTTTTACGCTTTAAAATTTTGCGAATTGTCACTGGCGCAAAAAATAAAATTCACTTAAGATTTTCATATCAGTTTATGTTTCAAATTAGTATGCACAGTTGGAATACCACCAATATACTCACAACGTGGCAAGAAATTGCAGAATCGCTCCGAAACAATTTTGAAGATAAAAATACAAAAGGATTTGCACTGAAAATAACTTCTAAATTAATTAAAACAAACCTTTTAGAGGTTGTGTATGCCTTTTAACCTAAAATATGATCCAAATAAAGACAAAAATATAACTAATTTTCTCAACCTTTGGTTTTTTTCTCATTTAAAATTTACACGCCGTGTTTACATTTGGAACTCTCTAGTAAATGCACTGAGTTCGAGTTATCGACCGTGTTGATACATGGTTAGATAAAATAACTGGTCTCTCTTTCTTGCCAAAAGAATTAAAAAGGGACATACCGTCTCAGTGCTTGTCAAACCATCGGACGATATTGCATATAATGAGGGCAATTTACACGCACGGGTAATTAGCTTGTAGTTACAGTAGTATAAAACATGGCCGTAGGAACCGGGGGGGGGGGGGGCACGGGGGGGCGTGCCCCCCCCCCCTAATAATTTTGCCGATATATAGATTACTATAGTAAACATAGATAATGTGTGCTTGTGCCCCCTCAATAAAAACGTCTGATGACCTTTTTTTTAAGCTTGTTAAAGAATTTTGGTAGTTGATAGTTGATGTTTTGTTTTGTTGTTTTTTTTGTTTTTTTTTTGCTTGTCAGGAAATTTTTGGTAGTGCCTCCTCAACGTCAACTGAAAAATGTATGGCTGTGCCCCCCCCCCCCCCAAACTGAAATTGCTTCCTACGGGCCTGTAAAAACAGGTTTCTTTTTAAAAATGACCAGTGCTTACCGACGCCTATTCACTGAGTTAAAAATAGACACCAACTTTCAGAAAAAAGGAAATTCTTTACATGTTGATTTATTTTAAAAAAAAACATTTTTGCGAATGCAATGCACGCGCAAATTTCGCAGGTAGGTTAAGGCTTCCCGTAGAATATCACAGTGCACTATGTGCCTTCACATCTCTGAACTACCAAAATATGACGTCATAATGGAAAATGACGTCAAGTCACTGCAAACTTGTGGTGTTATGACGGGGAGAGTGTCATGAACTTAACACTTATTCCAAACTGCATGTAAAATGCTAGATAGCTATTGCAAAATTCACGGGTCGTTAAAGGTTTTTTAAGTCTTATATGTCCGAATATTTTAAAAATACACCGCTTACCTACCCTTGATTGAAATTAAGCATGTTCAAAATGCTTATGAAAAATATACTTTTGAAATGTACTCTGTTTCATACCCGTGGTTGGAGGTAGAATTTATATTGTGTGTATAAAAGAGTCTGGCGCAGGTGATTAATGAGGATTAATCTGAGAATATTTGTGGAAATCTGTAAGAAGAGGTTGTTCTCTAACTGAATCTTGCTTGGGAAAAATGTGTGTTGGCTTTGTTTTAATACAGATTACGATATTGTGTGTAAGATACCCTCAAATCTAATCTGTAGGTAAGTTGAATTTCTCAGGAAATATTTTGTATGTAAGTAATACTATGACTTTTCCCAAGCACATTTCGTATACACAAGGATACGATGAGTTTATCTATATAACAAAATGTTAATAATAATTATGTTAATCACCTGCGCCGAAGCGATTTATATGAAACACTTCAAAAAATTATAAATGACCGTCACGTGATCAACAAAGTCATGTGATATCATAACAAATATGTTAATATATAGCAGAGGAAACCCTCTATATAAATTGGAAATACTTAAGTTCAATACTTATAAATTAAAACCAAAACCGACCTCGCAATGACATAATATGTTTTGAGCGCGTTTTAAAGCTTCGGGAAGCCTTAACATAGCTGCGTTGCTAAAAATTCATCTACAGTAAAAATTTCCAGATTTACGGGTATTGATCTGTGACCGTTATTATCAATTTCCCAAAAGTTTACAAAATTCAGATAGAACATTGTAATTCTCAGGCGACCATATGTCACTGCAAAAGAATCAAAACTTTCAACATAATGAATCGCATGTATTCTTTGAAATCACACATTGTCACAAGAATAAAAGAATTCAATGAATAAGTTGATGAAATGTTGTAAATACGTTTAATTTCATCATTTTCCATTCCCTCTTCAGCTTAATCGACCACAATAAAAAATTATTTCTGACTGTAATTCACTGCAAATTTACTGAACATCATTGTCCTTAAACATTTTATTAATCGATTAATTGTTTCTTTACATCCCTACGCTCATATTGGGACTCCACCAATGCTGCAAATTTAGACATGTATCGATACTTATGGCCATTGAGCAGTAGGGTATATTTTTTAATGTCAACACCTTGTGCAACACCGGGCCTCAGTGTTATATGGTCTCATGACTCTCATTCGAATCCTAGGATTCGAACCCGCGACTTACAGATCAAATTTTTACTTATTGATTCTAACCACTGCATCGACGAGCGAGCCACAAACATTTGTAAGCATATGCTTGACTGGAAGTGCATTACCAATAGATGTATCATCTGTTTTACAGTTATGACACTCGTCCAGACTTTCACGACAGAAATATTGACACAAGTGGAGCTGCTGTTCTACGCATGCGTAGTTCTGTATGCATAGGTTATGCAAACCTGTTTTCAGAATTATGCAGGTAAACAATTACATATTTAGCTTTTAATTATGTTATCTTTCTAAGAAAAGGTCATTTTAACCAGAACTTTGTCATTTCGTTTGTGTTACAGAGAATGTAGAATTCCAGTGAAAGTCATTTCCGGATACTCAAAGTCGTTCAATTACGACCCGGAAACGAGCTTTACGACTGACAAAACTCCAGAGCATGCGTGGAACGCTGTATATTTAAACGGCGACTGGCAATTTGTAGAGTGTACGTGGGGAGCAGGATCACGTGACGACAGAGGCAATTTTGTTAAGAAATTCTCCGATTTCCATTTTTTGACAGAACCCAAGCATTTCATCGTGACACATTTTCCTTATATGGATAGTGATATGTCCAAAAGTCAAGCATGGCAACTTCTCCCAAGACCTCTTACACTAGAGGTATTCAACAAACGATTGAAAGGCTTTACAGGAATGTACACATGGAAAATCAAGCCCGTATCACATCCTGATGGTGTCCTCAAGTTTTCTAACAAAACAGAGATTACCATGGGATATCCAAAATCTTCCTATTTTTTCGTTATGGCGCGGTTATCTAAAAAACTGTCTGCTCGTGATTTTGATCAGTATGCACTTGTAGAAAATATGGGTTGCAATAAAATAAGAATTCGGGTTGCTCCACCTGAAAAAGGTACCTACATACTAAAACTTTTCGGTCGCAATGATCCAAAAGTTGAAGAGCTGACTGCTTTAGCAAATTACGTGCTGAAATGTGAGGAAGGTGAAGGCAATGCGTTTGCTTTCCCAAAACATCAAGGCCCTTTTGGTCCTTATCACGACTCTGTTGAAGCAGGGTTTCATAGATCTACTGGGAAAAACGCCGTGGTGGAGAGTAAAAACGGAAAACTTGATTTTCAGATCAAAACAACGAAAAAAATTGAAGCAATTGCCAGGTTGGAGCATGCAACGAAAAATCTCAATCCAAACGATAATTATGTTTTACTAGAGAGGGATAAAGGAAAACTCAGTGTCAAAGCTAAGTTCCCTTCAAAAGGTTATTACAAGCTTAGCATACTCACAAAAAACGAGAATGCGGAGACTTATTCCCCAAGAATAGCTTACTTGGTTTTCTGCAGCGAAGATTATCCTAACTGCGAGCCATTCCCAAAAGTCTTTCCTCAAACAACACAGTATGAATGTCGACTCCTATCCCCTGTCACTTGTGAATTAAAAACGCATGCGCAGATTATTTTCCGATTCTCTTCTCCCAATATCGTTCAAGCCCTGCTACATGATTCTCCAATGGAGAAAAAGGGAAACATTTGGGAGGGGACTATGAAGACACCTGGACCCGGAGAACGAATCCGAATATCAGCTAGCGACCAAAAAGGCTCGAAGTATTGGAGAATATACGAGTTCAACGTCATGTGAGGTTGATGAAGGCTAAAAAATAATGATCCAGTAAAGTTTATCCCCAGAAAAAGCACTTTTAAGATTAATAAATCATAAAAGATAGAATCGTATACTTAATAGGAGATCTGATAATACTGTTTTATTGATTGACGCACTTTTAATATCTGTTGGCATTATTTTGTTGTTCTCATATATTTTACTGTTATTGTTGAATTTGTCTTCCAAAGACCCTAAAAAAACTTAAAGTCGGTGCTTCATCTCCTTGTTTACTCTGGAGAAGTTTTACACAATGATGTACATGTATACATTTCTATAAATAATTATTTTGATTATGTACTAGTGAATGGAAAATATTAATGCAATATTTCGTGTTGTGAACAGATTTCAACAGATAGTCTAAATAAGTTACTTTTAAAATTTAGCTGCTGAAGAAAACTGAATACTGTTTAATTCCTGAACTGCTTGTCGTTTACTATTTATATGTGATATATTTAATATTATACATTACCAATAAAAAATCACAATAAAGCCTTGAATTGTAAATTTTGGACGTTCAACGTGTCGTAACACGGACGGCTCGGGCTGTGCTGACAAATTTACAATTCAGTGCTTATGCATTTTCATTTATTGATCGCTTCAGTATATTACATGTATACCTGTTAAATGATATGCAGCACCGTATAACTAAATTATTTTTTTGATAAGACGTTAGCGTGATTTTTTTTATATATATATCAGTGCACTTGTACGGCATTCAACGTTGATGACGTCAAAATATTAAAGATACGGGTTGGTCATGTGATCAAATACCATAAAGCCCGAAGACCAAGCCGTATTTACATCCCGATCAAAGTTTTAAAATGATACCGGTATTACTTACATTTACATTTGTGACTAAAATGCCTTGCTCAAATAATGTTATATTATGGAAAATATTTGCAAATGTAAATATAAAGCAATACTTTAACTTTTTGACCTCCCCAGTCCGTGAATTGAAACACACTTTATATGAAAAACACATGTGTATGAAATGTAAACATTAGTCGATAAAAGAAAAGAATATAGAGAATATATAATTTTAAATAATAGACTGTAAATTATTGCATGTTTTAAAATGTATTTCTTTAAATGTACTATGGATGTTTACAAAAAATAAAAATACAAAACTAGCTTTCATATTTCTTTTTCAAATCAATGGAGGTACAAAGTAAATGTATTATAACGATCTTTGGCATATTTTATTGAGTGCTATGGATGCTAAATACACAGCTGAAAGACAACAGTTTTATTAAAATACACTCTTGATGATCGTGTTATAATTCACTGACAAAAAAATACTATAGTAAACTATAGTTCTACATTAAAGTTTTCAAAGTTATCACTATAGTAAATCAAAGTTTTCAAAGTTATCATTATGGTAAATCAAAGTGTTTAAAGTTATCACTATAGTAAATCAAAGTGTCAAAGTTATCACTATAGTAAATCAAAGTTTTCAAAGTTATAACTATAGTAAATCAAAGTTTTCATAGTGAAGATCCCTATAGTGTCAAAGTTATCACTATAGAAAATCAAATTTTTATAGTTATCACGATAGTAAATCAAAGTTATCACTGCAGTAAATCAAAGTTTTCATGGTGAAGATCACTATAGTGTATCACTATAGGTAACCAAAATTTTCAAAGTTATTACCAAAGTAAATCAAAGTTTTCATAGTGATCACTATAGTATTTCAAAGTTATCACTATAGTGTCATAGTTATCACTATAGTAAATTAAAGTGTCAAAGTTATCACTATAGTTAACTATTTAAGCATTGACTATAGTTTACTATAGCATTTTTTTTTGTAAGGAATATACAAGAAAATCTGGGGGAAAAAATCAGTAAGTCGTGTGACTTGCCTATGTGACAGCACATTAGATCATGTTTTAAGAATGTGTTGATATCATTGCTAAGATATTACATCAAATGTAAACATTACTAGTAATCTAATACATGTAAATCTCAAAAACAAACCTTGTACCTGTGGAGAGGGCTTATATAGGCTATGCCTGCTGCACAATCAATTTATGTTTCAGTACATAATAAAATATGTTCAAATCTAAATCTCAAAAATATTACATTCTGGAATTTTACCAATTCTAATAACATTTAATCTAATAAATCTTTAAAAATATTAATTTTTGTATTGTATCAAATCAATAAATCTAAAAAAAAAACCCAGTTCATTAAGGTTTTATAAGTACATAAACAATAATTACAATTCAATGATATAAAAAAAATAAAATGCCGTTATAAGTTCAATGAATATGTCCTATACTACATGTAATGTACATGTATAGAATGTGATAATCAATTTAATGTTATCTTTTTATTCTCTACAAATACTATAAACCACTCAGTCAATATATTTCAGAGTAATGAAAGAAATAAAACGTTTAATTAAGAGAAACAATTGAAATTATCTCACAAGAAAATGGTGTCATATATTCAACTCACTCAAATCTAAAACACATCAATGTTATCAAAGAAAAAACATTAAGAATTAGAAGAAAAATAAACTAGGAGAAAAGGGAATTAAATCAGAATGAATTTTCAGAGAGTATTTAAAAGAGACATTAATCTAAAGATGTTTGACATTATTGTTTTGTCTTCATTCTTAGAAAATCTAGAAGTTCGAATTCTGGCATGATGACATCAGAAAGAGAATACGCCATGAAAAAAGCAACGAATGGTACAATCATTAGTGGGAAAATATATAACGGATTTTCCCAGAGGGATCCCATCCAAATTTTGAAGAAGAACACTTGATCAAGAACCATTCGGACTTCAGGGGACAATAATCTGTCTAGAAAGTAGAGCACTTTGCTCGAAAAATCCCCTGTTGAGTTATTTTGCCACCGTGAATACGAGGCTGTTTGGTCGATACCGAGGTTCTGAAGAAATTCCCGCTCTCGATTTTGAATTTCAGCGTCTTCCCAATCTACAAGGTCCTCCTTTGTCAATAAACCAAACACCGGGATATCTGTAAGAAATACAAATGTATTCAATATTAGCCAATACGCACAGAATTTGTATTACCAATGTTTAAGCTCTTCTTACGGAATAGTTTGGTTATGGCAATATTCGACGTAAATCTTTCATTGCATGAATGATACTGAACAATTCTGCTCAATCGCAAAATAAAGCAAACGAAAAATAGCGCTTAATTACAAGGAAGTATTTTTTTTTTTAATCTACAGCAATACTTGGATTATATTATGTAGAAAACTAAACTACTATCCTACATCTAGGGTTGTAGTTGGATGGGCTTCCGTCAGGTTGTGCAACATTTCTGACACTCTGGATCAGTTTGGTCGGTATAGGCTCGTTAGCGCTAGCGACAAACAATATTTTATGAATGCGCCGAGGATTGTAGATAAATGGAAAACGTCTTCGTAATGTTCCTGGGCTTCTTCTCTCCATGTCTTGTAATGCGGGAATTGAAGTCTCGTTCGGAATCTTTCCCATTAATATCATTTCCAACAGCTCTTCCTGTTCACGTGAGTCAATATCCTCCAATCCAGTCATGTCCACAAGGTTTGGTATATATTTTGGTGCATGCATGTCTTTCCTTCTAGTTTCATCTATGCCACACCCTCTATACCTGATAATGAAAAATTATAACGCACAATCGTATATTTTAAAATATTTCATTATTAGACATTTCTTTAATATGTTGACGGTGCGACCGTTGGGGCGAGCGCATTGTTCACTTCATTTTAAGATCCGCCTCTTCAAACCGCACGAGACATTTGGAACGTCTTAGACTGTGACGTCACATGACGTCGTACGTTAGCTGCATTTCCATAAACAAAGTTTAAAAAGTGCAAATATTTTAACAAAGAACGTTTAATCTACTATCTGCATGCAATAGCCATTAATTAAGGTGAGTTTATTTTTTGTGAAATTTTAGTTGTTGTCACCGCGTGAACGAAGTTAGCAGCGAGAACAAGAAGCGATGCATTGTGGGTCAGAATTACTGCGGAAAAAAATTCTATTGAATGAATGTGCAGTAGTCCGAATTTTCTCTTCGCCCAGGCGTTGTCGTTAGAGCTCGCAGTGACGAGCGGCGCTTCGCGCCGCTCGCTGCGCTCGCTATAAAAGGCAATATGAGCTGTAATATTTCAGCATTCATTTATTATTTCAATCTTAAAAAAAGGTTCATAAACTTCTGTTATTCATATTTGAGATGTTAAACTCTGTTGGAGTTTTCTGTAATTCAAATCATCTATACAGTCATGTAGTATCGAACTTATTATCAATAAATATGGCATGTCAAAGTTTGCAATTTACGATCTTTCCCACTTATATTGTATAATTTTTCATTTGTAAGTATTGTATAATTTTCTATTGCATTGAATAATTTTCCATTTGTATTGTGTAATTTTTATTTGTATTCTATAATTTTCCATTTGTTTTGTATAATTTCCCATCTGAATTGTTTTTCAATTTTTCATTTGTATTGTATAATTTTCCACTTGTATTCTGTAATTTTCCATTTGTATCAAAAAATTTTCCATTTGCATTGTATTATTTTCCAGATAGAAAAAAATTCAACACAAATTGAAAATTATAGATGAAAATGAAGAAAATGGAAAATTATACAGTACAAATGGAAAATTAGACACTACAAATGGAAAAGATCGAATAATGCAACGTTTGACGTGCCATCAATTAGATGTATGCTAAAAATAAATAAATAAATAAATGCATTTTACAAACATAACTAAATAGAACATTTTACCACATAAGATGTGTCGTGGTCCTCTTTCTTTTAGCGTCTGGGGAGGAGAGCTGGGACCCGATAGGGGCGCGATATTTCTTTTCTCCCGACAGGGCGGCGCTGATGGTGTTGATTGTGGCTGATTTACCCGCCCCAACGGTCCCCACCAACAAAATATTCTCCTGAAACTTGGCTCTTTCGTACCGCTGGAAGATCTTCTTGGCAGAAGGTAAATACGTATTCTCTTTCCTCATTTTGCAAATTTTCACACTGCACAGTAAAGTACCTGTGTTGTAAACATTGTTAGGTAAGTGTCGGTATTCGATGCTTGTCATTGCATGGAGTACAATAGATTCGCACATGTTTACAATTACTAAATAAAAAGCTTACTTAATATTAAGCACTAATACCGCCTCATAGTTTTATGTAGTGCTTTGATCTACTTGTGGGTTGTAAACTATATTTCATTTTTAATATGTCATTATTCATGCAGCAATTGCCTGTTCAAAAGTTCAACGGAGCGAACTAAAATAGGGCTTTATAAATTATAATAATTTAATTAACTGAGTCTGCTTATGTGAGAACTTCTTCATAATCACATGCTTGCCAATATTTCTGTCCATGACTCGGCTTTAATTAACTAAATACCAAAATTTCCCAAAATATTCTTTTTAAGAATACATAATCATACAATACGATAATATATAAGAGGGTTGTCCGGTAAAATCGTGGACAAAGCGTTTTTATCGAAAAATAATAGGCGCACGTACTTAGCTGAAATTTTCAGCAAATCTTTATCAGTTTAAGTGCATCTTAATTTTCTTGACAAAATATAGACAAAAATAAAGATTTTATTATGCTTGAATGTACACAGGGTACGGTCCTACGGCGCACGATCAAAAACCCAGAGTCTCATTAAAGAATACACAAGTATTATTTCGAAATAAAAGTATTGAATAGAGAAGATTGAGGTAAAAATTATCCAATTTTTAATACAAGACATTTGCTTAATTTTTGGCAGTTTCCCAAGCATTTGAAATGGGAAACTTCAAAGTGGTAAACACAACACACGAAAAATGGCGACGTTTGATGACGTTACGTACGGCGCACCGGAGAGCAGTTCAGTTTGATTTAGATGTAGCAATGACGCCCTAAGAGACTTTAAATGACTACAGATGATAAATATAAAAATATCACTAGATCTTTAGTATACGAGTGAAATGGGAATTTTCTAAGCGAAATCTTTTTGATCGAGTACCCGGGTAGAGAACAAATCATACGGAGAAACAGCTACAGGCAATAGCGAAAAACGCTGTCACTGTAGACAGTCGACATAAGGTAGCCTATTTCGTTGAATGATAGTGAGAGTACTGTCCACAACGCACTAATATATTTTCAGAAGATCCCATGTGTGTGCGAGATTGGTTCATCGACTGTTTATGGAGGAATAAAGGAAAACTCAAGTATCATGAGTATGCGCATTAATGAAATTCCCGAGTTTACGTGGGGCTTATTCAACATTTTTTTTTATTAGCAAAGAGGAAACGTGACACTGCTTTAGACATTTGACGTTATCATCCGTGCGCCGTAAGGCGATACCATACACGACATAAAAACTCATTTGTTTATTTATGCATATGTCTATTTGAAATTTGCTATGTATATTGATGAAAAATGTACTAATGAGTAGTAAAAATTTTAGAACGCAGTGATGATTATTTTTTTCACTCTAGACAACTTGTCCACGAATTTACCGGACAACCCTCGTATAATATATAATATAACAGGTAGAAATCTGGCAAGTTTTATACGAATTAGACATGTGGAAACTTGTTCAATGATTGGAGTGATCCCCCTTTCACTGTGTACATCACAAACAACAAAAAGATAGCCTGATTACGGAAGAAAGAAATTAAGTCTCCTCATATCTTTAAAAATAAATATACCCATACAATGAATATCACACACATAAGCAAAAATCGATGTCAATGACTCAGTCTACCGTATAAAATGTATTTTAAACATGGCTGAGTTTCATAACTACTTAAGACATTCAGTGATATGATAGTAACACTTAAATTTGCCTTGATTCACTCTACAAGTCCCAGCATAGTTAAAAGCTGAAACAAGCTTACCTGAAGAGATTGAAAAAAATGGACTCAGTAAATAAAATAACACATTAGACTATCATCTCTTGCGCAAGAACAAGTAGGGAATTTCCAAGTTAAATATAGATGTGATCGCTGTCCATTGTTATGGTTTCCTCGCTCAAAGAGGAATAACTCTAATTAATAATTTACTATTTCCGTGTAGAAGCAGGATATGTAAGACAGGCAAGAACACTCTAGGAAAGACGGGCTTTTCGGAGGGTAATGGTAATTAATTAGTAGATTTAAAAAAAAAATTGATAAACTAGAAGTAAGTCTAAAACATGGTAGTCTATGCGGACGACTGTTGGTGACAGCAACAAATTAAAAAAACTGTAACCACTTTGAGCAAAAGTACTATAATTATAGGGAGGATTTTCTTTGTGTATCATTGTTTATATAATTTACTGTTCAATAAAAAATCTTATGTGTACATATGTATGTATTCTGAAACAAGATGTGTTTAATTTGAAAAAAAAAAAAAAAGTTGCATCGGCCGGGAATCGAACCCGGGCCGCCCGCGTGGCAGGCGAGCATTCTACCACTGAACCACCGATGCTTATATTCAAAAGAGGTTTTAAAAGTAAGTAGTTGATTGGTCAGGTTTTGTCCCTTTAATCTGGTAAATCTATGTTTCTAAAATCTACAATCTAATTAAAATAAGACTTGTATATTCGCTCTTCTACTATACTCTTCAATACAATATTATGTATTGAAACGTATGGTAGAGGAGCGGAAATACAAGTCTAATTTTAATTAGATTGCTAAAATCAACTGAATTTTACAATTCTTAAAAGAAAATAAATGCATCGTAGTAGTGATTTGAAACTATATGTATAAAGGTATTCTACCTCAAGTGTATTAATATAGTTATCACATATTTAATCCTTTATAAATACAATATGGATCACAGGGGCTTGCTCCCGGCGTATAAAATAGTAGATCTACAGTACTGTATGTGCATTGTATATTAAAAAATCTATATGTAATGAATTACAAAAACAATACGTGTTGTTTTTTGTATTTCGTATATGACTTTTTTTATTTGATACTTTTTACCCGCCGGGAGCATGCAACCCCCCCCCCTCCCCCCCTGTGAGTGACAATCGCAACTTCTTGGGCCTTTCCGACCACAGGCACAGGTACTTGTAGACAGGACCCCCCCCCCAAAAAAAAAAAAAAATCAACCCCGGGGGTTGTTGGACATTTCTTCACAAATTATATTTATTACACTTATTTATCATGTATACATGTACCACAGGAAACATCGGGAAACAACGCAAAATAATCATTCCATACCAAAAATACTCTATATTATAAGTATTTATAACCACAAACCATGGGACATCCTATAAATAATGAATAATCATAAAAATTGTAACCATGTCAATTTAACAGTGGTATGAAGGTTTTTAATTTTATAATTATTTCTTTCTTTCGTAGTCACTCATAGCTAGGAATGCAGAAAGGTTGAATTTTTAATTCGTCAAATTCTTTTGCATTTGAACCACTCTAAAGATTTCCAAAAATTGTCAATATATACACAAGAACGTAAGACTTTTGATTTATGTCAGAGAGGAGAGCTTCAAAATTGTTACCAATAAAAAACATTATACTTCAAGATTTGGTTTGTATATATTTAGTAGGCCTAATATCGAACACTTATTGTTTCTATTGACCGTTTAGATGAATGAGTGTAGTTATACTTAGGAGATCATTTGTATTTCTAGAATAAAATAAAACACTGAATGTAAAAAAAAAAAATGTGGTAATTAAGGTATTAAATATATTTCTAAATGATTTAATAAATTTCAATGAAATGGAGATTATATGGAGATTTTAAAAGAACATGTGCCAAAGAGAATTTTGGATTTCTTTTTCATTAAGTTTAAATTATATGTTATAAAAAATGTATGGAAAAAACATATTAACTATAACCAAAAAATTTAAAAAATAAAATCACAATGTATTGCCGTTAAAACTTCATTTATGGAGGTTTCGTCGTGTGATAAAATCATTCATGAATATCAGCAGAGATTAATTCACAAAAGGTGATCGAGGCGTGAAACTGGAGATTTCTCTGCGACAAATGGTTGATGGGAAGTATGGTTGCATATTAATTTGTCTGATGTTTTTATTCAAAATTTTTGGGAACAATATCCTTTAGAGTTGAAATGTACTTAGACGTAATAACTTTAACCCTATATCCCCCTTAAAATTTTTACCGATATCCGGAGAAAAAAAATGAGCGTAAAATAAAAAAGAAAAAAAGTTTACGTAATACTCGTATGAATAGATTTTTGTTACATAAAGAGAAAAGAGCGGGTGAGATGATCTATAATTAAGAAAAAGGCTTCCTTTAATTAGAAATCTGTTGCTCTCTCTCTCTCTCTCTCTCTCTCTCTCTCTAATGATCTATATGTTTGTATTTTGTAAAGAAAAACATCTGAATAATCATTGTGCCATATTATTTAATTATAGGCTACCTTTATTAGAAAAAAAAAATACGGGAAAATAAATCAAACAAATACCGACCATCACGTGTAACCTGACAAGCTAGTTCCCACCGTAACGACCCGCCCCAACAAAAAAAAAATACCAGCACAATATGTTACATGCAAGCTTTTATCGTAAGTCCACGGTTCAAAAAGTCTTTGTTCTGTCTCTTCATTCAAAGGACAATTTCTGATCGCGATAAGGCAAAAAGTCGCGAGAACTAGTGTCACTCACAAAAGACGGAAACTCATCGCGGTGACAGAGAGCTCGGGAGAGCGATTTTCGTTTCTCCAGGGGTGACGATGCATAGGTTTTGTCTATTCCCCTAATGGTATATATTTTGGTGCATGCATGTCTTTCCTTCTAGTCTCATCTATGCCACACCCTCTATACCTGATAATGAAAAATTATAACGCACAATCGTATATTTTAAAATATTTCATTATTAGACATTTCTTTAATATGTTGACGGTGCGACCGTTGGGGCGAGCGCATTGTTCACTTCATTTTAAGTACCAGTCCGCCTAAAAATCAGACAAAAGGTGATTCATGGGGGTTCTCAGAATTCGATGATTTTCCACACATAGATTTCTCTTGCACTATGATCCATGAATGTAAAATGAAAAATGTTTTGGATCATGGTTACTATGGAAACCTGGTCAAAGTAATTTCCTTAGCAACCAGCCAATTTTTCCATGTGAAGGGACAAAAAATCATTTATCTTTAAGGCCTGAAATTATATATAAAAACTTTAACAATTATTCTTATTTACTGGTATAATAAAGACACACACTTTAGGTGTTTAAACAACACAAGACATTGATATTTTATTCAAAGGTAGTACTGTGGTAGACATTAGAATATATAAATATTTTTGCATTTTTGCTGACTCAGCATTTTCCTCGATTTTGGCAATATTGAAAGTCAATTTAAAATTAATACCAAGCAAATACAGCTGTTGTGTTTATTTCACATAAAAGGGGAGGACTACCTCTTTTAGACTCTAACTTCGAAAACGCGGGTTTTTTGAAAAATCCCATCCGTTGCCTAGCAACAAAGTTGGATGTTTTGATAAAGAAAAAGTGAAAAATGGTACAGAGTTGTGTCAAAAATCTTATAAATTGTTACGTTTTTGCTGCAGATACAATTTTTCAAGCAATATAAAATAATTCTCATTTATTTTAAAAATGAATCAATAATTCATAATTATTTATCTCCATGGCAACAGCAAGTTTTCCATAGCAACAATGTAAAAAGGTTTATTTTGGGCATTTTTGTATAGAGTTATAATGGAAACGAATAGATAATTATTCTTAAAATTGCAATTTAGCTATTGTCAATTTAATATGGGTCTGATAAAAGTAAATTTTACTTAATTAACCCATAGCAACAATTCTGAATACCTATAGCTAGCAACCAATTTTGTAACCACTTTACCCTTTTACATACAGGTATTTCTGGGGGAAGCTGAAATGAGATTTTCCGAAAAAGGCCTTCTGAATGAAAAATAAACACAAATAGATACAAGTAGTATGTATCAAAATATCTTTGTTGATGTAAAGATTCCATAGAATAAATAACTCTTGGGTTGCCATGGTAACAAGTTCCACCTTGGCCAGAAAACAAACTTTTTGTTTGCGAAATACTTGGCCCCAGTTTTTGCTTATTATTCAAATTGGCAAAACTAACTGGTTATACAAGTAGCTTTAGCATACCTGTTTCTTCAGATAGTATATTTTTTTATGATTACCGTGGATATAGTACCTTAAATTAATGTAGCTTAGCTACCATTCCATATGAAAGATAAGGGCTATCATAAAGCTATGTTAAATTTTACACGTAAGAATCTCTAAGAATTTTTGTGAAAAGATTTCTCTTACGGTTGAAACTTATGGCAATATTTTTTTTTCTCTGTGAAAATCTCTATTGGTTTTGAAAATATCTGGAAATCAATTGATTATTTATTGTTGTTTTAGACACTAAAGTAATAATTTACATCCACATTGATAAAGAGCTTCAAATTTACACCTTTACTCAGCACTCAGACCCACTGATCATTAAAGGTTCTTTATCTGCCAACGCCAACCATAACATTTAAGGTCAGATCCAAAGTACCTGTGACTTTCACTTCTAGTGACGGGTGCTTGGCAAAGAGACAGTCACTACCTATGTTTACGTTTTAGGTTTGTAGCAATGCAGCAAACGAGAATCGAACCCGGGCCTTCCAGCTATGGAAATTATATTAGGACTAAAACGTATCTTAAGAGATACTGGGAGTATCTTTATAATATGTTAGACCATCCAATATTTTTAAACTCATAATAATGAGCTATGTACCATGACTAAAGTCAAGTTATTTTGAGTCTCATCCAAAAATGAACTTAAGACGTCCTTGACTTCCTGAAACTGTTCTCATCCTATGCTAGTGTAATTGCAAGCATGACTGTAAGTGTCAAAGTACAATGCATTAATCGATGATTGATCACGGCGTCGGGGAAGTTGCTAAAAGTACTGTCTATTTTTCATCACTACTCATAAGTATTTGAAGTTACATTACGGTGAAGCTGGGATTTTCTTTCTTGTCTCACTATATCTTGAGTCATTAAGTCAAACTACATGTGAATATAAGGATAATCACAGATTTTTTTGCATGATTCTATATAGTGAAAAGGTCACTCATCCAGTACTTATGCATGCTTGTTGTACCTTGAAATGGAAGAAGACATTTACATATCACTATTTTCTAGTATTTACAAACCAGTCTTTAAAACGATAGTTGAGCTAGCGTTGTAGCCATCATGAAACACAGAAGTAGATATCAGAATCATTGGAACTTTAATTTGCTGACTCGAATGATCATCAATAAGAAGGCACGGTGGTGAACTGGTGTAGTGAATGGGGGGGGGGGGGGGGCTCAATTCAGAATGGTGAATTCTAGAGTGGGCTTCACAATAACACAACTAATTAACTCTGCTTTAAGCATTCTGTAGTTTACTGTAATTTCAATCTGGGGTGAAAAATAAGACATTAATAGAACCAATGGGCACCTAGTTTAAAATATTCCAGTGCGGTACCGTTTTGTGCAATCGCATCTTCTTGGGTCTTTCCGGCAAGCTCGAAAAAAATATTCTAGGTTATATTTCTGAACTTGCCAGAATGATCAAGTGAGGTAGTAAAAGCTAGGTATTTATTATAATTTTAGAAATGACTGATCTCTTCAGTCTTGGCATTATAATATCCAAGAATTGAATGAAAAGGGTGAAGATAAGTAATATAGAAGTAATATCTAATAATATCTAAGTAACTGTTACCTTATATACATTTTTGTACAGATTATAACAGGTAAGAGAATAAGACAGGGAACTTCAGATCATGTGTATTTTCTGCTGATATAACGGAATTTACATGGTACAGTAGTATTACCAGAATGCAGTACCGTGATGCCGAGGATGCGTATACTAATAAAAAAACTTATTACTAGCGCTTGCTTGAGAGCGCTAGCAACTGAAAAAGATAGCTCCTTAATAGCGAGGCGATATAAGTTCCTTGCTGCATATCTGTAGCTCGCTGGCCTGAAAAAAATTGGGATGATGACTCCAGTCTTTTTTTTTTTTTTTTCAATATTTCCCCCACAGAACTACATAAGTTCCATATGCACTGTTCACTACATTACTCCCTCACAGTGCATATGTAAAGAAAATTTACTTACGGAAATATATGTTTGATTATTTGTTGGTTTGATAATTATATGAAAAGCGATACCAGGTATCTATTTATGTACAGTCAATTTTCCAATATGCATTTTAATTTCTTCTGCATCATTTTTTAGGAGAGAGAAGTGTGTTATTGTGTAGTAAAAGGAACCAAAAGGCCCACATTGCTGACTTGAGCACATTTGCTTGGAAAAAGCAGAAATCATATCAATATCGAAAAGTTTATGGGCGACAAACTTAAATTTATACTACCTCAGGATGCTTCCATTTCAATATTAGTAATCATGGTTTTGTTTCTGAGGGGAAGAATTTTAAATATTTTTTCCCTATATATTCTTAAGTAAAAATTTGACCCCCTGTTGTGGCCCTGAACTACCCTTGGATGTCATTAAATCTACACTATGTAAGGATACTTCTGTACTAATATGACTAATAATGGTATTGCTGTTCTAAAGAAGAAAAAATTTTAAGATTATTTTCTATATATTCCTATGTAAAGTTTGGGCCCCTGTTGTGTCTGCGCCCCACCCCAATGGGTCATTATTTGAAGAAACTTGAATCTACACTACCTGAGGATACTTCTCTATCAATATGTCTAATAATGGTTTAGTTGTTCTTGAGAAGATTTTTTTAAGATACATGTACATGTATTTCCTATATATTCCTATAGTAAACTTTTACCCCCTGTTGTGGCCCTGCCCTACCCACAGGAGTAATGATTGGGATAAAATTGAATCTACACTACCTGAGGATACTTTTATGACTAATCATGGTTTTGCTGTTCTCGAGAAGAAGACTTTAAAGACAGTTACCCTACATTCATACGTAAAACTTTGACCCCTTCCTGTGGCCCTGCCCTATCCCCGGTGGTTATGATATGGACAATCTTGAGTTTAGAATACGTAATGAATACTTCACATTTTCATTTTTCCTTGTCCAGTGGTTCCTGAGATTAAGATTTTTAAAAGATGCTACCAAATTTTCACGAATTCTTGATTATCTCCCCTTGAAAGAGGGCGTGGCAATTCCTGTGAACAAACTTCAACTTAAATCCCATTTACCCAAGGATGCTTTGTGTCAAGTTTGGTTGAAATTGGCCTAGTGGTTCTTGAGAAGTCGGCTCAGGTGAGCCAAAAAATAATAAAGATATTTATTATATGACTCTGTATTTTTAATTAAATGTTATATATATTTCTTTGTTATATAAACATAGTCTGCGATGTTGCAACATTTTAGAATTATCTTAAGAATCTCCTAAGTATATCCAAGTAAGCCCATTCCTAAGGGAGCTTCTGGGTCAAGCTTATAAAATCTGTCTTAGGACCATCTGAAGTTTTGTCCTCAGATATCTCTTAAGTTATTAAGTGGTTCATGAGAAGATCCTTTCCTATAAATTTCCATATTAATCTTTGATCGTACAGTAAGGCCTCATCCTACCCCCAACCCCCTCCCTTGGAGTCGTTTTTAAATAATTTTATTTGAATGTACACTACCCAAGGATGCGTCCATATAAGTTTCGTATATTTTAGCTGGCCTAGTGGTACTTGAGAAGAATTTTAAGGACCCTCTTTACACTGATGAAATATGTTTTTTGGACTTTGAGAAAATTATACAGCGTAAAGACGGATATTTGAAATCAACTAATTAATTTTTAATATAGGGAGTGTGCCTTTTTTTCATGTAGGGAAAACCTTCGAATTCAAAAACAATGAAGTAATGAAAACGAAAATAGCTTTTATTTACTCAAATACAGAATACATGTACATACACATTGAAAAGTCTTCAGCTACTCTATCTAAGTCTAATATAATGTTTCGATTACTTATTTTAAATTATGACATATAGTGCAGATTACAAATTATTCTATTTTATGTCAAATGGTGGGTCAGTCTAACTAAACAAAAGTACCCTGAAATTAGGGTGCAGTGTAAAGAGGATCCTTAAATGATGACATAAAATTTTCATTCATTAGCTCACCTGAGCTGAAAGCTAAAGTGAGCTTTTCTGATCACATTTTGTCTGTAGTCCGTCTGTCTGTCAGTCCGTCTGTAAACTTTTCACATTTCCAACTTCTTCTCCAGAACCAATGGGCCAATTTTAACCAAACTTGCCACAAAGCATCCTCGGAGGAAGGGGATTCAAGTTTGTTCAAATGAAGGGCCACGCCCTTATTCAAGGGGAGATAATTCAGAAATAGTGAAAATTTGGTGGCATATCTTAAAAATCTTCTTCTCCAGAACCAATGGCCCAAAAAAGTTGAAACTTATAAGAAACCTTTGTTATATAGTGTAGATTCAAGTTTGTTCAAATCATGACCCCTGGGGGTAGGGTGGGGCCACAATGGGGGATCAATGTTTTCTATAGCAATATATAGGAAAAAAACTTTAAAAATCTTCTTCTCAAGAACAGCAAAGCTATGATTTGTTATATTGACATGGAAGCATTCTATGGTATTGTAGATTCAGGTTTGTTCAAATCATGTCCCCCGGGGGTTGGATGGGGTCACAATGGGGGAACAGAGTTTTACATAGGAATATTTAGGGAAAAACTTTAAAAATCTTCTTCTCAAGAACAGCAAAACCTTGTTTAGTAATATTGATATGGAAGCATCCTCAGATAGTGTAGATTTAACTTTGTCTAAATCATGACCCCCGGTGGTAGGGTAGGGTCACAAGGGGGGATCAAAGTGTTGCATTGAAATATATAGGAAAAAATCTTTAAAAATCTTCTTTTCAAGAACAGCAAAACATTGTTCAGTCATATTGATATGTAAGCATCCTCAGATAGTGTAGATTTAAATTTGTTCAAATCATGACCCCTGGGGTTAGGGTGGGGCCACAATGGGGGTACAAAGTTTTACATAGGAATATATAGGAAAAAACTTTAAAAATTTTTTTCTCAAGAACAACAAAGCCACGTTTATTCATATTGAAATGGAAGCATTCTATGGTATTGTAGATTCAAGTTTGTTCAAATCATGTCCCCCGGGGATAGGGTGGGGTCATAATGGGGGATCTAAGTTTTACATAGGAATATAAAGGAAAAATCTTTGTCTCAAGAACAGCAAAGCCATGTTTAGTCATATTGATATGGAAGCATCATCGGGTAGTGTAGATTAAATTTTGTTCCACTGATTACCCCTGGGGGTAGGGAGGGGCCACAATTGGGTATCAAATTTTACAAAGGAATATATAGGAAAAAATCTTTAAAAATCCCTACCGAAGAACAGCAAAACCATTTGTTATATTGATATGGAAGCATCCTCAGGTAGTTTAAAATTCAAGCCACCATCCCCCTGTAAACTTTTCAATACTGAATTGATTTGTGCTTTGTCCTAGCCATTGCGTTCAGGTGAGCGATGTGGCCCATGGGCCTCTTGTTTTATTATCTCGCCCTTAAAGAGGGTGTGGCCCTTCATTTTACCAAACTTGATTATCCTTTATCCAATGATACTTTTTGGGAAGTTTGGGTACAATGGTTCTTAAGAAGTTATAAATGTGAAAAGTTTACAGACAAACAGACAGGCAGGTACCAAACAAAATGTAATCAGAAAAGCATTCATACACCACTGAAGTTTCTAGAATGTAATGCTGTAGTATTTTTTTAATTAATAATTTTAAATTGATGAATTCATCTCAATTAAAATAAGTTTTTCTCCCCAAATATTAGAAAATTTCAAAATTTGGTTATATTACACAGTTGCTAAGCAACACTAACTTCAAAGTGTATCCATGGTAACCATAAAAACATACAGTTTCTTAAATTATGAATGCTAAAGTTTCCCGAGTGTTTTGCTTATTTCAATGCAAGCAAAAGGTATGAATACTGAAAGCCAAAATTTCAAATAAAATATTTTGGTAACAGATAGTTTGCTTCCTGGCCATTGTGCAACATGTTGCCATGGCAACCCAAGTATTATTTGATTATGGAATCTTGTCATCCATACAAACTTTTTGATACATAATAATATTGTATCTTAAGGTATTTATTTTTCATTCAGAATGTTTTTTTGTTGAAAATCTCATTTCAGCCCTTAAAATTTAGCCCCAAAAATGACTGAATGTAAAAGGATATTGTGGTTACAAAAGTGGTTGATAAATGATCAGATTTGTTGCCATGGGTTAATAAAGTACAAAAATACTTTATCAGACCCATATTAAATTGACAGTTTTGCCAAATTGTATTTTAAAGAAAAATTATCTATTTGTATCTATTATAACTCTATACAAAAATGCCAAAAATAACCCTTTTTGCATTGTTGCTATGGAAAATTTTCTGTTGCCATAGAGATAAATGAATATAAATTATTGATTCATTTTTTAAATAAATGAGAGTTGTTTTCTATTACTTGAAAAATTGTATCTACAACTAAAAGATAATAATTTATAAGATTTTTGACTCAACTCTTTACCATTTTTCACTTTTTCTTTATCAAAACATCCAACTTTGTTGCTAGGCAACGGATAGGATTTTTCAAAAAACCCGCGTTTTCGAAGTTAGAGTCTAAAAGAGGTAGTCCTCCCCTTTTATGTGAAATAAACACAACAGCTGTATTTGCTTGGTATTAATTTTAAATTGACTTTCAATATTGCCAAAATCGAGGAAAATGCTGAGTCAGCAAAAATGCAAAAACATTTATATATTCTAATGTCTACCACAGTACTACCTTTGAATAAAATATCAATGTCTTGTGTTGTTTAAACACCTAAAGTGTGTGTCTTTATTATACCAATAAATAAGAACAATTGTTTAAGTTTTTATATATAATTTCAGGCTTTAAAAATAAGTGATTTTTTGTCCTTTCATATGGAAAAATTGGCTGGTTGCTAAGGAAATAACTTTGACCAGGTTTCCATAGTAACCATGATCCAAAACATTTTTCATTTTACATTCATGGATCATAGTGCAAGAGAAATCTATGTGTGGAAAATCATTGAATTCTGAGAACCTCAGCGAATCACTTAAATATTACTTTTGTCTGATTTTTACGCGGACTGGTACTTAAGATCCGCCTCTTCAAACCGCACGAGACATTTGGAACGTCTTAGACTGTGACGTCACATGACGTCGTACGTTAGCTGCATTTCCATAAACAAAGTTTAAAAAGTGCAAATATTTTAACAAAGAACGTTTAATCTACTATCTGCATGCAATAGCCATTAATTAAGGTGAGTTTATTTTTTGTGAAATTTTAGTTGTTGTCACCGCGTGAACGAAGTTAGCAGCGAGAACAAGAAGCGATGCATTGTGGGTCAGAATTACTGCGGAAAAAAATTCTATTGAATGAATGTGCAGTAGTCCGAATTTTCTCTTCGCCCAGGCGTTGTCGTTAGAGCTCGCAGTGACGAGCGGCGCTTCGCGCCGCTCGCTGCGCTCGCTATAAAAGGCAATATGAGCTGTAATATTTCAGCATTCATTTATTATTTCAATTTTAAAAAAAGGTTCATAAACTTCTGTTATTCATATTTGAGATGTTAAACTCTGTTGGAGTTTTCTGTAATTCAAATCATCTATACAGTCATGTAGTATCGAACTTATTATCAATAAATATGGCATGTCAAAGTTTGCAATTTACGATCTTTCCCACTTATATTGTATAATTTTTCATTTGTAAGTATTGTACAATTTTCTATTGCATTGTATAATTTTCCATTTGTATTGTGTAATTTTTATTTGTATTCTATAATTTTCCATTTGTTTTGTATAATTTCCCATCTGAATTGTTTTTCAATTTTTCATTTGTATTGTATAATTTTCCACTTGTATTCTGTAATTTTCCATTTGTATCAAAAAAATTTCCATTTGCATTGTATTATTTTCCAGATAGAAAAAAATTCAACACAAATTGAAAATTATAGATGAAAATGAAGAAAATGGAAAATTATACAGTACAAATGGAAAATTAGACACTACAAATGGAAAAGATCGAATAATGCAACGTTTGACGTGCCATCAATTAGATGTATGCTAAAAATAAATAAATAAATAAATGCATTTTACAAACATAACTAAATAGAACATTTTACCACATAAGATGTGTCGTGGTCCTCTTTCTTTTAGCGTCTGGGGAGGAGAGCTGGGACCCGATAGGGGCGCGATATTTCTTTTCTCCCGACAGGGCGGCGCTGATGGTGTTGATTGTGGCTGATTTACCCGCCCCAACGGTCCCCACCAACAAAATATTCTCCTGAAACTTGGCTCTTTCGTACCGCTGGAAGATCTTCTTGGCAGAAGGTAAATACGTATTCTCTTTCCTCATTTTGCAAATTTTCACACTGCACAGTAAAGTACCTGTGTTGTAAACATTGTTAGGTAAGTGTCGGTATTCGATGCTTGTCATTGCATGGAGTACAATAGATTCGCACATGTTTACAATTACTAAATAAAAAGCTTACTTAATATTAAGCACTAATACCGCCTCATAGTTTTATGTAGTGCTTTGATCTACTTGTGGGTTGTAAACTATATTTCATTTTTAATATGTCATTATTCATGCAGCAATTGCCTGTTCAAAAGTTCAACGGAGCGAACTAAAATAGGGCTTTATAAAATATAATAATTTAATTAACTGAGTCTGCTTATGTGAGAACTTCTTCATAATCACATGCTTGCCAATATTTCTGTCCATGACTCGGCTTTAATTAACTAAATACCAAAATTTCCCAAAATATTCTTTTTAAGAATACATAATCATACAATACGATAATATATAAGAGGGTTGTCCGGTAAAATCGTGGACAAAGCGTTTTTATCGAAAAATAATAGGCGCACGTACTTAGCTGAAATTTTCAGCAAATCTTTATCAGTTTAAGTGCATCTTAATTTTCTTGACAAAATATAGACAAAAATAAAGATTTTATTATGCTTGAATGTACACAGGGTACGGTCCTACGGCGCACGATCAAAAACCCAGAGTCTCATTAAAGAATACACAAGTATTATTTCGAAATAAAAGTATTGAATAGAGAAGATTGAGGTAAAAATTATCCAATTTTTAATACAAGACATTTGCTTAATTTTTGGCAGTTTCCCAAGCATTTGAAATGGGAAACTTCAAAGTGGTAAACACAACACACGAAAAATGGCGACGTTTGATGACGTTACGTACGGCGCACCGGAGAGCAGTTCAGTTTGATTTAGATGTAGCAATGACGCCCTAAGAGACTTTAAATGACTACAGATGATAAATATAAAAATATCACTAGATCTTTAGTATACGAGTGAAATGGGAATTTTCTAAGCGAAATCTTTTTGATCGAGTACCCGGGTAGAGAACAAATCATACGGAGAAACAGCTACAGGCAATAGCGAAAAACGCTGTCACTGTAGACAGTCGACATAAGGTAGCCTATTTCGTTGAATGATAGTGAGAGTACTGTCCACAACGCACTAATATATTTTCAGAAGATCCCATGTGTGCGCGAGATTGGTTCATCGACTGTTTATGGAGGAATAAAGGAAAACTCAAGTATCATGAGTATGCGCATTAATGAAATTCCCGAGTTTACGTGGGGCTTATTCAACATTTTTTTTTTATTAGCAAAGAGGAAACGTGACGCTGCTTTAGACATTTGACGTTATCATCCGTGCGCCGTAAGGCGATACCATACACGACATAAAAACTCATTTGTTTATTTATGCATATGTCTATTTGAAATTTGCTATGTATATTGATGAAAAATGTACTAATGAGTAGTAAAAATTTTAGAACGCAGTGATGATTATTTTTTTCACTCTAGACAACTTGTCCATGAATTTACCGGACAACCCTCGTATAATATATAATATAACAGGTAGAAATCTGGCAAGTTTTATACGAATTAGACATGTGGAAACTTGTTCAATGATTGGAGTGATCCCCCTTTCACTGTGTACATCACAAACAACAAAAAGATAGCCTGATTACGGAAGAAAGAAATTAAGTCTCCTCATATCTTTAAAAATAAATATACCCATACAATGAATATCACACACATAAGAATAAAGCAAAAATCGATGTCAATGACTCAGTCTACCGTATAAAATGTATTTTAAACATGGCTGAGTTTCATAACTACTTAAGACATTCAGTGATATGATAGTAACACTTAAATTTGCCTTGATTCACTCTACAAGTCCCAGCATAGTTAAAAGCTGAAACAAGCTTACCTGAAGAGATTGAAAAAAATGGACTCAGTAAATAAAATAACACATTAGACTATCATCTCTTGTGCAAGAACAAGTAGGGAATTTCCAAGTTAAATATAGATGTGATCGCTGTCCATTGTTATGGTTTCCTCGCTCAAAGAGGAATAACTCTAATTAATAATTTACTATTTCCGTGTAGAAGCAGGATATGTAAGACAGGCAAGAACACTCTAGGAAAGACGGGCTTTTCGGAGGGTAATGGTAATTAATTAGTAGATTTAAAAAAGAAATTGATAAACTAGAAGTAAGTCTAAAACATGGTAGTCTATGCGGACGACTGTTGGTGACAGCAACAAATTAAAAAAACTGTAACCACTTTGAGCAAAAGTACTATAATTATAGGGAGGATTTTCTTTGTGTATCATTGTTTATATAATTTACTGTTCAATAAAAAATCTTATGTGTACATATGTATGTATTCTGAAACAAGATGTGTTTAATTTGAAAAAAAAAAAAAAAAGTTGCATCGGCCGGGAATCGAACCCGGGCCGCCCGCGTGGCAGGCGAGCATTCTACCACTGAACCACCGATGCTTATATTCAAAAGAGGTTTTAAAAGTAAGTAGTTGATTGGTCAGGTTTTGTCCCTTTAATCTGGTAAATCTATGTTTCTAAAATCTACAATCTAATTAAAATAAGACTTGTATATTCGCTCTTCTACTATACTCTTCAATACAATATTATGTATTGAAACGTATGGTAGAGGAGCGGAAATACAAGTCTAATTTTAATTAGATTGCTAAAATCAACTGAATTTTACAATTCTTAAAAGAAAATAAATGCATCGTAGTAGTGATTTGAAACTATATGTATAAAGGTATTCTACCTCAAGTGTATTAATATAGTTATCACATATTTAATCCTTTATAAATACAATATGGATCACAGGGGCTTGCTCCCGGCGTATAAAATAGTAGATCTACAGTACTGTATGTGCATTGTATATTAAAAAATCTATATGTAATGAATTACAAAAACAATACGTGTTGTTTTTTGTATTTCGTATATGACTTTTTTTATTTGATACTTTTTACCCGCCGGGAGCATGCAACCCCCCCCCCTCCCCCCCTGTGAGTGACAATCGCAACTTCTTGGGCCTTTCCGACCACAGGCACAGGTACTTGTAGACAGGACCCCCCCCCCCCCCCAAAAAAAAAAAAATCAACCCCGGGGGTTGTTGGACATTTCTTCACAAATTATATTTATTACACTTATTTATCATGTATACATGTACCACAGGAAACATCGGGAAACAACGCAAAATAATCATTCCATACCAAAAATACTCTATATTATAAGTATTTATAACCACAAACCATGGGACATCCTATAAATAATGAATAATCATAAAAATTGTAACCATGTCAATTTAACAGTGGTATGAAGGTTTTTAATTTTATAATTATTTCTTTCTTTCGTAGTCACTCATAGCTAGGAATGCAGAAAGGTTGAATTTTTAATTCGTCAAATTCTTTTGCATTTGAACCACTCTAAAGATTTCCAAAAATTGTCAATATATACACAAGAACGTAAGACTTTTGATTTATGTCAGAGAGGAGAGCTTCAAAATTGTTACCAATAAAAAACATTATACTTCAAGATTTGGTTTGTATATATTTAGTAGGCCTAATATCGAACACTTATTGTTTCTATTGACCGTTTAGATGAATGAGTGTAGTTATACTTAGGAGATCATTTGTATTTCTAGAATAAAATAAAACACTGAATGTAAAAAAAAAAAAATGTGGTAATTAAGGTATTAAATATATTTCTAAATGATTTAATAAATTTCAATGAAATGGAGATTATATGGAGATTTTAAAAGAACATGTGCCAAAGAGAATTTTGGATTTCTTTTTCATTAAGTTTAAATTATATGTTATAAAAAATGTATGGAAAAAACATATTAACTATAACCAAAAAATTTAAAAAATAAAATCACAATGTATTGCCGTTAAAACTTCATTTATGGAGGTTTCGTCGTGTGATAAAATCATTCATGAATATCAGCAGAGATTAATTCACAAAAGGTGATCGAGGCGTGAAACTGGAGATTTCTCTGCGACAAATGGTTGATGGGAAGTATGGTTGCATATTAATTTGTCTGATGTTTTTATTCAAAATTTTTGGGAACAATATCCTTTAGAGTTGAAATGTACTTAGACGTAATAACTTTAACCCTATATCCCCCTTAAAATTTTTACCGATATCCGGAGAAAAAAAATGAGCGTAAAATAAAAAAGAAAAAAAGTTTACGTAATACTCGTATGAATAGATTTTTGTTACATAAAGAGAAAAGAGCGGGTGAGATGATCTATAATTAAGAAAAAGGCTTCCTTTAATTAGAAATCTGTTGCTCTCTCTCTCTCTCTCTCTCTCTCTCTCTCTAATGATCTATATGTTTGTATTTTGTAAAGAAAAACATCTGAATAATCATTGTGCCATATTATTTAATTATAGGCTACCTTTATTAGAAAAAAAAAATACGGGAAAATAAATCAAACAAATACCGACCATCACGTGTAACCTGACAAGCTAGTTCCCACCGTAACGACCCGCCCCAACAAAAAAAAATACCAGCACAATATGTTACATGCAAGCTTTTATCGTAAGTCCACGGTTCAAAAAGTCTTTGTTCTGTCTCTTCATTCAAAGGACAATTTCTGATCGCGATAAGGCAAAAAGTCGCGAGAACTAGTGTCACTCACAAAAGACGGAAACTCATCGCGGTGACAGAGAGCTCGGGAGAGCGATTTTCGTTTCTCCAGGGGTGACGATGCATAGGTTTTGTCTATTCCCCTAATGACCTTTGTTTGTCTTTGATGTCATCTGTATCAAATCAAAAGTAACCCGAAACAAGATGTTGTAAAGTGCTATACAAATGTGTGATGTCATTTCTGAAATATTCAGTTATGCTAATTTTGACTAACAAAGAAATATTTTAAATGTTTCCGTTCCGGGTGAATAATAAAAAACGGAGGCAATATTTCTTAGAGTTCTCTCCTCTCTCTCTCTCTCTCTCTTTCTCTCTCTAAATAAAAAAAAAATAATAAAAAAAAAGATTTATAAAGCACCAAAAAAATTGCACCAATTGCAAACAGTGAAACTGATCCAACACTGTAGTCGCATGCTACTTCGATTTTTACACGTACATGTTCAGCTTCGGGGCTTCCAGCACCGCCGATGATCAAAGTAGTCGTAATCCGTTACTTTGCACCATTCCATGTCTTACAACTACAACAAAGAACTTTACAGTTACTGATTTTAGCCTTAAGGGCAATAAATAATAAATTGACCGGTAACATATTGCAGAATGACGTCACTTATTCTAATAATGCTGTTTCTTTTGTTCGCATTAAATCTGTTGTTGGTCACTAACAGAGATGACAGATGGGTGTAATATTGATTGATTTTTGGCAATAAGAGACTCGGCAATTCAAAAAGAATTTCGTCGTTTGCTTTCTGAACTTTAAAATAGAAATCAAATCCAGGTAAAAACTGTTGACTTTGTTAGAATAACAAATGACTTTTTATTATATTCTTACAAACACGTTACTATGATAAAATGACATCCGAAGGACAGAATTATAGTGCATCGAGCGTAATGCAATGACATATTGTACATCCTATTGCTACAAAGCATAACGGAAATTTTAATAAAATATTAAAACTCTTCATTTGCTTATCGGAAATTGATCTGATTAATGAAGTGTCTTTATGCCTCCCACATTTCACACGTCCCCGCACGACCGCCTTCGTAAATTTCCTTAAGAATTCCGTTCAAAGTTTAATTCATCTTTTAAGCAGTCACACTACAATAAATCACGAACTAACGTCAATAAACACCCTTAGATTCGGGGTTACTCTATTTGGGCCCCTTAATGTTCAAAGGCACCCATCGCTATAAAACGAGACTACCGTTAACTACTTCTTTTGCTCGACTATCAATCAAATACTACTATCTCGTTAGCCGGAAGTGCTTTGCAGCCATCTTGTGAAATAAGTAATTAAACACTTGTAAAAGATCAAAGATGTATGTCTGATAGGTGTTTGTCAAACATGGGCTGTGAAAATTCCGACTTGGATCGGTCATTCTTGTGTCCATTTTTTTTTTCTTTGGCCAACAATAAAGACATTTTATTAGTAATCCGAGATAGAGACTCAATCAAATAAAAAACAGATAAATCCGGAAAAATCACAGGTGTTCGTTTTATAATAGAGAAAATTGGTATTTTCTGGGTTCGTTATTGGATTTGTAATTACATGTTTCCTGAAATACGTACTGTAACAGCTGCAAATGAAATCAGTTGTCGCATCTTTAAAGATTTTTTTTTGTTTTGGTCCCGAATAACATAAATTTTATAACGAAATACAGCATTCTTTTAAGCTAAACGAAAAAAATAAGCACTTTCATTTTAATTTCTTAATGATACTAATTAATAATATAACTTCATAGAAATTAGAATTTTCCAGTTTGAACTTAAATCACAACGAGAGGGAGACGATATCTTTGTCTACTTCTATCTCTGTCAGCAAACTGGTTCCGCAGAGTTTATGAACATTACTGTTATCAGTGTCTGCCTCCATCCCCATTATCTCCCCATCAGCACCCCATCCCATCTCGACAGGCGCTGACATGTCATCCGGATGTATGGTCATCTGGCTCAGTGGTCCAGCACACAGTCAGCAGGCGTCCGCCGCGCACGTGAAGCAGACGACAAGGCTGACGGTATCCCATCAGACGATATTTAGCTGTCATTTCAATTAGTTTTTCTTTAAATAGTGTTGGTCACAACTTGTTCTGGGGTCTATTGTCTCTAATGACGGACATTGCTTCTCGCAAAATAGCATGTGGCGAATGTTGCGGAATTGGTGAATTTTTATCGAAATCTCTTAATGCTATCAGCCTCTAATTCAAGTCCTCTTCACTCTACATGTATTGTATGAGGAACCAAGGAAATCGCCTTTGATATCTCAGACCTTTTATTCTTTTGATAATCCTAGTACTATTCAAATTTCTTTCAAGCAATCGATTTGAGGTCTCTTTGTATAAAACAAGCGTTCTGTCTTAGTGAATCATGCAATTTTTTAAATGCAAACAATTTCATAAGAGTTGACACACTTGTGTGTTCTCAAGCACATTTTGACTTTTAACCCTTAAACTGATCCATGAAATTTTATTCGTGTTGTCAAATTGGATGAGAAAAGTAAATATTTATCGCCTCAAGATTGGCCTTTTCTGCTTCTCTACTGCATTCTCCTACCTGGTCGCACCTGTTGTGAGAGCGAGGTTGGTAGTGCTCCTCTCAGATTAACACAATGCCACGGCACCATATGTTATAACAACCGTTACCTCATACATCTCCAGATGGTGTCAAATGAGGTAGTATTATCAGATACAATCAACAGAGAAACGAAGAAACATTTTGGGCCATAAGTCGCCAGTAAATCACAAGATGGAGAATCTGTGAGATTTTTAGTCTCGATGGATATGGATATGATTTTTTTTTTTCACATTTAGAGGGCAATTTGTAACAGGCTTCTTCAGTTTCTCAAGGTTGTGAAACTTACTATTAAAAGCCGGATCTAGAAAGGTATCAAATTATAATCAAGTGATGAAGTGAATGACATTGTCATATAGACTGAACGCATGTAGTAAAGGGAGATGCCTATTAATTATTTATTGTAGAATTTATTTACTATTTATTTTTGAATAAAGCTTTAATTTGCATTTCTGTATTTAGTTCACGTCAGTGCAGTCACCGGCGAGGATTTTAACCGAACTGTCCAAAAACGATATTCTGTTTATCAAGTTTCGTGTAACAGTAATATGAATTTACTGAATAAACACCTGTGAAATATAATATAAAATGTGATATCCCATCCTGTTCACACTGTCAAATAAGACTTCTCGTGAATGGCGGTGGTATGGTCTCCTGGTGGTCTAGAGTCCAGCTGATTTCTGAATAAAAAGACACAACAAAAAAATCACGGCATATAAAATAGCATTTACTGTCCGAAGTATCCGTTTTGTGTCACATAAAATGGCTGGGAGACTTCTGGTAAGCACCGACATATTACAGAAATTATATTAAAACACACACACACAATACTTCCTTGAGAAGGGCCAAGTTTTCATTTGCAATTGAACGGCGAATATAGCCTTATATTATTCGGTATCTGTCGTTTTCATAGTATTTATTTAATTGTTATTAGATACACCCAGTAAACTAATATTTATATCTAATATAATTTCTTATAAATAAATAGTTATTTATGTCTACTATGAATCTAACGAATTTTTCAACATTTGCTTTACTTCATCAATGCTTTACTTTACCATTGCTTTACTTTATCATTTTTTATTACTTTACCATTGCTTTACTTTATCAATGCTTTACTTTATCATTGCTTTACTTTATCATTGCTTAACTTTACAATTGCTTTACTTAACCTTTACTTTACTTTACCATTGCCTTACTTTATCAATGCTTTACTTTATCATTGCTTTACTTTATCATTGCTTTACTTTATCATTGTTTTACTTCATCATTGCTTTACTTTATCATTGCTTTACTTCATGATTGCTTTACTTCATAATTTACTTTACTTTACCATTGCCTTACTTTATCAATGCTTTACTTTATCATTGCTTTACTTTATCATTGCTCTACTTTACAATTGCTTTACTTAACCTTTACTTTACTTTATCATTGCTTTACTTTATCATTTTTTATTACTTTACCATTGCCTTACTTTATCAATGCTTTACTTTATCATTGCTTTACTTTATCATTGCTTTACTTTATCATTGCTTTACTTCATCATTGCTTTACTTTACAATTGCTTTACTTAACCTTTGCTTTACTTTACCATTGCCTTACTTTATCATTGCTTTACTTTATCAATGCTTTACTTTATCAATGCTTTACTTTATCATTGCTTTACTTTACTATTGCTTTACTTCACCATTGTTTCACTTCATCATTGCTTTACTTTACCATTGCTTTACTTCATCATTGCTTTACTTCACCATTGTTTTACTTTACCATTGCTTTACTTTATCATTGCTTTACTTCATGATTGCTTTACTTCATAATTTGCTTTACTTTACCATTGCCTTACTTTATCAATGCTTTACTTTATCATTGCTTTACTTTATCATTGCTTTACTTTATCATTTTTTATTACTTTACCATTGCTTTCCTTTATCAATGCTTTACTTTACCATTGCTTTACTTCATCATTGCTTTACTTCACCATTGTTTTACTTTACCATTGCTTTACTTTATCATTGCTTTACTTCATGATTGCTTTACTTCATAATTTGCTTTACTTTATCATTGCTTTACTTTATCATTGCTTTACTTTATCATTGCTTTACTTTATCATTGCTTTACTTTATCATTTTTTATTACTTTACCATTGCTTTCCTTTATCAATGCTTTACTTTATCATTGCTTTACTTTATCATTGCTTTACTTTATCATTGCTTTACTTCATCATTGCTTTACTTTATCATTGCTTTACTTTATCATTTTTTATTACTTTACCATCGCTTTACTTTATCAATGCTTTACTTTATCATTGCTTTACTTCATCATTGCTTTACTTCATGATTTCTTTACTTCATAATTTGCTTTACTTTACCATTGCCTTACTTTATCAATGCTTTACTTTATCATTGCTTTACTTTATCATTGCTTTACTTTATCATTGCTTTACTCCATCATTGCTTTACTTTACAATTGCTTTACTTAACCTTTGCTTTACTTTACCATTGCCTTACTTTATCAATGCTTTACTTTATCATTGCTTTACTTTATCAATGCTTTACTTTATCATTGCTTTACTTTACCATTGCTTTACTTCATCATTACTTTACTTTACCATTGCTTTACTTCACCATTGCTTAACTTAATCATTGCTTTACGTTATCACTGTTTTACGTCCAGTGTAAGAGGTCAGTGTCGCAGGTTGATATCCTCCTTTGGTCAGGACACATACCTGTTAAAAAAGAAATTTTGTATTTTCCTATACAATACGACAAAGGTTGAGGCCACGAGGCATGATTACACAGTATAAAATTCTAAAGAATAATCCTTAATCAGCAGCACCATAGAGTATCTATACACCAGATTACGGCATAGTGGTTTCACCTTAAGTGACCCCGGTGCCATAAAAAGCCCTTTCTGTCTGGAGAAATGTCTGTCATTGTTAGGTTACGCCGCAGAAACAGGAGGCCTCGAAATCTGACCAAACATGATCGGGTGAAGCAATGGTCAGCCCGTGGTCATCGACCCCTTCCTGTTATAAACCTGTCCCACAGTGTGTACAAGAGTTAGATAACAGAATACAGTGTTCTGTTGACCGATAGATACCAATAAACAGGTGCTTTTTACCTTGTACTTTCTCCTCCTATCAGTTTCCGTTATATAGGCTAACCTTGATGGTTTTCATATGGAACATTCCATGCTTCCAGGGTGAGCTCTGCACTCACTGGCTATCAGGGTTAACTGACCTATAAATGTGTCAGTGTATTTTTTTTCTTGCATACATTCATAGACTTCAAGGTATTTTTGGTCATGATATATTATTTTTGAATAATTTGTATATTTAATTTCCAATATTTAATAAAGAAAAGTATGATACTTACTTCAATTGGTGATTAAACATTTAATTTCCCATGCCTTTTTTAATCATCAATATCTGCTACATAATGAATACAAGAATTTACCAGGATAATCTCTGGTCTTTCCAAAGAAACAAGCGTCAAAATGCAGCTTATGAATTCTATTTCTTGAAAAAAAAAATTAATACATGTAATACAAACATCATGTTTTTCTTTGATTTAACATAGACGTCAATTAATATCAATATTTAACAAAATTCATAAATGGCAACATAAGCTGCTTTTCTAAATTACAGTGTGTGTGTGTGTGTGTGTAAAGCAATTTGGATCCTATGCCCCAGTGATAAACCTGGATTGGTTCCCATCCATGGTACGACCAGACAAAGGATACGAGATTTTGATATACAAATTTGGTACATGTACGTACTTCAAACATGAGGACATGGAACACCTTGGCATGGCGCGATGTTGATACACTGATTAGGGGTCGTTGACTGACAGTACCAATGACTCGGTCAATATTGATCCGAGAGAAGGAAATTGGATTAAAGGTCTGAATTATTATTTAGAATGTCCGAAGTTTGAGTGGTTGTTTTGTTGGTGTGAAATTAAATTGTAAAATTTAATCTTCGTCATTGTGTACTTTTCGTGTGAAAATATCAAGAAGGGGGACACTGGTGCCTTTCCTATACAACTACACTGTATAATTTATCAGAGAATGAAATTTATTTGACCAGTGAGCAAGGCAGAGTATGAATATGAATGATAGTTTTTAATATAACAATGTCATTACATATGTCGCTTGATAATTTTTATTTAAATAAAAACCTTATAAATCACACACACAGACCTATACAGAAGTATACTGAAGAACAAACAGGTGACAAGCGTCGATTTGATGAAAACTTCATTTTTATCAAAATCCACTCGTTGATAAATGTTTGCGATATCTTCATCACTAATGTTGTGAGATCGCATTTAGCAATCCAATATCTTATTTGAGCAACATTTTCAAATAATTTTCTTCATTGCGTTTAGTTCTTATCTACATCATGTTTCTAGAATTATGAGTTATGCAGACCGATATTTGAGCCTTTTAGGGCTTCCTGTTTAATTTACGTTAATTTGCGTTCAACAATTAATTGAACTTTTTATGGGATTATTGTGCTTTACCCTTTTAAATGTCTCCCAAATCTATAGTCCAAATAGTTGTAAAACATAACCGTTCTCTCCAATTACCGTCTGCTAATGTGAAAAATGCGCCATTCGTGGACAGGTGGTGACGTAATAAGAAATGGCGGCTCCTTCAGATGGCAGTGATAGCGTTAGTTTGGATTCTTCAGGGCACATACTTTCACACCATCGAGGTGAAAACACAGAGATCTGAAGATGTTTACAATCATTTTAATCGTTAACATTGAAAACACTTTGTTCAATTCGTTTATGACGTAACAGAACAATTAGTAGCACTTGTTATTCCTTCTGATCAGCCGATGAATGAGACCATCAATTGTCTGTCAACAAAATTCAATGACCATAAAATAAGGTGTTCAAAAATCAATATCTTATGATTGTTACAGTACTCGGAAGTGATAAGAATGTGGCTTTAGTAAACAGTCTTGAGGCGAAATACGTTATTTGTTTTTGTCACATCGTTAAAACTTTAAAGCAACCGTTAGATAAAGCTGACATACATATCTTGTCATTTGGACATTCCAATTTGACACTGTACAAATTCCACAGTTTAAAGGCATATCTTCGTTTTCATATAAGGTAGATGTAAATAAAAAAAAAATTCATGAACTCTCTTTATATTTGTGCAAATTGATTGATGTAGACATAAGTGCTCAAATTTGGCTTAACTTAAACCTTAAGGTTCAGGTAATGATAGAAACATCATTGCCACAATCGGACCTTCTTTTTTATTATTACAGCTGTATTCATATTATTTCAGAATCATGGGTTTTTATTTTTTAATTTCCAATTATAAATTGTTGTACAATCTGACAAATTAAAACTGGTATATAAAGATATCTTCTGCAAGTTAAAGTTAAAACGTGTCCCAGATAACAAAAGGCCATATAATCAATATTTATTTAAAATATTGGAATATTCTCTCTCTCTCCTCTCTCTCTTTCTCTCTTATAACATCTGTTCAAATGAAGTGTTAGAATGCAGCATCCTTAAATCTCAAGTTTTCAAGATTAGCTATTCAAATTTGCCGGAGAATGTCACGAACGAATTATAAAAGTTCATAAAGGTTTGAGCCAAGAGCATTTTTCCGATAAAAAATGTGTTCAAATTAACCCGAATAATTGGGATTTATGAACTTGCGCGTGACAAAAAGAGGAGTTTTACAAAATATAATGACCATTTGGTCAGTTCCTATTACCAATTGGACAAAGTGGACAATTGATTGATAATCAAAAACAGATGCGAAATGACTTGAATTGGCTTAAAAAAGAAAATTCTGACAGCTAAATGAGATGGCAACAACCTGTCACATTTTGATTCAGACATGACAATGGTCTACAATTGATAAAAATGGCCGACTTCAAAAAGCAAGTTTCCTGTTACAAAACTTCAGGCGCAAATCTATAGAAACGAACGTAACGAGATAGTCCCACTTAAGCCATCTTATTATTGTTTTATGACTGGAAATGGTTAAGCTTCGTAGAATATCAGCATTTGCCTTCACATAATGGGATTATTTTTAACGACTGTGTTGGGCCATTTTACGTCTACGTGTAACGCCATAAAAACGTCAAAAGTAAATTGTTCCGTTAAGGGTATAATTTGGCGCTATATCCTTCATTTGGTTTCGAATAAAACTGTCCAATATCTACAAATTACCAGGACAATTTAAGGCACTTTTCCATGGTGTTCAAAAGGGTTTTAGACAATCATATGCGTACTGGATACTTAACGTGAGGGGATTCGTGCCAAATTAGGGAGGGACGCCTTGATACCTGCTGTCTTTTTTTCCTCCTTGTCCCTTTGCCTGAAAAGCAAGATGGTGTTTATGTGGAAAAAATATATGCTAATGGATATTGTAGAGTTAAATTATATACTTGTTTCAATGGGAGGAATTTAGCCATGTTGGTCCCTTTTTCAAAATTTTGAACTTTTGTATCAATTTAAAATGCAGAAAATTTTTATTTCAGTATATATATTTCTTAAGCGATTTTTTTGTGGATATATGCGCTGAAATATGACAGAATATAAGCGGACATTTTCTGTTCATAGAACAAAGGAAATGTCACTACCGTGATTTTCCGTTGTGTTTTAAAACTGACCGGTACCCCAGTGGTCAGTCTTTGTCCAGTTTCATTTACAATTTCCGAGTACACTTTAAGTAGAAAAACAAGGGCCGGCTGTGTGTATTATATACGTGTAGAGTTGTTGACAAAAAGTCCTATGGATGTTGACAAAGTCCTTCTCTTGTCAATCAAAGCAGGCTCCATTGTTACTCTTTTCCTCTGACACCTTCCATACCTGCTGCACAAAGGCTAATTATAACCAGCTTTTATGCCCACCTGTATGTCACCGATGTGCTATTGATATTTATAAAGTTTCACTTACATAATTAAATAAACTTCACAGCGAAGTATTTCAATAACTAGCCCGATACGTCTCAAACCAAAGCCTCCAAGTCGTAATTTAGAAACAGATGACGATTTTTGCGATCGATCTTTGATAACAAACAACGGTGCTTAAAGATAAAAAGTTCATAGAGTTTTAATTTCATTAGAGCTAAGTATCCCACACAAATGACAGGTCTGCAGTAATTACGGGTAGCATAGAAGATAAATTCCGTCTTGCAGCTTCTTTACGGCGTTGTTTGCACAGTGCAGAATGTGTCGCAACGCATGAGCAGGTGCGGCCTGGTGCGCGAGAAAAAGCGCGTGCAGGCCTCGTGCGAAGGGGACTTTCCTTTCGTCAGATGGCATCATACACAAAATTTGATTGAAACCTACAATACTTTGGACAGATGAATTAAATCAGATGTTGACTTACTAGATGAAGAACAAATCAAATCCGAGGAACGGCAGACATCCCTTTGGACAAAACCGTGGACATCTTGAGCATATTGCACAAATGAACCAATGATAAAATTTGAACGTTGTTAATTCGTGTGTTATTTATAACCCATTTTAAAAAAAAAAAAATCATGAACTAAAAGGTTTATTGAAACATAACTTTTAGATATTATGAAAAAAAAGCTCAAGCGATTTCAGCCATTGTTCTTGGGGGGAAAGGTTTTAAAAGAGACGTTTTAATATTGCGTAAAATTTGCCATTTTGCGACAGAGTGTAGAACAAAACCGCCCGGCATCTTGAGCAACGAATGACATAATCTGGACATTGTGTGTGTTGTTAGTTTAAACCCATAAAATTTTGAAACAATGGTCACAAACTATTCAGTTTAATAACAACAAAGGTTAAAAGCAATTTCAGCGATTGTTCGGGGATTTTTTTTAAGTATGGTGTATTAATTATATAAAAAATATTGTCATTCCCTCTTTTCGAGAGGATGAGGTCTGTTCTATGTAACTATTATAGAATTCACTTGAAATTAAGTCATTTAAAGACCTCTATGTCAATATCCGCTTCCTGCCTCTTCTGAAGAGTGGTTTGCAGTGTTGAATCCAGACTGCGGTTGGCTAATTCACATACTTTTGCCCAATTTATGTAAGTAATTGCTCTATTACGTAACACATTCGTATATTTAAAGTCCCTGTGCACTTGGTTCATTGAATTAAAATGTACCACAAAAGTTATCGTCACTGGCCCATTTGGTCTACATGCAAACCTTGCGTATCTTTATTGGTGCTAAGTACAAATAAAATAATCGGACCAGCCACATGCTTATCGGACTTTCAGTGTCAAATTTATCTATAATTTATTTATGTCCTCAGACATCTAATTCCTTACTAAATACTGCGATTAAAACAAGAGGTGTAAGGTAAGTAAGAAAGAAATTTTACTGCGGTCCTGTGCCAGTCCCGCGCTGAATCTTATCAACTGATGTCCAGTAATGAGCTTAGATACGACGTATGCAAATAACATCATTTGCATAACGGTTCTACATGCCATAATGAATGCCATTTTTGTTCAATGAACAGCTGTTGAAAAGTTACGTGACGGTGTCGTTATGTCCTGACAGTTCGCAGTCCTACCTGCAAAAGTAACTAATGAAAGAAAGGAAACAAACTTAATGTAGATATTTATTTTAAAAAGTAATTTAAATAAGCATCTAGATTCGTAGATATGATATAAAATCGCAAAACTCTTCCAATTGCCAGAAAGTAATGGGAAAAAAATCTTCAAAACACCGGTAAAGTTTGCGTGAATTTTCAAAGAATTACTCGCTGACCCAGTCTATAATTTGAGTTCATTATCTTTTTTTTTTATTTTGCTTTCAGTGGGAAGGAAATTTAAGACCATAAATCGTCCTTTTCCCATGAAGGTAACCTTTAATTAACCGTTTGATTCATAACTCGCCAAATTCCTCACTTTCTCAATCGCCAATAAAAGGAAATAATGGCAGTCTGACACGGGAAGTAAAGAGTCTCGAGAAGAAAGAACCATTTACTTACATTGTTACCTGTATTGTCATGGAGATAAATGGACGCGGACGTCAACGTAGACACCTCACATTGACGTTTTTATTGTACAAATAATGAATGCTAATGGATTGAACACCTCTATAATTGAGGGTCATCAGAGGCGCTGCATGGCAGTAATGGGACGTCTACGGCCAAGGGACATTGACCATGGACACTTTTAAATCACCAAAAAATAAACCATGACCAATTTTTACTACTGCCAATGTCCAAAAATCGACATTATTTGTGTCAGTTATATTTTGTTTCGAGTATTAATAGATGCAAGGGACATAGAGAGTAATGTAAAGGATTCAACTTAAAAGCGGCTTGTCATTAAAAAAACATTCATACTTTAATAATATATTGGAAACGATAGATTTACTGGGTGTCAGTATAAATACAAAATTTACAATATGACAACAGTTGCAGTACATTTTGTATTCCACAACATCCAGTTAATTTAAAATATGACAGTTGGACTATTAATTCAAGCGGTAAATGAGATCAATCTTAATTTTTTCTTTTAAGATTATGACTCTCTCTCTCTCTCTCTCTCTCTCTCTCTTGAACTGTTTAAATTTATGCATGTACATGTATTATATCCAGAATACGCAAATCAAATATGTATTCTTCTATAATCATTTACACTGGGTAACATCAACTTCTTGATTTTTCTTGTGTTTTCTTTACAGTTGTTATTCCAGATAGAAAACAAACACCTAGCACTGATATGATTACTGACACAACTACTCATAATCGTGTTTTTATTGGAATTACTCAAAAGGATTATCCTTGAAGCTCAAGGTCGTTATATAAAAACTGCAGTTTAAATTATGTCCCAATTTCCTATATTTTGACTCTGGAATCTGGCACAGGTACACATACAAAAAAAGCTTATATAGTGACTCTAGGCGGTAACGAAATTTGGCACAGATATATTGAATATTTTGTTTACATGCCAGACACGATTAATTATGAATTATTATTATTTTGTTATTATACAATAAATGGTCATTTCTTAATCAATACATATACTATCTGATGTCTCAAAGAGCATTTTTTAATTTCACTATTTCAATTCATTTATTTATTGACAACACCTTCATACATTGGCATATAGTCATGAATACAACAAACAATAACATACATAAAATCAATAATTAATTAAAACAATATTTTATTCACAAAAAGTGAACAAGATTGACCAGCTTGCATAGCCTATTTCAACCCTTTTCCTTCAGCAACGTCTTTTCTCTACTGTTCAAACTTTTATTAAACATTCTGGCAGATTCACATGTTAGTATTAGTATTAATATAAATATATTTATTTATATATACATGTATATACAAAATTATATGTATGATTCTTTAAATTGCATTGATTTGTAAATTTCACAAATATTGAATATTTTGAATGTACATATTTAACTGTGACCTAATTTAATCTTTGTAATTTACATGTCGGGAGAGGGCGTAATAAGTTTTTAGAACTCCCTTTGTAAAATTTAGAAACTACAATAAAATATGTTCAAACCAACAAAGCCAGGTTAGTTTATTCTTTCCTGTGTTCAAATGTATACTTTAAGGGGTTTTTTTTTCAATTACAAAATCCATCTACAATTTACTAGTGTGGTCGTTTGACAAAAATACAAAGTAACTACAAAATATATTCGATTCGTACATAAAAAGACAATTTTTAAAACATGTAACAAATTTAACGTAAATGGCATTTATTTATTTCATGTTAAAATAAATAAATAAATAAATAAATAAATTTCTCTAGACCAAGTCTTAACTCAAAAAGTATAAAAATCCATTTGGATCATTTTTCCTCATGCATTTTTAGAATATTAATATTATTTTTGAGAAAAAAATCTAGGGAATTCAGATTTGATATAACAAAGTGTTTATGGACGACCGATTTGTTTTTTTTTCTCTCTCTCTCTCTCTATTAATGAAATAAAGCATGTAATAATAAAATGTCATTTTAAACCCAAAAAAGGGGATATATAGAGATGATAAAGTAATGTCACTGGGATGCTTATAATACTAAATGGACAACTTTATCATCGATCCCTATATAATTATCTTGTGTTAGTTTTTAGTATTTTTTTTTAACTATAGATGGCAATTTGGCTTTAATTATTTGGTATTGAAGTACAGAATTTTAGCCATGAATATTTAACAATGAATAATTTTTATATTGCATAATATACACAAAATTTAGTTGCCCGCGCGCGGGGTGGACCACCGGCCTGTCTATGCCTGCATTCAATGAACCATTTTGTGAGACATTGGCGCGCTACCCCGTGGCGCTGAAATGTTCATCGAAGGTTTACTTTTCGACTTCTGTGAGGTAATCTTATGATTTATTAAGCTGTCATTAGGAAGATTAATTTCGATCTAGTAAATGGAGACTTTTAATTGCCAAACATGTATAAGTTAATGAGCCAAAAGTGCGTATTACTCGATTGGCATGTACCGTCTGCCAAATATTTGCACTTGACAGCCAACATTTTTTTCTGTGTCACTTTCTAATGACGACGGTTTATTTACTCACAAAACACAGTGTAGTCCTAGGAATTGCCATGGATGTAATATTATATCTTTTTTAAAGCAACCAATACACAATGATTCATCTTTACATAAAATCGTTAATTAGATTAATGAAGTCGGTGTAGCCTTTATTTCTTTTATTTATTTTTTTTAGAGAGAGAGAGAGAGAGAGAGAGGAAATATGTTACGGACACAATTTAAAATAAATTCAGGGTGAGAATATTTTCTGTAGGTTTTTTTTTTTCAGAGGAGTTTTAAATTATTCCTTTTATTTCAACATATCAGATTTTTCTGGGACTTACAAAAAAAAATTCTTTCAAATATTTCATTCATTTTATCTGTTTCACTGCAGTTTATCAATGAATGTAAAAAAAAAAAAAAAAAAAAATCTTGATTCACTTGTATTCTAGACAGGTTTCTGACAGCTATATATGTAACAGATAGGTAATATTGGCAGACAGGTGTAGTAGAAAGGTGATGACGTGCTGGCAGGTACAATAAACCGCTCTCCTGTAATTCAGACACTATCAGTCGGATCTTATACCGCGGACAATAGAACCGGCTTTAATTAACCCAACCGTTACCATGTTTGTATTTTGTATTCAATCATCCCTCGCATTTTATTAAAATCTTCTTAACATGAGAAAGTTTTGGGGGGTGATTTATTTGACATTTTGATTTTGTGTTGCCTAATGTGCGGAAAATAATTGATAATCCAGTTATTTCGTACCTGTCAATTTAACCCATGACACAAATTCCGGTGTGACTATATCTAAACATATAAAGGGAATTTTTCTATACAAATGTACATGCCCTTTTACAAATGACAACACATTAATTTGTCTGTATTGTCACCTTATCGCTTTCGAATCAAATGTTTGTACACATACATAATTAATGTAGATGATCTCCTTATTGTAATACAACCTAATTTGACTAAAAGGCACAATGCCCTAAAACGAAATTGCCGTTAAAATTTTGAAACTTTATCAAATTGATCTCGCTTCATAAATATACACTTGTCAAAACATTGCAAATACTGCCTGGGGTGTATCCGTGTCATATGGGTGGGTGGTGGAAAATTGGACAATATCGTTCGGGCATTGGTGACACCCTTATCTAACTCGCATCCTCGGGTCCTGCGACCAACATGTCACCCCACTAATGTAAACAATTTCTGGATAAGATTCCATATTGTCCTTGTAATGCTGCTGTAATTGTTATATCTACCGTGAGGGACTGGGTATCAGGTTTGCTTTCATCTCAAACAAACGTGATTTAAAAATCCAACAGTAGCCTTTACGGCTTATTTTGACATTTCATTTACTATTTTTCTGACAGATCTACTCGTCTTTTAAAGCCCCAGTCTTCAAGAATCAAAATTATATCAGCGATGTATTTATTAATGTTCTTTCCTCTTTGTATTCGAATTCTATGAAGACTAAATTACAAAACATAACTTCCGGAAACTTTTAGTTAGTTTGCAAGAAGCGCACACCTGGACGGATATTCATCTCTCTATAGTTTACTTTCCTCGACAGACTCCATCAGTCACCGTTTTTGTTGGAGTGACCACTCTATTTAACGTGAATTTAAGGAAGATTTATGCTGAAAAGGCGCGATGTTTACGGAGTTTAAATTAATCAAAATGTACTTGACAACCATGGAAATAAATATTGCTCTTCTTATTAAAGAGTACTCAAATCTCTCTCTCTCTCTCTCTCTCTCTCTCTCTCGTATTTGTGAACTTATTTTGGTCCAATCCTAATTATTCAATTCAATAAATGAAATATGATGGATTTATTATTTTTAAAAACAGGAGAATTTTTAATAAGAAGAAAGATTTTAAGTGTAAACTAGGTACCATGATTATGGTTATCATGGTCATTATGTGCCTGTCTATCACGTTTTCTGTGAAATCATATACTACGAGGATTTTCCCTACACCACTGAGCGAGATTTGCGGAACATTACAAAGTCATCAGTGAGAGGGCCCTCTGTGAACAGGCGGGAGAGAATAGCGGGGCACCACGGGAGCTCCTCACGTACCCCGAGTCTGCTTAGGTGTCGGAACCTGGGCGGGGGAACAAGTTTACAATCATGTCCGCAATCAGGGAGAACAAAGGGAGATTACACAAAGCAAAACTGTAGCTGGAATAGTTAGGGGGTTTTATCGCCAAGGTGGCACTTTGTTTCGCATAGGGTAGTGATGTAACGGGCCAAAGTCGGCATTTCTTTCTAGTTATTGTGAAAATTGATCTATCATTCTCACCTATTCTAGGTCCCGTGAATGAGTTTTACGTAATACAAAAGGCATCTGTTAACCATATACTTTTGGGGAAAATCTTTCATTGCCTTCGAATGTAAATCTGCTTGAAAAATAATATCATAGGTGATACTTTAAATGGTTGCATGTTTTTTATTTCATTTTTTTTTTAATTTAAATTATTCATTTAATTTTTAGGCGCTTTTTCGTATGTTGAATCTCTATTTACACAAGCAAATTAGTTTTAGTGAAAAAACTCTTATCCACAAAAATCCAAGTTCAAAAGGTTGGTCACTTTGAGGTACTATACCGTACCAAATGGACAAACAGTAATTAGATGACCAAAGAGGCTTATTGGACGTGTAATGTTTCGTTTTATTTAGATAAGGAATGGAGAATAAAGGATCTACTATCTTAAATCACTATCCGGTCAAAACACACTTAGATATATATGTTTGTGTACAAGTAATCCAGATAAATTAAAGAGCTGAGGATGAAAAATTACTCACCAAGACTTCATAGGTTTTCTTTGAGAGAGAGAGAGAGTAAATAAACTCTATCAGTCAGTTCTAAAGGGGGATGCGGGATAACCAGTTAGACTTGGTACAAATGAAAGAAAAATTATGATTTATAAATTATAATGAAAGAAAAAATCCATGCTTAAAAAAAATGAAAAGTGATTCTAGTGTTTTATAAAGCTTCACATTTTTTACAGTAAGTTAAAAATTATTCCTTTTTAGTTTTTTTTTTAATTCAAGAGGAATCTGTTTATGCCATTTGCCATGAACCTAAATTTGAAATAAATAAATGTATGGTCGTGGGTATTTGTAATGTCGGATGCAACTCCTACCATCAAATCCGCCTGAAGAGGGATCGGATGTTATATATATAATATTTTAAACTGATATTTCATGTGTATTCATTTATTTTTTATTATTAATTAAAGTGAGGGTGTTAATTCGTAGGAAGATGGCCTGGAGAGCGTGGATATAGTATCCTGTAGAAAACAAAGATACTTACATATGATGACTCCTACCTCTTTTTTGTTTGTTTGTTTTTTGTTTTGTTTTGTTTTTTTGGTTTTTTTTTTGGTTTGTTTGTTTGGTTTTTTTTTTTTTTTTGTTTGTTTGTTTGTTTTTTTTGTTTTGTTTTTTGTTTGTTTGTTTTGTTTTGTTTTTGTTTGTTTGTTTGGTTTTTTTTTTGTTTTGTTTTTGGCTTGTTAGTGCCCCCTCCCCAAAACTGAAAATGTTTGGTTGTAGTCTATGAGACTGCCTTAAGCACAAAATTTCTTTACGATTTCAGATAAAGAAAGGCAATTAAAGAATATAAAAGGTGACATAAAGAAAATTTAATAGAGACAAAACCCCATTATCTTGAGATTCGCTGTGGATTAACATGCAACGAAAGCAATCTTTTGATTTTAATTCATTAATTTCAAGAAATGATTATTTTGGCTCAGTTTATCAACGGCGCATCTGTGCATCTGTTTGCGCAAGCAGCTTGAAAGGACGTTATCAAGGAGAGGTGAAAACAAGCTTTAAACTGACGTGAAATTAACACACGCAGAGGCATTTACTACAAATTGTTTCCCCTTCAGTAACTTGTTTCTTTGATTATCGGAAATAAACCCAAATTAACCGTAAGGAAAAGGTGGCGCTTCGAATTGTCTGTCTGCTTCTGTTTGATCTTTGGGCCATGGTAGAAGTTAGCTAATTCAACCTCAAAGATACTAGCGCTTGATTGCACAATAAAAATCCAATTACAAATCATTACATGGTGATTTTATCGATTTAGAAATTAGTTGTGACTTAATTGGATAGCCTCGCCGACAAAAGCCGGAATGTGCCGAAACTGTTACTTCTCAACGGGAGATAATTCTGTCGTACCGTCCCCAGGGATTGCCACATTTTAGCATTTGGCGGGAAAGGGAAATTTTTACATTCTTCCAGTCCTTAAGTAAAAAAGAAAACCATCTTCTTATAAAATTTGGAAGTTGGGTCATTCCAAAATGACCTCCCAGAATTTATCATCTTTTGAGCCATTAAGTGCTTAATTTTGGAGCCGGTGGTAGCGTCCCACAACACAGTTTAATACCTCTTCATTCCGAGGATTACTTTTGTTAAATATCTGTCTTTAAATAGATCTTATTTGACTTATCCCTATGATGAAAGGAATAAACAAACATGTGTAGCGCGTTTATCTTTTCATAACAAAATATTTGGACATCTGATTTATGATAAGCATTTATCATAATCCTCTTTTGGTAATCTGCAGAAGTTTTTAAAAGATGCCGAAACTTTTTCTATCTTTTCGTGATTTTATCTGTCTACTTTGGTGGAGATTTTTAAGTAATTATACATCGATATTTCATGCAGATTACTTGATAACGGTTTCGCAAAGATTTTGATTTATTTGAATGAAGTCGACATAGCTTATTGAAATTTTTTTAAAAAGTTGAAATGATTTTTCATGTTTGAAAAAAATTATTTAATTTTATTAGGCTTACTATTGTGCTAATGATAATAAATGAAATGATGCAATATGCTGATTTGGTAAGGTTAACTATGTCGAAATGTCGGGAATGTTATAATCCTTTTGACCAGTTAGATACTCCTTATATATAGTGGAGATACTGTTCAGAAACACCATACCGTTACTTCAAACAGTTCATTAGCATCCTGGTTTGTGGTCAAAGCTCGTAATGTGCATTTAATTAGTGGATTATGTATACTAATTACCATTTATGAAGACATGGCCCAGTTCCATCATCTACTAAGGTACCGCACGGATAAATGTTCAACGATATCAAGTTTCACGATACTGGTTTGAGGCGATCTAAAGGGCAGCATAAAATATTGGCCCCGTTGCCTAATCTTCGCGAGCATATTGAATATAACTGACATTTATGTTTCTTGTTTGTTGTTGTTTTTGTGATGTCATTTTTTTTTCATCTCCGATAATATTTCATTTGACAATTATAGATTTTCAAGCATAAGTTCTTTGTTTGAGTGGTTTATGTCAGATTACACTGTCATCTGTTGGACTAAATACACACCAAAAATGTTGAAATTGAATTAAAGTGCGTGTGCACAACCTGGTTAAATATTTATACTGGCCAGACGAACTGTGACCTAACCCATAACACCAAACATCTGTTGAATATACACGAAATCAAACAGAATCTGGAATATTAATCCTCAGAAGTGTCGAGTGAACATTCCAATTCAATGAACAAAGTGGAGGACTGACAAATCTGAACAGTAAACAACCAATACTCTATTTTCTGTAAATATTTTTAAAAAAAAAATGAAGGGAGGGGTGTTAAAATAATTTCCATTTCCAAAAAGTATAATGAACAAAAATGGTCTTATCTCCCTTTGAATGCAGTAAAGTATTGGCTAGGAAGTTTCGCCTCAGTAAACATTGGAGCAAGTGCCAACACGCCAGGCTCGTGTCTATTTTTAGATATTCAATAAACCATAACTGACTTTTCCATGTTTACTACGTTAACCATGTTAACTGCAGCTTTAAGAAAAGCTTGCTATTACCAGGTTTTTAAAATACACTATTAAGATTTCCACTATTTACCCATTGCTATGTACATTTTTTTATTAAATGTGAGGAATCGTAACATTTGTAGTTTATACTATAACATGCATATTGATTATTATGTACGTCGACGTCACGTGATGATATGAAAGCTAACCCCGCCCAACTGCGCAACGATTGGCTGCCATGATCAAGATTACCGTAGCGTGTTCTGACTTGCTATTACTCTAGTGTTATTATTCGGATCGAGAGCACGTTAGTTTCAGTATGCTAGACGGAGCTAGTGGTACAGTGAAAACAGTAAATATGGTCGAAATAAAACCTAAACCGAAGTGTTGCCGGAATTTATTTGGTTCTCCGAGTGTAATGGAGAGGGAATACATGACCAAAATTTATAAAGAATGTTTAAATGAGGACTTAAAAGTAGCAAAAGAAAAGTACGATTTTGACATTTGTAAGGACACTCCACTATCAGATAGGTGGGAACTTACAACTACGGCCCCTGAATTTTACACAAGGATATACACATCAAAACAGGAGCGACTTCATCCACTGAAGAGGAAAATGGAATTGGAAAATGATACAGAGAAAAGTGAAACGGAATCAACGTGCAATAACACACCCCCTGTTCTGAAACAGACAAAGATGCCAAGTAAGTAAAATTTCTGGGACCTTCAACGTACTATTTTGAGAGAGAATAGGTTGATTTTGCGATATTTTTGTAATTCGTTCCGTTTATGTGACTCGCGTTTTCTGTCTCCTTTCACATGAGGAACTTGGTACGGCATGTGTTTCCGCATGACAACCGATAATCTACGCATTTCTTATCATATCCCCTAAACTGCAATGTTTATTGATTAGGATGAATTTAAGTTAACATAAACAACGCAGTTGGAAAGGTGTTTTGTCAAATCTAGGTCAAACCAACAAACTCTGCACTTGATACAAATACTACGATCTGCTTGGCAGTTGTAATTTTGACATTGCCGCGGATGTGTGTGCGTACGGGGATGAGTCACGAATTCTCACAATCAGTACGAGTAGCTGATGGGGAAATTGTTTAATTTGTAGACCTGTAAATGGAAACACCATGTGTATTTCTGGCTATTTAAAAACCAACGTGTTGGTTCGGATCTTTAAACTTAGTGCGGGAATGTTTTGAAACTAGTTTTAGGTCGCGCGATTGGACGCGAGGTTGATCGTGCACGGACGTGTCACCATTGCTGTATGTCGATTCGCCTTGACGAGATGCCAACTTTTCCGTTAACCCTGGTTCATTCATGATCTCCCTGTGCAAGTTTATACAAAGCTGTTCATTGTTTCGCTTTTGCGCGGTGTATCCAATACTTAAACTTTACTATTTATGTCGTCGTTAGCTATGTTGTATCAATCATGTCACCCCATGCCGAGCTGGACGGGTAATAGTGGTTGACACGTGCTGTTATATATACACACAGGCCGTAATAATCAAGTAGCAATATTTCATGACATAATACAAGAAATTGACAATCAAGACCGTTAATCTGTTTACACTCTATATTTGTTTCCCAATTATAATTTATGTAATGAGTTGTTGACAGATAAGTTTTCCTTTGTTCACAAGAACTAAACATATGTTTATAACATAATTACACTTATATATGGACTTATATATATACTTGAAATTTATGTCCATTGTACTGTAAATGAAACATATATAAATATCTTTGTGAGGAATATTAATGATTTTTATAAAGTGAGATAAAATTTTAATTAAATCTTTTTTCTATTTTCTGCAGATTTTATGAAAAAGAGAAAGAGGGCCGATCTATCCCCATCAGCGACAGTGACCAAACAACTGCGGCTGTAGCCCCTTAATGTAAAGGGCTTCTAAATGTAAGTTAATTATTCATGTATATCCTGCACAAAAATCAATGCCTGCCTTCGGATTTCTTTGTAATATTTGACGTAATGATGAAGAAAGGTAAGGGAATCACTATGGAATCCGAAAACAAATATAGATTCTATAAATAGTATAAACCCACACAACATACGATGGTTTAAGCTAATATCTGGAGACATGCCCAATAAAATCTGGAGAAGAATCAAAATAGGGTTTTGATTTTGTTTACGTTTTCATTTGCACTTGTCTGCTAAACATGACACGAAATTTCGAACAGTGATATCAACAAGATATACCAAGTTTTAAAAAAAATACTTATTTAGGTGTAAAACAATCAGACTTTGATTCATCTGAACGCGGAAGAAATAATATGGGCATATTTTTAAAACCTTTCAGTACATATATAGACGTGTTATGTGAAGTAATCGTATTATTGGAAAGTCACACAGCTAGGGGGAAATAGGGAAAGATTACATCGCGATAAAGATCAGCTGGTGCCATCAATTGAATAGAGTAATGTAATAGTGCAACAGCTACGACCACGAAAAAAGTCAAACTAGTGCACGACCAGCAGAAAAAAACCTTGCGGTGATTGCACGTTTTAAAAATTTGGAGATTTAAATTTAGTGAAGAAATGCCACATGGCCGACACTCGAGTCAGAATGGGGTCATTCAGAATTTTACAAGCAGGCATCTCGTAGTACGCCGTAGTAGTTAACACAAGGTGTTTCGCGCTCCGCCGGAGAAAAGGCCTGGGAAACGCACGTACATTTGCATAAAGCCCGATTCCTTATGCAGCTTTTTGTAGGTCATAACTGTCAGTTTATCTTACCGCGGTGCCTTATGGGATACGTAGCTCTAGGTCGTCTTACGCTTATTATCTTGTATGCAAATGAAGTCAATTTCACCTTTAACACCAATTTTAGAAAGAAAAATGTTTTAATTTTGAGTTTTGGCTACACATTGATAAGAAATTAAAACATCCCTGTGTCATACAAGGTAACAAATCATGTGACATTTCCTCATTTATAACTGTCAACTTTTAACCATATGTTGACGAAGGCGTAGGGTATTTTAAGGTTGTACGAAGTGATGCCAACGACCTTGCCAAACAATTTCATAGTAAACACTTGATAACGTTAATGTTCTTTTGGGGCATGTAGCTAATTGGTTTCAGAGCGTCAATAGCTCATTATTTTGTCAGATTACCAAACACGATGTTAAAGTTGTATTTTACTGATGGATCTCTTTTTTTAACAGGATTATAGTGCTAGAAACAGGGATCTACAATGGAGGGCCCGATCTTCAAAATAAAGCAGTGAGCATTCCATGCAGGACTATTTTGCCAAAGAGCGCCCTATTCTTGCCAAAATTCCCGAGACCTACGCTAATTACAGTTTATTTGGACTTAATGTGTATGGGATGAAAAAAGAAATCCTGCAAAGCTTTCTTGCAGTTACCATTGTGAGCCCTGTTTCCTTTTCGATATTAAAAGCGAAACATGCCCCTTTTGCACAATTTGTGACTTCGCCTGTGTAAATGTGTACACGGCTTCATATTGAGGACTTGTGGACAGTGCAAGGGCAGACTTTATATATAAATGTGCAATTGACAACCGGACAATGACAGTGTCATTGCTAGCAGTATGATCTCATCAATTATTTATATAATTTTTTATTATTTGTCAATTCTTATAAAGAAAACAAATCCCTATTTGTAATTGTGCTATTTATTTGTAAAAAGATAATTAACAGAACTACATCTTTGAGAGAAAAAAAAGTTTCACGAAAAAGTGGAACATATCTTCATAGATATATATTATTTATAAATATATATTCAGATATTTTAATACAGAACATTTGACACGTTTCTGCCATATTTATTATTGTTTTGTGGTATGAAATACCAGAGGATGGAAAATATTGAAAGAGAAAAAAAAATGAAAAGACTGAAAGAAAAAAAAAGTTTCTCTCAACCTTAGACTTTCTGTACATCGCACAAATTTGTCAAGAAAATCCATAAAGAAAAAATGATCTCAAATTTCTCTTGTTTTTGATAACTCTTTTTACGACTTAACATCCAAAGTGTTCATTTTTGTGTATGTGTGAAGATATTTGGTGTTCGCTGTTTGAATGTTATGTAGTAAACGTTTGTATGCTTTCATCATATTTGGTGTTCCTCAAAACAAAAGTCAGAAAAGTTGTTGAGAAACTTATTGTTGTAAAAAATAAAAGATATAAAGAACATAAAATTTTTATTGTATTTCTTGAAAGAATTGCGTCTTTTAATTCATGTATCGGAAGAGAGAGAAGAACATGTTTGAAGTTGTAGTATTTGTTGTTCAACACACAGCTCCTACAATATGTTACATGAAGGAGATAGACGTTAAAAAGCGCAGGGATACGAGGAAAAAAATAAGCCAACCATTGTTTTCACTTTAAATATCTGTACTGGCTGTTGATGAATGCGTCAAAAGAAATCGATACGTAACAGCTGTTTGCGATTGAAAATTTGCTATGTGTATGTGAAAAGGAACAAAAAAAAAAAAATGCATGAGAAAAATACACGGAAACCTTGACTTTAGAGTGTGGGCTCTTATAGATGCTTATTCAGGGGGATGCATCAGTTAAAAATTACAAACCACAGCCCTTTGAATAAAGAGGGGGGGCATAGGAACTCAAGTGCATGGGTAGTGCTTATACTTATACTAGAATCTATTTTAAAGGAAGCAAAGAATTCAACTTTCCCGTGCGAAGCACTGTCTTGTTTGAGAGTCGGTGTCACTCTGTGCATCAGACAAAAATAAACACACACAGGGAATATTTTGATATTCTCCTGTATTTCCACATTTACTTACACCGGATACAGAGTTGTCACAACTTGGTGGATATTAACGGGAAGAAAAACAGATAGGATAGATAGATCCTGTACCTGTCTTCTAAATTCTATAACAACCAAGACCTCGGAGTACATACATGTATGTTCTGGTGCAGTTTTCCTAATCCGTTACCACTAATGCGTATGTGTAATTTTATTTTGAATGTTGGTAAACAACCCCCCCCCCCCATAATTTTATTTGAAATAGGTGCATTAGAATTTATCGAGAAGTAGTGTTCATTAATTTCAGAAATAATATGTTAGGAAATGTTCTTTCTTTAGATCGCATGTATTTCGTCCACAGTTGGACTTTATGTCTGGTTCTTTCCCTTGACCAGACTTAAATATTTGCATTTGCCCCTGGGCAGCACTCCCCAGAGAAACCACAAGGCGGCTAGTATTTACTGTTTTAATGATGCACACGTGCGCAGTAGACATAGGCACACGCCATCTCTATCTCCTAAATCAACATGAAACTCTCTGGTTGTGCCAATCTCTCTGAAGAATAAGCAAAAACAAGAAAATTCCGAAAGATGTTCCAGCCCCTGTCAGCAACAAAGAACTCAAATTAGTCGCCATGGCAACTGGCGGATAGAATTATTTTTGCGCGAGCTTCGGAGATGATTCATGAGATGCCTTATTCCTCAAAGATAACGATTATGATTTTATGGGGGTTTTTTGGTTCCAAATCGCTTTAACGCCTTTACTCACAAAATCCGCTTTCCCTGTCCTTCCTCAAATATAAGGAAACCAAACTCTGCTTTGTAACATATACCTTTCAAATTAATACCAAAGTAAGATGAAAAAAGATATGATGAGGTGAAGAAACAGTAGTTTCTTTATTTTAGAAGAAAAAAAGAAGCTTGTTGCAAAGCACTTAGCGAAGGTATTAAGACGGAACATCTGGAGGCCTTTGTAACAAACCACTTGAGATCAGATTTTGCACAAGAACGTAAGGGGCCCTTGTTGACAGCAGTCAAAAACTACAAGATATCTCCAGGATCTTCCTCTCCGTTCGTCCCCCCTTGGGTCAGATTACGGGGATGTATTGTGAGGGGTAGATTGGAATCAAACTTTTAACCCTTTTATCTTGTTATGTAAGAAACCACATTGTTTGTTTGTCTGGTTGAGGTAAAAGAGAAAAGTAACATGGGTTAGCTTATCAGGCGGCATCGCAAAATAAGTTTCTGAGCAAGTAGCGAGTACCACCAATACGATTTGCTTACAGCCCTATTCATTAATAGAGCCTCAGCTAAATGTAATCAACAAAATTGTAATTAAAATGCTACTCTTTAATATGATTGCAAGGGTCAGGCACCCGTGCTGATTGCATTCTCAATTGATTTTTTCCATTAACCTGAGTCATGCTGACAAAATGAAAATAGAAAAAAATATGAAATTAGAAAAAAAAATTCCGTTCTCCAGTTATAGAAGAGAATTAAATAATCAATCGTAAACAATGGTCCGCTGCCGATTCTTCTATAACCCGAATCTACTCTTTCGTTAACGGAGTCTATTCCGGTAAACTGACATAAGTTTACAACTTAAGTACACTTAAACCAATATTATAATGCTGGGAGGCGAAAGACCATCGACCTACGTGTCGTTTGATGGAGGGCACGGGATAACATTTTATGTTCTGAAATCTTGATTATTCAATTTTCATGTAATTTTTACTGCCGCTCGTTATCTTAATGGAAAATCGTATCTAAGGCCTAACTAGACATACAGCTCCCGAAAATCGTGAAGTCGAGTCAATGGCCGGTAGCCATATCATACTGTTGGCCATATTACAATTTCTCCTAGTCTTAATTGAAATCAACAGGGATGCTTATTTATCACGAGTCTTTCATGTCTTGTGGGGATAATTTGTCAAATAAGTATAAAACATAGGTCGATGACACGAGATTTAATTGAAAAGTCTATGCTGTATTTAACTACAGAAGAGTGAATTTTACAAAGGGGGATTACAACATGTTGCAGAAAAATACCTTTACAGGTACTTAAGATCATTAAATTCTAAGCTAGATTCAACAGCTGAGACCTCCTCCCCATACAAGTGGTCCGACCCCTGAATAATGCATATATCGAACTGTGCAGAATATAGCAATCAACTTGCTTGCAAGAAACTAATAATTAATAGTGGATAAATTATGCTAGAAAGAAAATTTGTTTCTGATGAAGTTCATTTCTTCGTCATTTTCTTACCGGACGTCAACCTTAGCCACGCGGTCGCCATGTCAACGCTCGCGGATCCGCGAGATTTTGACGCAGAGCATTCATGTGCCCACGATTACTTTGCCAGATTGAGATATTCAGTAATCAGTTCCGATAGTGCCTTCTAGGCATGGGGTACCCAATCATCATGTAATTTTAATAAACATGATCAACGACTTGTATCACAGAAAGTTTATGGTTTAAGTCAGTCTTCACGGAGAAATCTCTCATTTGTTTCAATACAAGTAGGGAGGGTAATTTGGTGACAAAAGTTAATGGCAGGGTCCTCGACCTCCCTTCATAATGATGCTAGCTGTTAGCAAAATTTTACAATTTCTAAGCAGACATTTGGTCTGGTTCACCGCTTAGATGACTTTTCGGTGGATTTGATTTTTTTTTTACACTGCACCGTATTAATAATGCATTTCTGTCATTTATCGCTAATTAGGAGATACACAGTGACGGTGACAGATGTTACGTAATTGCTGCTTGTATACAGAGCCCGACCCGTGTCAGCCTCTTGAGTTGCCGGCTTCAGTGATTGTTCTCTGTTCAAGTATTTTAAATCTGCTTTTAATGCCGTATAGAGCTCTTGTTTAAAAAGTTCTATACGGATTTAATGGCAGTTTTCAGGATTTTCATAACTCTTTGACAATGTATGAAGAAAAGATATTCCTTTGATTAACTTTGCAACAAAAAAAAGTATTTTTGCAGATTGCAAAAGTTTATTCACCCTAATTTTGCCTAGGTGTTTAACCCCCCTAAAAAAGTTTAAAATCTTAATTCACATGTATTAAGAAAGCAAAATACATGTATAAGTCCCTGCAACTGACGAAATTAGAAGTAAAAAGGATACTTTCGTAGAATGGAGCAGGTCTTAATGTTTGGTAATTATTTTATTTTTGAATAATTAATATCTGCAATTTCTCAAAATTATTTTAGATTATTTTCAACAATTTCTTGATCAGTATGCACAGCAGTCCTTTAAAGGTTTTAGAAGTGGGAACACAAATACCAAAAACAGTGTAACCTTTATATTTCCTCTACTGCTGAAATCTGGAAGACAGCCTGTGCCTAATTTTAAAATATAAAGAACACCGTGCCTTCCATAAATTTTATGAAATGTTATACTTTCATGTAAAGTACTTGAATTTGATTTGTCAAGAAACATTTGTTAAAAAAAAAAACACTGTTAGCCTCTGAGTGATGAAACCACGCCCTCAGCGCTATAGAACATAGCAACAGTCAACATTGCTTAACGACGGGTGGTATTCAAAAATAAAATAAAAAAAAAAAACATTGACTGCGCTGAATCTATGCGCGCACACTTCACCTTTATTTGTATTTTTATAAAACATTCCGTATAATATAAATCAAATACTGCATGTAGTTAAAAGTAACATTGAAAATTTTCACCCCAAGAAAACCATTGTCAACCGAGGTGCAGCCGATTTAGATAATACAGGTCACATTGATATGTTGTTAAATAAGATCAAGATTGTAAAAAAAAAAAGTTTACAATACTTGTACACACTAAGTACTACCTCATTTTACATCATAATATTTCTATATAATAAATGAATGTGATTTGAAAATATATACAAAGCGCCCTACAAAGGGTTGGAAGAGTGCCATATTATTATACATTCTTGATCGTAAAACTATATGCATTTCGAGGAAGTAGAGTATTGTAAAAAGTAAATAAATAAAAACAGGAAGTGGCATACTCGAAATTGGCAAGTTGCCAATTTGCTTTGACGTCTTGTGGACAATAGCGGAAGTTCGTGACATGTAACGAGGATATGAATTACCATTGAAACTAATGGCTGTTCAATAACCGTGTATTTGGAAGATGCAGAGTTCTCCACTCCTCTACAAAGACGTGTTCACTTTAACTTAAATCCTGGACCTGGGCCCTCGTGTTCTATCCTCCACGAGTCCACGTGTCAAATGCAGCATAAATTTTGATATTTACTCGGCATGACTTCATCCTATCTTTGACGTATCTTTTCCAAACGTCTTGTGCAATTTTAAGAACACCATAATACGTACAATATTTCTGTTGACACTCAGCCAATAGCTGTAGATTTTTATTCGACAAGAAATTAAAATCCGGAAATTGAAACACTTTACTGAATTATTCGATGTCGATAACGTAATGGAAAAAGATTTTATCAACCTGAATATAGCGAATGTTTTGTTCGGTACAATCACAGGAAATAATAGAAACCCTAAAACGGACATACACATGAGCATTATGCTAAACAATAGCGTATGCTTTAAATAGCACGATAGCTTTAGTTGTGAACATGAAAATAAAATTCATGACCAAAGCATTTTTTTCTTTGAAAGCATATATTACATGTAAAAGAAGTTGGATAAAAACTGATATAAAGCCAAATGCATCGATGCTTAACTAACAACATCGAAGAAAAAAAAGGAAAAAAATATTGTGTTATGTTTTAGTTCTTAAAAACCAACAGTTAACTGATATGAATGTGTTTTTTGAGTGTCTTAATTCATTAAAATATTTTGTTTTTCAGGTCAACATTTGTCCAATAAAAAAAACTTGGCCTGGACTGCTTCTCATACAGAGGGAGATCAGATCCATAGTCTTCGGTATGTACTGATGGTGAAAGCGATCAACACCTCGTGGACTCCAGACAACTGATTACCTGAGCGGCTAGTCTAGTTTCCTGGTATCTAAAAGTTGAGGTCTCGATCTGCACGCCAGGTAAAGCCCATATTTAAAAACAGAGCAAGGTAAGCTGATGTCATCTCTTTGATTTTTTAAAAAAAATTTGAAGTTTAACAGAATATTGTACTTCTTCAACTTATAAGTTAGGGGGAAAAGTTAAAAGAGTCCTTCATAGCATACCAAAGAAGTGTGTGTGTTTGTGTGTGTGTGCAATCACCTATGTTGTAACTAGTAAAGGTACAATAAAAACTGTAATTCTCAGTAGCTATGTGGCATACTTACATTCATTATTTCTTGATCGCCTTGAGTCATTTTTATTGCAAGAGCCTCCTTCTTGGGGGGTACATTTATATATGCCCAGAAACTTAATTCAACAGCGATCTCCCAAGGTGTTCACGATATGACGCTAAATTTATTTACCTTGTTCTAAGTATACTTCACATCTAATATATAATATAATGTTTGACAAATGATGAATTGGGATACTTGACTGAACGGAGAACGAAAAGAACTTCCTAATATCAAGAGAAAATTGGCTATTAACTGTAAAGCACTTCTATAACCGGGGCACCTGGGAGTTCAAGACCAGAACACACAACATCTATGTTCTTTGGGAATTTGCCATGAAAATACTTATATCGAACCTTATATATAAAAGGAAATAATAAAACAAAAGTATAATTTAACGTGGAATAAGTAACTTTTCAAAATAAGAACAAAAGGTTAGGGGTTTTTTTTTTCAAACAGAATGCACAGATGTAGCGTTTTGTTTTCTCTGCTTTGCAGGCAAATAGAATGGAGAATCTAGGTTACCTTGTAAATCAAAAGGAAACATTTCAAAATTATTATAATCATATTATTTGACCTCTTTTTACTTCCAAGCCAGCCAAAAAAACATTTACTAGGTCTTTTATATTGAAAGCCCTTGGTCACTTTAACCTTTAAGATCACGGTAGTTGTGTACAAGCACTGAGTAGACCGGACATCAGAGCAAAGAACATTGTGGTCAGTGACGTATGACACTAATGTATTACTGATAAACTCTGTGTTCTGTCTAGCCGTGTCGTCATAAAAGTATCCATTCACTCACTCTCTAACACCTCGTAATAAGCTGATATAGTAGAAGCGATGGCTACTACTCGTCACTGTTACTAGTATTATTAGTTACATAGTTTTTTAGTGACAGGGTACGGGATGATACCTGGTTAGTAAATTTCATACCTGGCTCGGCTTCGCCTCGCCAGGTATGAAATTTACTAACCAGGTATCATCCCGTACCCTGTCACTAAAAAACTATGTAACGAATTTACCCCACCGATAAAATATTTATGCATTGTCTGTGGTTTGTAGAATTGTTTTCCTCACTCTATATATGTTTCATCACTCATACAATGCCTATTATGACGTCACGTTGTGTGACGTAATGTTGTTTTGAGATTGTTTTGTGCTGTTATAACGTACTGAAAGTTTTGAAGACTTTCAGTAAAGGAAAAAAAGGTTCCATCTTCTTTACTTACATTAGTTTACTGTAACATTGTCAACAGACACTCGGCAAATCGCGTGAACTCGAGTTGTTCTAACGTTACAAAAGAACGATAACTCCGTATCGACCATGTATTGATTTTCAAGCGACTAGGTATAAGTAATACACCCCCTTCACGTGACAGACTTCAACCAATCGTAAGCCAGGATTTCATCAAAAAATTAACAGAGGTGGGGTAAAAGGCTACTACTCGTCACTGTTACTAGTATAAGGCTACTACTCGTCACTGTTACTAGTTCAGTGATGGATTCACTATTTACACACCTATTTATGTTAGACAGGCGTGTGAATATGAGTCACTACCACAGTTTAAAGTTTGAGTTATCCGTTGTAAGGTAATGATGTCCACATCGATTAAAAAAATGTTGGATGTTCTTTTTTATGAATCGACTTTATATTAACCCTTCCTCCACCAAATTGCACTTGATTTGTTATCTGTAGGTAAAAGGTGTATAACACAAAAAGTAAATAGATTGGAATATTCCTTTACCTTATATACTCAAAAACTCTATGTCTGACTTATTAGCGAGTCCCAGAAATTCTTTATTTAAATATGGTAATATTATAGTAATTTTGTAACAATTCCAACGATAATCGTTTACAATGGTCAGAAATTAATCTAAAGCAGGAAATGAAGATCCAAATTTACCATATGCATAAATCAAATTAATAGTTTAATAAGTTTTCAATTTAATAATTTTTAATATATTTGTTTTAAATTGTTAATAAAAGATCAAATATCGATGTCATACTCCAAAACATATCTTGTAACACAGGTTAATACAATAGAATATTAATCTGAAATTAGCTACAAAGGATCAGTGCACTTTAGCTATGAGAGTTGGGTCCCGATGCTTTGCCAAAAATAAATTTCCGAAATTTATAAACTTTTTGAATCAGTATTATTAAACAATATCTTAAGAGCAGGATTTGATATATTATATCAAATGGAAATATTAAATAATGCCGAGCGACACTGGTTTTTGCGACGGGGTATAGCAGTTTTGTCACATTTCTATTGTTATTCATATGCATACCAGTTTTCAACGACATTGTTTACATCGAGCCGCAACTTGTCCATTCGTCTCATTTGCACAGAATGTGTATTATGATCTAAACTTATACATATCCAAAGGGCAATGTTGGACAATTTGCGGCTCATATGTAATTTTTTGAAAAATTCTCCAAACGTCAGTTGAATTAGCTACTAAATTAACAGGTCACCGAGTGTCAACCTATTTTGACCCGTTTCATATTATAATCACTTTACTCACGTGACATTCCACTGTTCGATATGCTTTCATTGTGTCTGTCAATCGACTTCATGGCTGTACACACGAATATGTATTTAAGTACAAAATCTTACTATGGATAGACTTTTAATACAGTTAATCATAAGATTTTTCGAATCATAAAACTATTAAGAAAAGGGCAAAGCTCTATTTCTTATACAAAGCTCTATTTCTTATACAAGTCTTAACTTACCTTTCATTTTTAATACAATCAAAAGTACTCACATTGGGGTCATCCTATTTTTATCATAACAAAAAAAAAGGACATGGTAAATAATGGTCGACTTTAGCAGTAAACATATGTTTTATGGGAAGGAGATCAAAAGGAGTAACTACACGTGATTGTAAAAGTTGCTCAAATGCTGCATTATCTATTCTAAAGAAGTTTTTATAACTTCTGGGGTTCTCTTTGCACCTCATCTAGCGATACATTATGTGCACCAAGTACACGTACGAGTGTTCCGCCGCTGTTTCCATAATGGTGGTCTTTCCAGTTTTAATGCAGTGCAGAGAGAGAGAGAGAGAGAGATAATGCGAGGGAAACACGTAGAAATACCTAAAGTCTATTAACAATCTAATAAGACATGTATAAGCGTGTGTACAGGGGAGTATAATAATATGAATATACTACTTGTACTATATTACAAATCTCGCCGTGTGTACCGGCCTGAGCAACTTCAAAATATTGAAGAATTTTGCGAAAATTTTATTAAAGCCTTAAAGTTTACCTCATCTTCTTTCACTAAATTGTGTTTTTCATTTGGAATTTTGAAAGAAATTCTGGTATTGCCAGTGCAAATCAGGTGCACATTTAGTAGGTACATGTAGCTGTGCTAGTTCATGTCGCCTCTGTATTATGGTCTGCAAGCATCTACAGACACATTCCTAAACACTAGTATCATACGTGACAATATTTTGATTGCCGAAATGAAACCGATATTGAAGACATTTGCGAGTGATTATCGACATAGTAACGTTGTAGAATTTTCTTTGACCATGTTTTTTAATATCAAATACACTTGTTCCGTCAAAAATGTTAATTTAAATTACATTTATAATTTCTTTATTGCAAAATTAAAAAAAAACCCAGAGAACAATGAATAATATATAATAACAAAGAATAATGAATAATATATAATAACAATAGGCACAATTTAAGTAATTTACTCAATATATGTTATACCGATGTGGACCTTTTATTTCTTAATTCTAATGATTGTTTTATAAAAGTGCAAACAGTCAGTATAACTTCACGAGTTGGACTAAGTATATATATTCAAGTTTCTGTATGGGTGATTCGAGATAGAATGAGGAACAATAATTATCTAGCATGGCTTTTATAAGTATATTCCTCGCTTGTATATTACAATGACATTGTAAAAAGAAATGAAATTCATCATCAATAGCATAACATGAAGTGCATAATCTTCACAGATAGTTTGTATTTCTTGGAATTTTCATGTTAACCTAGCAAATCAAATTTTCAGTTAAAACTTAAAACTTTATATTTCATTTCCAAGTGTTATTTATCTATACATGCATATAATAAAATATGTACCGGTATCACCGTGAGTACTACATACATGTAATACTTTAATTGTTTCACTACACATGTTTGTATTACTACATACAACATGTACAGTGAATTACGATTAAATGTAGTGTGACATCGAAGCCATGTAAATGTGAATCTTTCCTAAAAAATACATTAAGGGGGGGGGGGAGCATTTTTTATACAGATATATACGAAAACTTAAGATATTGAGCTGATTCGGTGCTAGGTAGCAAACATATGGATACGGATCATAAAAATTATCAATATGTACGTATGGTCATGAATCATTTATTATTTATGTGAATCATACAACTACACAATCTCTCTCTCCTCCATTTAAATTCATACTGTGGAATCAATCTTGAAATAAAGTGCAAATGTTTACATTATGTGTCCACTTCCATGCGATTTAAATATCTCCGCCCATTTGCGGGTACCTTAAATTCGAAAGTGGTCCGTTCAAATTTCCGGAATTTAAGGCTTATACATGTTCTTTTCAATGACGTCGTGTGAAATTATAGAAATATGCTAAACAAAAAATTCGAAGTAAAAATATCAAAAGCATATGTATGCACAATAATCATAGATTAACTTAGCGATATAGTCTAATTCAAGGCTTAAAATGGGTGGCCGAAAAGGTTCCAAATGACGCTCTAAAGTGCACTCATTCTTTTGGCAAAAACCGTACTGATTTATAACAGAACCGAATTATTAGCGAGTATATAGGTAATTTTAAGGCAAATATACTGCTTTTGGCTTCACGTTTAGTTAATGAAAGGCACGAGGATTTCTAGAAGGGACATTCGAAAAGTAAGGAAACAAGATGTGTTTGTGAAACACTGATGCCCCCGTATGGCAACTTATAGCAAATGTTAAACTTTCTCAAATGCAAATCAAATATGTTGCTACCCAAAGTAAGGTCTTGTCTCGAGGAATATACCTGTGAAAAAAGAAAGCCCTAGCAGCAACCATTAAATAGATATGAAAAAGGTTAAAGTTTTAAAAAAAATAGTCAAGGTCAAATGGCAAAAATTAATGGTGCCCAAGGAAAGGCCTTCTCACAAAAAATACACCTGTAAAATATGAAAGACATAGCACCAATCGTTCAAAAGTTATGGCCAAGGTTAAAGTTCTTCAAAAGTAGGCCGAACTCTAAGGTCAAGGTTAAAGGGTCAAAGTTATAGTTCGGTAAAACTAGTAAATTTTCTTTGATGTTTTATATTGCTAAAATTACAACAAATTTACAGATCAAAAAGAGAGAGAGAGGGGGGGATCGGTTAGGATATTTTTACCTAGAAACTTTCATCGAGGGTTGAACAACGTATTATAAGATATGGGCTTGGAAGAGATGTTAGTTGCTTATTTTGCATCTTTGGTAACAGGAAATAAGGTCTACATTGACCTGTATTAATTTCTTTAAGAAAATCATGTAAATATGGTCAGAATTGAAATGAATTTGTTTAACCCAAGTAAGAAAGAGGCATAACTGAAATGAGACATTCCCAGAAAGTATTCATGAAATGCAACGACAACACGAGAACTTTCAAATGACTCAATCCACTTCTTATTTCCGGATTTTAACGACTAAAGGGTTAACTTTAAAAAAATCCCCCAACTGACTCTAATCAAGCAGTGAATCATTGCATTCACAGATTTACCTTTCTGACTGGTAAATGGGCGAAGATGCACAGGTCTTTATGCCCACCCTGATCCGAGGTGCAATTTTGTTTGATTTAGTGGAATAAACTTATCTCTGTCTAACGTTGGTCGATCGTGGTGAGATTAGAATCAGAATGTTTTTACTTTATTAAACTAGATGATTCATGCATTTTTCTTAATGACAGGTGAAGGTCAAACACGTTCATTCAAGTCCCTTGTCCAAAACGATACATCAATGCATAAAATTAGCCATTACACGAAACACTGCTTTTAACGTTTCCCTTACGTACGACAATCGTTAAAATGCACTTTAAGCCAATTGAAAAGAAATTGAAGAAATACTTCTATATCTGAATAACATGTATATTTAGAAAGGAATGGGAATTCTTAATACCATTAAAAAAAACTCTTGTACGTTTAGAAAACAAACAGGAAAATGCTCTTAATTGCAAAAGTAACATGAGGTCTGCTTACAACTAAATACTCCAAGGTACACAAAGCTTAAAGTAATGTATCATTTTGATTTAATAGAGTTTGTTGTGCATCATTACCAGCCAGTCTAAAATAACACAGTGTATCTTGTTTGGCTATCAAATTTAAGTATTTGAGAGACGTGTTAGTTACGTAACTGTAATGGTCTGGCGTCTCGGTGACCCATGATGTGAATCATCAATCTTATTAATTATGGCGACAGTAGGTGACCTTGGCTAACACCGTTTTTGTGGTTCTATTACAAGAATAGTTTGTGCCTTGTTTCCAAAACAGGAAATATATGACTGTTTTGTATATGTCAACAGATCTTGAAGACAATCTATTTTTGATTTAATGCAGGACCCACTGGGATATGTATAATTTGTTTTATGAGTGTATTTTAAATTCATAACCCTTCAGGTAAAATAAAAATGCACTTCTTTCTTATAAACCACTTTTTGGGTTTGTATAATAAATGAATTTACTGAAGATTTTCATCTCAGGCATGTCTTGAAATGGAGGTGAAGACTTTTTTCGGTAAATAATTTTAGAACATTTGACTGTGAAATAGATGTCGGCGAGATCTATATCTGTATTTGTAATGGAAAATGTCAGAGATTTGGTTTATTTATTATTATGAATGATAACAGAAATAAACTATAGGGTTACATATTAAGTATGATATATTACTTCGTTCTAAAAGCTTTTCAAATATTACTTTTTTTGACAATAAAGATGATCTAAGTATACGTATTGTTCTTAGTTTCTTAGTCTGTTTTTCTTACTATATTGTATCAAAGTTGATTTTAAAACAACAGAAAATGTACTTTTCTACCTTATGCTATTTTTCCAGTGCTCATGACAAAAATGATGTATTCATTAAATTTAACCTCCATGTTTTGTTCGTTATATACTAATTTTGATAAAATGTGTTAAAAACTAGTAATCATTTGCTAAACATTGTAAATATCATTTAATATAAATCTACACTAGTAGTACTATGAAAGCTACTTGCAGTTTTAATACGAGTTGTATGATTGACAATGACTTTTTTTTACCATTCTTAATTGCCGTAACCGGAGGTATTGTTCGTTTGTTGCTATTTTTTCTAAGTCATTGATTTTATCTCTAAAAAAATTTCAGAGAATAAAAAATACTTTTAAGTTATAGGCAATGCTGAACCTTTAGGGTTTTAATATACTGATTGTATAACAGTAATTTTATTACACCTTTATTGCAGTTACTTTTTAACTACAAATTATAAACGTTTTATGTAGTTTTAAGTTCATAATGTTGTGCAAAAAATCTATTAGCTGTTTGCTTACAAAATAGGAAAATACTCATATATTACATTTTAAGGAAAGTTGGTCTTATTTTCCGGGTTCATGAATCAAGCAATACGTATGGTTGTCATTTTAACTTCCTAGCATATCTTTAAGTAGAAATTTGCTGTAGGAAGAATGGTAAATACATGTTTATTTATAATTGTTTTCATAACAATGTATGTTTATTTATGCTTGTTTTCAAGAAAACAAATAGTATTATCATTTTCATTTCATTTTAAATGTATTTGAGTCAGAATGTTCATTTTGTGGTACTAATTGTAGTATTAATACATGCAAAATATACATTGACGTTTTACCAAACATTTTCTTTGTTTCAATGTATCGATTATCTTTACTTAAATGTAATTATACATTGTGAAGAATTGACTATTATTTTATCTTTTACAACATTTTGTCTTATGGTCTACAAATTAAAATAATTTTATAATGTTTCGTTTTTTAGATTTTAAATTCGTATTTTGGTGCCGGTATATATTACAGCTGTATAATAAACACATACTGCTAGAACAGTGCATTCTATAGGAAATGAAATTGCCTTGATTCAAGTGTGTGCATTGCATGTTTTTCTTCTTCTTTGCGTCGACTGCATTATCAATTGATTCGTTCTGATTGATTTTGTCGTTTTACAAATTTTATTTTCAAGGACTATTTGTACTGAATTAATGTAATTCACGTCATGTTGCCCAAATCAAAATTCATGTACGCCATGTTTCTATGGCAATCTTTACTTTATCATATGACATTACAAAAGTGATTCTGGTTTAAGTTAATCCACAAAAATGTTGTAAAAACTTATCCAGGTGTTGTACGTGATGTGAATTAACCCACATTTACGTATATAAGTCACATAGGGTACTAATCACAGGGACACAGGAGACACTGCTTACAAATACGTAACCTAGTAATGCTTTAGATAAAGCTTCATTTAAAAAAAAATACCGGTCACGGTAGACTAGTGGTAGGGCGCTCGCTTTGTGATCGGAAGGCCCGGGTTCGATTCTTGTTCGCCGCGCCGCGTCAAACCTAAGACTTAAATATATATTAGTGACTGTTCCTTCGCCAAGCGCCCGGCATTAGAAGTAAAGTCACGGGTCTTTCAGATGAGACCTTAAAAACCGAGGTCCCGTGTCACGGTAGCGTTGGCACGAGAAAGGACCCTCATTGCTCAATGGCCCTGCGTGCCGAGTATAGGTCTAAATTTGAAGCTTTTCACCGATATACGCTGACGTCTCTATATGAGTGAAAAATTCTCGAATGGGACGTTAAACAACATACACAATCCACCAATCAATCAAAGAAATTAAATTGCCCTGTCACCAGCTATAAGGCAATAATTGCTTGTTTTGTTTATCTAATATGTATACTCCTGCAAATAAAATCATGCGAAATTGTTTAACTTTTGTTCGTTATTTAACTGATTACAATCATTTAATCTTTTTTAAAATTCATTTAAAGTTATTAAACATAAGATGTTAACGAAACATTTGTAGTATTAAGTGTTGAACTATTTAACTTTATTCACATAATCTCACATTAACCTTTATTCTGGGAAAATTTATGATGTTCGTAACACATACATCATGTTCTATTTGTGTCATTCATAACTTTTGAGATGCTAACAGGACCGACACGATACATTTCCCGCCAGCAGTTTAGCAAAGAACAATAAAACATTGTAGCTGTAGGATGAAGGGTATGGTGCACATTGAAACGCGCTATTTTGCCAAAAATAAACAGACCTTTACTAGCCGTATCTTTGAGATAGAAATATATTGGCATATATTATAGTAGTCTTTTAAAATGTCTCCTTTTTTTTTTACAATAAACAAATGTGGTATTCCTCAGCTTAATTGCAAAACAGGATATGCTGTCGATAAGGGATACAACATATTTCCTCTAAAGGAAAAGACGTAGTAGTATTTTCCCGCCAAAACTTGCTTGACTGATTTTAACGACCTTTTTATGAATCCTCTTAACATCTAAATCTCATCATCAATAATCACTTGCTATTCACCTCTGCCTGTTTTTGTTCAAATTAAAAACGTCTTTTGAGTAAAGAGGACATATCTAGGTCACACTGGTAGATGGTTTTGTAGGTTGTGTTTACTAACAAAGTTTTCCCGCCAACCCACATTGACCGAGGTGCTTTAAATCGCATAAAAATTTACGCCAAAAACAAATTTGTTTATACACAAACTTCTTACTGCAGTGTCTTTAGACGTAACCTAGTGACCTTATTGATAGTTTTTTGCTTGACCTCGTGCATTGACTCGTGAGAGTCAAACTGTCAGAGTTCTGGCAGATTACATCTTTTTTCCAGATCATCAGACTCTCTTTTGACGATGGAGTGTGGAATATATCAGATAAGTAAACGTACACTGCTCTGATTATTCATTCGTAAACAGCTTGTAAGATTCCATTACCTTCCCTTCACATACTGCAAAAGATCTTGCAATTCCTTTGGGTTTCAAGAAATTATTATTTATCTTTCAAAGCAAATCTTTAAAGTTTTTTTTTATTCATGGGACGAATACACAAGGTGACTTTGTTTTAAAATTATTAGTTGACACAGTTGCATAGGTAAATGTTAACAGAGAGTAGTAACTTTTTAAGCTAAAATGTCACTGATAATGACCTACAATTTATCTTACGTGAAGAAGTGGAATCTATCATTGTTAATTAAAAACAAGATTTTACTTGTAAGGATATAACACATGTCGGCCTCTTAAAGAGATAAATCATTCATGCACAAGACATTCGTATACATTCATATATATACATGCTAAAAATAGAGCACATGCAATATTCTTAAAATAAATCTGATGAAATTTTACGCTCTTTAGGCGATAAGCTTACACACACAAAAAAATATAAATACATGCATGCTAAAACTTACATATGTGAATATGTATTGGAAACCCTTTTATTGATAAGTGTATGTTCTTACTATCCTAATTATTTTCATTTGTGTTTTATATTTGCAAGAAAATTATATGGTATGCAATTTTTTAATCTTTAGACATCTAAATTGTGCATTGAGTAAATTCACATCCTCTTTACTATTGTTATATACTAATCGTTTTCCTTTTATAATGTAACTAAAACTAACACCTCTCTCTCTCTCTCTCTCTCTCTCTCATCTACATTCTAGGATTTATTTTATACTATGCAAAATTTTTAGTGTAAACAATTTTTGAGAGATCCTGTGTGAAAACTTGTAGTTATCGATCCTTGATATTAATTCTCTATAATAGTAGCAATAATAATGTGGTGGACTAAGGCTACCAGAAAATTGGCCTGAAGTACTTATTTACGGTTATCATATATTTACAAGGTAAACAAGGCATCTTTAACCCATGTTAATGATCAAAAATGAAATTGTGTACAAATCATTGAATGATGTGGTTTGTGTTATGTGTGATGTAGCAGATAGAACAGGAATGAGAGTGAATTGCCCTAAGTGTAGGCTGGGCACAACAATTCTGTATCTCCGTGTCACATTGTAAACTTTGTAGATAATGAACTTTATATTTTTTTCATCTGGTCAGAGGGTTAAGTCACCAAAGACAGATGAATATGTGATATAGACATTACTTTTATAATACTGTAGACACGGAAACATCTTTTTTATTGTTGTATGTTTAATATTATTTTAAATTTACTTTAATTGATTTATTTTATAAATGAGTTATAATTTGTTGATTTTGTTAATAAGTATTAATACTTTAATGTTTAAGTTTAAAGAAATATTTAACGTTGACGTTTGTTATTTTGAAATTTGCTTTTATTCTTAAAAATGAATATGGTATTAAAATTTTAATTTGCTTTTATTCTTTATAAACAAAAACTGAATATGGCATTAAAATTTTAAAACTGTTTTTTTGTTTTCTTTATCAAAATAAATATACGCAGTGAAAGATCTCTGCTTTGTGTGATTGTAATATGATCATATATCAACTAATGCTCCAGAAGTCCCAGTCTTGCCTTCTATACAGATACACCTACAATGTTTTTTATATAGAATTCTGTTGTAATGGTTTATTAAATAACGGAAGAGTGGATTATATGCGGTCCAAATTTCCTTCTCCTTTGAAAAAAGTGTTTGTAATTTTAAGTTTATAAGTATCTCCTTCTTTGCCTGTGACGATTTGGTAGATCTTCAATAGCTTCCTCTCTTTTCAATATTTATTTGTGATGTTGAACAATCACAAATTTTGTTTTAATACAGATTCTCTTTTCCTTTTTTTTTCACACTCCTACTTAGTTATGATTTCTATCGTCTAGCACCTTTTGTAGACTTTCATGCTTGATTTTTTTACTGGTTTGGAGGATGACTCTTAGTGGGGCCCTAACCACGTCATCATTTTTACTCCCTCTATGAGGGTGGTCCACTGTTTGACAAACGAGTTTGCTTTACTTTTCTTTTATTGAAAGTTGTCGGACGTTTCAATGTATTGACTCATTTAATGTTGATAATTCTATTTAAGAACAGCATGTGAAGTGCAGATCAAATAGTTTTAACACGATTAGGGTGTTCACAGAAATTAATTAAACAGATAAAATTTTAAAAACTTAACTTTAAATGTCGGCTTATGCAGTCAATGAAATATTTGACGGTTTTCTTCGTGAGAAAGTACACGATGTGCGTATTTAAATCAAAGAGAAATAAAATTTTATCCTTCAACATCACAATATATTAGCATAATTACAACTTTCTTAACTGTGTAATTAGTATTTTATACTAGTTTCGTGATGAGTTCTTACAAAGCGTGCTTGTTGAGTTTTTGGTAGGTTGTATTTCGTATCAGGTGTGTGCAATCTCAAAAACAATTTAGGTTTCTTCAAATGTGTTGAAAGGTTAAAGGGTTAAAGTTTGGGTAAAAAGAGAGTGTTTCTAAGTATGAAGTAATTATTCATAATTAAATTGTATTTAATTGCATTTAATTCTCTTTCTAAAATTAAATTCAAATCTATGAAATTAGTTATAAATCATTATTTGTCTATTCCCAAGGGAAACTGATTATTTCGTACAATTGGACTAGAACGATAAAGCTAGCTTTTTCTCATGCACCATTAGAAACTTATTAGATTTTAGGAAATATGCACTTGCCATGTGTCAATGTTGGTAATTTAGTTTTAGTTGTGTGTGTGTGTGTTTGGGAAAAAATGAATTTATTTTAATTTGTATACTATGGGAACGAAAATTTGTTGAAAACCCTCTTTATTAAGGTTGTTAATTTGTAGGTATGGGATATCCCCGAATATCAAACACTACCGAGAATGAAATATGGAGGTAACTAACAGTAGTCAAGCTCATAAGTCCATTGAAACAATACAAATCGGGAAGCAGAGCGAACACAAACCTCTAAAAACATCAGAGGTAGCTAGGATCAGGTGCCAAGAAGGAGTAAGTATCCCCTGTCGACCGGTCACACCACCCGCGTGCTCCTTGTAATGATCGGGCAAACGGAAAAATCCGTAGACAATTCAGTGTTTAAATAATGACCTAACAATAGTTTATGTGCTATTGACATAAGTCTAAGATGGTAATGGAAATAACTGTTTTCATGAAATGCCAACTCTATTGAACCAGATTACTTGCTTTTAAAATAGTTATTGTATAGAAAATGAAAAAAAGCATGAATGAACTTTGTAAAATACCATATGCTTAGTAAAGTAAACGTAATTTTGAGCTATGCATTTTATCGAACCTGCTTAGCAGACCTGAGAGGGTGAATTTTTCCTGCCAAGTATTTACTTTAATTGATGAATCATCTTATTTTGTGCAATCATTTATTGAACAATTAGACATCTTTCAACATTTCATTTCTTTATCTTAGCCCCTATCAGGCAATAAATGTTGGCAGTTATATCGTTGAATAGATCTGCTCCTGTATTTTTTTTTTTTACCTATGGCCTCGAAGGATATTAACATCTACTGTCGTCGATTATTTTTAATTCAAGTCCGGACAAGTTTTATGCGTGTCTTATTTCGCCTTCCCACTTCAGCAAGCATGCCAAGATGTTTAATTATGTAGAAACAGGGATTATTTATAAGCTTTAAATCGTGTTTTGACGTGTTGCACGCTTCTGACACCTTGGTTACGCCTTGGATACACACACATACGTTCGGTTTACTCCTGGCCTATATAGTAAAACAAGTCCCAGCATGTTACGTTTTTAAACCCTGGTTTGTCTGTTTACAACACTTATCTTAAGTTCCGATTCTTGTCAATTTCCTCTGCCCTTCTGCAAAGAGATGTAAATATGTTTGTAATTAAGAAAATTGAGTTTTGTATAAATAACTAGAAGGCACACTTCATTCAAGTGGTTAAGGAAAAAGCAACTTCCGTTTTTCTTTATGTCCATGAAAAAGCTCTACATCTTTGGACAATGTGTTATTCAGCATTTCTTGAAGAAACCAAATCTTTGGAAAGTAGGAGACCGTTAAATCTCGATATTAGAACGATAGCGAGAGAAAGAGAAAAGAATCCTCTGCAAAAAAAAAATGTACGAAAAAATGTTATTGTACTGATTTGAGGAAAGTAAATAGGGGAAAGAGGATAATTGCGAAACATGATCGACATGTGGAATTAAGTGCTGCTTTGACGTGTTCAGACATGTCACGGTGTTGTATCTTTATGCGATATGATATAAGCAGTAAAAATAGATTTTTAAACGGTCTACATAACACAAAATAGGTTGACCAAATAAGGAAGTTCATGCGTTCAAATTAATGTATAGTTAAATGTTTGGACAAGTTTAGACATGTCTTCACTGTACACTTTTTAGTCTCAGATACTTTTATACATCGATAAATATGTGTTTCAAACACGATAAATGTAGTAGATCATGCTTAGACTTGTTTTAAATTTAAATCGACTATATTTTTTTCTTCAAAATAGGCATCAAATTTAAGATGGGATAATTCACACATCTGAAAAAATGTTTTCAAAAATTACATCAAGTTTAAAATGATTTGTTCCAATAATTTTCTACTTTCAGAGTATTTGTTACATTTTAGAAATTGATTATAAGTAATATTGTCTCTTAAAAACTTGTGTATAATGCAGTTAAAATAACATCCTCGCAAGCCAGGGGTCCTGAGTCAACACGTTGCCGTTGGTCCAACGGCAACATGTTGACTCAGGACCCCTGGCTTGCGAGGATGTTAAAATAACAGAATCTCTTAACTAAATGGCAATTCTAGATTGATAAAAGAATTTTTATATTTAGATATGCATAATTTCTTTGTTAGTGAATATTTGTAAGTATTTAGTGAAATTAAGTTTAATTTCAACTTCATGTTTTTCTCCTATGGTTTCGGTTTCTTTACGATAAACTTACAGATTTCATCTATATTTGTGATGTTGAATAAGCAATAAAAATAGAATCAAGGTTAGATGACAAATTAGGTCATTGTGTATTACTCTTTGAGAATGAGCACTCCAAATAGGGAAGAAGTGGTTTATTTTTTCTTTCAGTTGTGAACAAGTTCAGACATGTTAAGATAAAGTATAACATCTATCTTTTTTCAGTCGGTGATAAGCAGGGCTTAGAATTTCAGAAATTTTATAGATGAATGGCTTGTTGAGACATGATTTAAGTTTAAATAACCATGTATTTTTACAATACAGGTAAACTGAAATTTTTGGATAAAGTTAATCCTGATGTAATCATAAAAATTCATTTCTCTGAAAAAATATTTTTAAAAAATAATAATCTAATTCTTAAAGTATATATTTAAATGATGGTAGAAAAGATTTATTTTGTTTTTCATTGTCGAGAACAAGTTGACATGTATGTAAGGCAATAATATGATACACCAACAATTGTACACTACTCTGCAACATACCTTAAGAAAAAAGAAATTGCACTAATCGAAAAATCTGTGATTATGTGTTAATGTTAAAAACATTATTGGTAATTTATCTATACCAGCCAGTGTAAAAAGTAATAAAGATTTTTTTTTTTTTAAATGAAAACTGGAAGAAGTATCTTTTGGTTTAGAGAGGCCTCCATATATATACATATATATTTTCTCGGAATATTTTAAAGTCATATATTGTGTGTTTGTTTTTTTTTAAATATATCAGTTCAGACTAACTAAAATTAAAAAGATCTTTCTATTTGTTGAACTATTTTATATAAAAGATAGGACTTTCCCTTAAATTACAATATTTAAATCAATCACGTTTCAAAGATATTAGAAATTTAAAACAGTAACCAGTTGCTAGATATAGGACAATCTAAATACCTAGTATAACTTTTAACGTGTAGCGTAAAACATAACACAATCCGGAAGTCCTGTTTGAAGCACGCCCTTCCTGTTGCTACACCAACGGAAAACTTGAATAGGATGGAATGTTTTTCTTCTCCGGAGCGAAACATAATTGCTTACTACGGCGTGATTATGTCGTTGAGATCCTGTGAAATTTTACGCATGATGTTATAGACATGGTATGTGAATGAAATTGCAATGCTTTATTTGCTTAAAAAGAAGTGATCACAGAATATTTGCTTTAAAAAAGCACAAATTTTGTTTTTTAGTCTGATCCTCACCTGTATTAAATTAAAATTGTCCTTTGATTCAGCTTAGATAGTAAATTTTATTTTTCTAAAAACAGTGTATTTGAAGCAATCTTTTCATTCAGCTCTAAATGTTGAGAAAAACAATCCGATGAATGTTATATATTGATTGATTTGAATTTTCTTTTCCCCTAAAAGATTTATCATACTAAGAAATCTGTTTTCTCGAATTGTCTTAGTTTTGTTAACAGTTGTCGATTCTTTAATAGTTCATTCCATTCAGAAAATGCGTCAACTATTAACAAGTATTAGCAGCTGAGAAAATAGTGAACATAGATTAACACGTCTTTTGTGTGTGTGTATGTGTGTGTGAGGATGTATATTTGTGTGTGTGTTTAAACACCCCAGACAAAATTTCCATGTCCATGTTAAATGGATTCTATGTCAACTAGCTTGAAAGTAAAAGTATTTTGTAGTTCAAGTCATGAATTCTAGTCACTTAAAAGCCACACACACACAGAGAGGGGGGGGAGAGAGAGAGAGAGAGAGAGAGCCATCTGCCTGTGTCACCTTTTGTGAATACTAGAACGGTTTATTTTTCTAAATTTATATTCTCACATTCATCAATGTTGTTTTCATTTTTTGTGCACTAGTGATATATCCAATCCTGAATGAAAACCACGTGATATCGAAATTCTTTCTCGTACAAAATCGCACCCACGCTTTCCTTTTGGAAAAAGTATACTAGGGAAATGAATACAAATGAATAAGCTGAACTTTCCTTGATTCGAAAGATTAAAAAAATATTTTATTTTCTTTAGTCATAAAATTAGTTTTATGAAATATCCACCGTAAAACATAAAGATGTTTTAATTCTTTATAATGAATGATTACTAGTCCAGAGGACAAGAGGTCCGCGGGCCATAACAGTCACCGTGATGAATCTGACCCTGCTATCCTTGACAGTAAGATATATCAATATTTATCTATACATCTTCATGCAATGTTTTGATAGCCTATTGTCGTTACACCCATGCTTCAATGGTCAGGACCTACATGGGGTGAGGTTGGAATATTGCTATGACAAATTTGCGCTAAACTGTTCTTTATCGAATTTCAAAAGTTTCTCTAAAACTGTGATCGTACATGGTGAACCACCCTAACCCATGGGTAATGACTTGAACAGACGTGAATTAACACTAATTAACACTTCTTGTGGATTCTGGCATATCAGTATGACTAATGTGGGTCCTAAATGATTTCATCAAATATTTTAAAGTTTCCTCATATATATGTCTATGCTTAGGCTTCAGTGCCCTATATATTAGGACCTTATCATAGCAATAACATACTTTAACATAGAGGTCATACTTTAAACAAACTTGTATCTTTAATACGGTGAAATTTAGAGATATGACAGACTGTGGCCGTGTTCTTGGTAAGGTTTGGATATATTTTCACTAAATATAAAATTAACTAAACATAAAAACATCATTTTCACTATTTCTCTGAACTCTAAGATTAAATAAATTAAGCAAAAAAAGCATAATGGAAACTTTCACATAAGTTTTGTCTCTTCAGGCCCAGTGGCTTTTGACAAGATCGAGCCCACACGATTTTCATTTTTTTTTTTTTTAAATTATTTCCCCTTCATAAGAGATATGAACTTTCATATAAACAAATATGAATCCTCTTTTTGAAAGAATGCTATGGATGAAATTGTCCTAGTGGTTCTTGAGAAGAAGCAGAAATTATAAGATATAACCTAAGGTTAAGGCAACCGACAGAAGACAGACAAACTCACCCGAGTTTCAAGCCCACGTGAATCAAAATGAGTAAAATTCAAGATAAAATAATTTCTTCCTTTTGTCGAAGTGGGGACTTTTTAAATGGCAGAAGAATGTATCAAATCAGTCGTGGAAAATATGATTTGTGTTGAGATGTGTGTGTGTGTTTGTGAGGGTGTGCGTGTGTGTGTTGCGCATTAAATGAATAAAATGAATTTGAATACATTCTTATGAATTTATATAAACAATTTCACAAAGAAGGAAAGTATCTTTTAGTTTCAAATAGGGCCCATCATAAGTTACTTGAATGTATGGATTAAATTTATATAAATATACTGATAACAAATGTATTTTTATAAATGGTATAACTTAACAGGGGCTTTTAATAGGAGCTTTTTCGATTTTTTTTAAAACTTGATAAGAGTGGCAAGAAGTGTCTCAGTTTTAGGGGGGAAAATAATAATTCTTCACAATTTACAATATTTAACAATAATAAGGTGGAGAAGAAGCTTACCACAGATGTTGTAAAAGTTTGTCATACATTTGATAGGTAGCCTGTAAGAGTATTAAAAAATAACATTAAACAGTGCTTGGCTTTCAAAACACAGCCTTCAATCAGTTGTAGTAAAGAGAAAGTTTTAGAAATCGCCAAACGTCACAGCTAAAGCTCAGGAATTGCTAAAAAAAATTCAAGTCATTTATCATAATGTGCATATCTACATAGTTTAGCATTTTTGAAATCGTTTACATTCCTCCAGAGTTTGACAAACGAAATTTTATCATTTAACATATCAGAGGTAGATATAGACGTGCATAGCTTCTCAATGGGATCATTGTGGGAAACTTTTTTTTTAATTCAATTTTTGGGTCTCTGTTAGAATGATCAAATTTCTTGCAATTTTGTTTTTCAAAGAGAATTAAGGCATCAAAAACATTACTTGAACACAACTGATATTGGAAACGTTTTAAGGTGTTTATGTTCTTAAAGGAACTACATTTCGTTCTTTTGTTTTTAAAAGAGAAATATGAAGGATGAAATTGGATGCATATTCATCTGAAGATAATAACATCAAGTTTGTTTTACACTAAAAGATAGCTGATGGATACATATTGCATATTTCATTTTGCCAGTGCTGACTCAAAACAAACATATACACATTTCAAACAACAAAAGAATGTCAAAATAATATTCCATATATAGTTCCAATTTTGTTTAGTGCAACATTTCTGTAAACAAATTCTTTTATGTGATTAATTTTAAAACATTCTCCCATCTCTGAATGAACATCATTTGACTATAAGACTATATTGTAAAATGAATATATATATAATGAGTCTTTTACTTTATTTTAGTCGGTGTTTTACTAAAATTTCGAACTTTTCTAATATATCTACAATATTAAAACTGTATATTTTTTATGGTATGTTTATTTGAAGTTGATCCATTTTAAAAAGATATAAGCTTCTAAGCATTGAGCTATTCAGAAAACAATAAATGAACATTGACCTTAATTATATACTGAAGCATCCCTATACCATTATGCAGTACAGATGCAAGAGGGATGGATTGATTATTGTTCAACGCCTAGTCAAACATATTTCAGCGGGGTGAGCGTAGGACCTTCGTTAGATGCACGTAGGACCTCTGTCAGATGCACGTAGGACCTCTGTCAGATACACCCGACTTTCTCAATAACATTCAATTACCATTTAATGACATTCCGATCGTTCATGTATGTTTGACAATTTTATACTCTAGTTGCCAAAGTTCATGTTTTGAATGAGTGTATTGACACACACGAGTTGTTTCTTTTCATCTGTGACAGAGAAATTATATTGTTGACACAAACAGGAAGGTTTATGTATTTTGTTGTATATTTCGGCCTTGTTTGAAACATTCAAATTTCAGTAAATGCAATATAATTGCTTTTGAACTTTATCAAAGATTTGTGAAGAAAAATTGTCTTTACAGAAAAGATTACTTCAAATTATATTATTTTTGGTCAATTTTGTAGGCAAAATATAAACACTTCATGTTTTTGTTATATATTCTAAATAAAGACTTAGAAACAAAGACTCAAACAAATATCAAAGACTCCCTGGCAAGCACCCTACAAAGATTTAGCTTTAAAGTTAATATTTTAGGAGGAATAGACAGGTTTGGTTTATTTCATTTTTTCCTTGTCTACGACCCTGACAAGAAAAGGTCATAACTCTAGTCTGACGCCGTTTGAAATCAATTTTTAGTGCTTTACATCGTTATTACTGCAATCAACCTTAGAGAGAACCTAGTGACCTTTAGAGTAACTCATAAATATTTTGGAAGCTTAATATAAGAAAAAAAGAATATGTAATTGTCAAGTATAAAACCTCAAGGCCCTTATAAGCTGCATACTTTGAAAAACAAAGCAATAGGTATTGTTATATTCAATGGAAACAAACTTTTTTTTCAGTATATGACGAGGATGTAGACACATGCACCCAAGAACGATATGTTAGCAAATATACATATCATATGTTATATACTATAGACAACCAAAATTTCACAAATGTACGTTTTCAGCACACAAAAAATCTACACTGGCATGAACATAATAAATTATATTATTTCGTATAGTACACATTTTCTTTTTGTGAGACTTTTTTTAAAGATATTACTATAAAAAAGATCGATTTTTGAAATACGAGACGGACACCTGCAAAATGTGGTGCTTGTAGCTTAACCGTTGAATGAATTTTAGTATTTTGAATTTCCACCCTCCCATTTCTACATTAGTAAATATCATTTTTGTGCGAAAAAATTAAAGGAATTTTAATCATTATACTGTGGTTATGCATCTAGATTATCCAAAGCAAAACGTCTGCAAAGTTTCAAGTTTCTCTATCCAAATAAAATTGCTTACTTTTAATATGTGTTAGATATGTATCGATAAAAAAATGTACTTTTTAAGTGAAAGTTTGAATGATTTGTAGATTAGTGCTTTTTTGTATAAAAATATCTGGCCTACTAATCTTGCAACTTCATATTTTACTGCTGAAAGTTTTTATTCATATTTCAAAAAAGTACTTATCCGCGATATCGTGTTAGTGCCCATTAACATAAAACTACGTGTACTGATCGCTTCAGGAGAAACTGTGCGTATATCCTTAAAAATTTTAGTAAAAATTAGGAATATTTTGATATTTCCATATACCATGATTGAAAGTAATTAATTTTTTTTACGAAATCAGGAAAATATCTATTATTTCTATAATTAAAAAAGTTTATTTTCAGAGGCGCTTAAGGAAATTGACGCCTAACTCATAGTGTAATTACGTCACAGAGTGATAGAAACAAGTGAACGATATACATAAGAAATATGTCGACGAGGTGGGAAGCTTTAATAGGGTGTGATAACATTGTACTTTGTTACTTGTTATAGTTAAGTACAAAGTGCCCTAAGCTGTTCGCACTATCTGACATGTGCTAATACCAGAAATGTGTCAATTGAAATAGAAGGGAAAACCGATCATGAAACGAGATGTATTGGTTTAAGCTGTGAACGACTTTATATATTTTTTAAAGCTTTCTGTAAGTTCCATTTTATTTAAAAATTTCATTTCTGTATTATAAATGTATATACAATTCACAGGCTCTCCCTATCTTTATTGTTTAAATAAATAAACAAGTATATCTACTTGTTATATATATATATATATATATATATATATATATATATATATATATATATATATATATATATATATATATATATATATATATATATATATATATATATATATATATATATAATTAAGATGGGGAGTGCCTATGATACATATATATTCATAAATATTTCAAGAATAACAGTTGAAATGCTCTCATAGTAATGACTTTTAACATTACGTTTCGGTTTTATTACAAAACATTTATGTGTTAACAGGGGATTTTAAAAAAAATACGCAGTGTTTAGGAAATATTTCAAAAACTTCAAACATTGTTTAATCATTGTGTTAAGAAGAAATCATGGCATTATAAAAATAATTTGCATTCTATAATGTCAACTTAAAAAAAATCATATTTTGAGATTCCATTGTAAATTTATTTTACAACCTGACATATTTAAATATATTAATAAATCTATCTATATTTAGAATATCAAAGTGGTTAAAACACTAATATTTTTTTCTTTAACATAAGATTAGATCTTTTTAACATCATAAGAAAGGTAAAACAGTATAAAAAATTAATTAACAGTAATATGAGCATACATCATTTTCGCTATTAAAAGAAATATCAAACAAGGTGTTTGTTTTAAGAATTAATGAAAAGTATTTAAGTATTTATGAGATACATTTTTTCTTGAAATAAAAAAACCCCATATATACAAATGCTTATGGGGTTGGAATGTCGAAAGTGAAATTACTCAAGCTGAAGAACAATTTGACCTCTTAATAGATGACTCAAAAATCGTAAATAAGACAAAATAGTATCCCCAAATAGAAAAAGTCGTATGTGGGATATATATGTAAATCTAAAAAAGTTCCTGACATAAGTCACGTGAATGTTATTATGTTGTGAATGTGACTAGTCATTATAACCATTTAGGGCATTGTAAATTCTTTGTATAAATCAGTTGTTGAAGAATGATAATAATTTCAGCTCGACACAAATGAAATTTGACCATGAATATGCGACATGAAATTTTACTTAAAGAATAGCAGAACACATCAGGCAAGGCAAAGGATGTACTTTATTTTTGCTTTCATTTTCAAAATTGCGTTTTTCTTTTCCTGTCATTAAATTTTCTTCAAGAACAAAGATGTAGGTACCTTGAATGAACTAAACAAATAAATCAGAAGTTTTATATATGGAAGTTTTACTGACTATAGACGATAATGGCAAACAGAATGACAACGGGATGACTTCTGCTTTTCTATCGACAACTTCCAATACTTATGTAGTAATATTCCAACATCACCTGCTGTTTATATCTCCAAAATGATTGATACGCAAGAGCATACTCGTAAGATCAATTTGTAAACCAAGCCAAGCTACTGTCAAATAAGTTGATGTTACAAGGAGGATTTCAGCAACCCCATATAAGGTCAGTTTTTTGCAAATTCTGTGGTCGTTATAATGGCGTTGTTTGTAAATACTATTATTCCAATAACAGCGTGTCACTTTGTTTGATTGAGCTTGCTAAAGTTGTAAATGTTGATCAACATATTTCTCATCGATTGGATGTTTGATTTCAATGAAATGAACGCAATTTTGCAAATGAAATTGAGAACCCAGATAATACTGACCAATCGCATTGAATGATTTTTTTTACAATTCTACATGTGTTCAGGCAGTTCATTGCTGGCGTCTATTTTCATATGCAAAATAGTATTCTTTTCATTGAAATCAAACATCCAGTCGATGAGAAATATGGTGATCAACATTTGAAACTTAAACATTCAAGCTTTCAAACAAAGTGATACGCTGTTATTGAAATGATAGTATTATCCATCTTTGGGTGTATTTTGTATGACATGTTTGATACCATTTTAGGTCATTGCTTTAATAATAACTTTATTTAGTGGTGGAGTACTCCGTATACTGATCAATTCATAAGGTTCAAGGCGGGTGTGACCGATGCTTAATCCTAGGCACCTGATCCCACCTCTGGTGTTTCCTGGGGCCCGTGTTCTTACCCTGTTCACGATTTGTTTTGTTTACAGGATTTATGAGATTAATCTCTGTTCATTATCTACACAATTGTACATGATGTACATATTCATCTTGCATGTTTACTTTGTTATGATCATTGACATACATGATATGTAGATTCCATTGTTCATGTTCGCTGTTTTCTTGTTGAAGGTATATCGTACAAACAAAAACATTGAGCTAAAATTGTCACCTGAATCAAGAATTTAACTTTTTTTTGTATGAGCATCTGTTCGATTTTATTTAATTTCCCAGAGTAATGCATGTAATTGAGAAGGATTAATAGATTTATGCAAATAATTCATTTCAATGCGTTGTCTTGAGGATTTGTTAGATACTGCATCTTGAAAGGCTTTGGAAAAGCTTTATAATGTACAGGTAACTCTCGATACCTCGAAGTCCGCGGGACCGAGGAAAAACTTCGAGAGATCAAGAGTTCGAGTTTTCAAGAGTCCGGAATTTTCCGGGTTTGTTGACAGGTTTTAAAATTAGTCTTACCGGATGTAATGATTTTCATGCAGTGCTAACCTTTTACACGTGGTTTATATAAAACAACGATATTTTTTCGTAATTTAGATGAATATTTCATTAAACTGAGTAAAGCAAAATATGTAAATCATTTCATGTATATTTATTTATTCTTTGTAATATGGACATCATACTACGCATTCGTTACATGAAAACGACATTTTACCGCGTCGCATACATACATGTAGCATTGACTATAAATCCATATTAACATGATCATTGAACGGAGTTCTGTAAGTATTTGTCCAACAATAGTCATCATATTGACATTGAGGCTGTTAATGCTTTTTCATATTTCGTTTAACTTTGACACTGACTCGAAATAAAAATTAAATTAGTGTTTCGTCTTGTAATCAATTACTACTTTTCACTGACATTCCGTCTCTGAATCATCGTAAGACAGTCGATGATAACTATTTTAATAGCATATAGGCAAAAATGATTAATTATAAATCAATTATCACCTTGCAGCATAAGTGTCACCTGAATAAACATCCCGTTCCTCGAGACCCGCGTCTTCTGCCTGGGGCCATTTAAATGTCCAGGTAAAGGTGCCAATTATATAACCTTGTATACACATAGCCACTTCGAGCTATCGAGGGTAAAATCTAAAAGAATATGCATAGCGGGACTGAATTTTGACTTCGAGGGATCAAGGGTTTCGAGAGATCAAGAGTTCGAGAAATCAAGAGTAAATTTGCTTAGTTATATAGGGGAAAAATTCGGGACCGGAGACTCACTTCGAGCGATCAAGAACTTCGAGAGATCGAAGTTCGAGCCATCAAGAGTTACCTGTATAACATTTGCTTGGGATTACCTTGGCCGTGTGTGAGGATTAAACACACATAAAATCCCCTGCTCATCTGCTGAACTACGACACAGAGGGGACTTTGATGTCCAGATATGTTAAACTAAATAGAATTATTTTCCAAGCTTTAAATTGATCTGTACATATCCTGTAAAAAAAAACTCTGTTTAAGAAAGGTGTTTGAATTGTTTTATCAGCTACATCTTTTCAATCGACTTCTATAATACAAACATTTGACACTACATCTGAAAGAAACAGATTATTTTATGAAGATGCTATCATTTAAAGTGATTTTTTTTTCAACAAGGGAACTTTGTGCTCGCCTACAAAGCTAACAAAAAATTTCAGTCTTCTTTGTTTAAATCGTGCTTATTTACTATTTCATCCTTTTTTTCAATGAACTTTCTATTCAGAGGAATTATTCTTACCTCCTCAGTTTTTCCTTGAAATAATTTTTCACGAAAAATACTGAATATAAAAAAAACAGGTGTACGGAATTCTCCATTATGTGAGAAATTAAGAATATACTTTTTTTTCAAATTATAACAGGAATTTTGCAAATTGAACTTAATTTTTTTTAAATGAGTTAAAAATTGATAATCATGATTTCACGCATGAATATATGAATTTTTACACAAATCTATCTTTTCCATTATAAGAGTCTACGAATGTATGGATCAAAAATGTCCTATCTATTTCGTTGAGAACAGGTTAAACTATATAATTCTATGATTGAAATACATGTATCTCAAAACTTTTAGAGCAAGTACATGTACAAGTGTTACGTATTTTCAAAGTAGAAAACTTTATTTATTTCACTAAATGAATATACTATCATATACACTCTTGTTTCAAATTTGGATGTTTTACTTCAGAATGATATTGATGGCAAACTAGCAGACGTGTTTTTGAATTCATAAGAAAAAAGAATTTAAAAACTTTTACAGGAAAATATTCGAAATTAAGCTGCATAGTTGTCATTTAGTCAATTAACATTGTTCAAACAAAAAACTTAACCATATGATAAGCTTCAACATTTTTATCTCCAGCTTCCTTACATTTGTAGTGATACAGCATTATCACCTGAATATGGGGTTTATGTCTCCCTGTATTGGATACACAAAATTATTCTTCTTACGAACATTTTTAAACTGAGGCAGGCAAATAAATTGATGTTATAATGGTTGTAAATTTCTTCTAAGGTCAAATGTTCGCAAATTTTATGGTGACAAAATGACTTTTTTGCAAATACAATCTTTGTTAGACCTGATGCTGATACGTTTTTTTTAAAACAAGAATTGTTATTAAATTATTTCATACTGAATTCTGAATTACTCTGTTTATTCGATTAGGACAAATGGCTTACGGCGGGTGTGACTTGTCGACATGGGATGCTTACTCCTCCATGGCACCTGACCCTACCTCTGATGTTTTCAGAGTCCGTATTTGCTCTGCTCTCAATCTGTATTGTTAAATTAGACTTTTGAACATGATTGTTGTCCCTTTTCTTCATTTTTCATCGTTAGGTATTTTAACATTTAACAAGCAATTGTTTTATGGAATCAACTTAAAATATTTTCATCATAGATATAAAAATAAATAAGATTTGAAATATCTGTCTCACCTTTATATGTGAATTCCAATAGAAGGAAACATATTGTATTATTTCAGAGGCCATGCCACTGAACAATGAGATATGGTGAAATGGTGTTGTCATTAACTTTAAAACACTTGTCTGGAATGAATCGATTTTTTATGGTGTTGTCGATGACCAGCAAGTGTGTCACAGTCTTTATCAACGGTAAATGTTCTGTGCGATGAGAGTTGATATCATGTCCAAGCCATGTTTTTACTATCTTCATTTTTTACTCGTTACTGGACTGAATTCAGAAACTATATTGCCGATGCGTTATGACATTGACTTTAGGCCATATCCACCCGATCACGACCAGGGACACAGGGCGGATGTGACCGTTCGAAGGGGATTTCACTCCTCCATGGTACCTGATCCCACCTTTGTTTTCAGAGCCCCGCGTTTGCTCTGCTCACAATTTGTGTTGTTAAAGTGGACTTTTGAGCATGATTACCGTTCGTTATCTCCATATTTCATCTCTAAGATTGTGCTTACAGGGCAATAAGATAATATAAAATCGTGTACTGGTCATAACTTTCGGACAGTAGAATGGAATGAATTAATTCAAAGTTAAACAAGGGGGGAGGGGGTCTTGGTGAAATTATATGAATTTAGCTTTTTGTCGGACATCGAACTTTTGATCTGGCTTTTAAAGTAAAGGTTGTTCAGTGATCCTCAGGTATAATTGGTAAAGGGTGAAACATCCGTTTGTGTACCAAAAACGATATTGTTATTTCTTCATATGAGTTCGTTGCACTTTAGTTTCAAATAGAATTCATTCACATGAAATGTGGTGATTACGAACATAATTCAAGCTCAATAGTCCATTAAAACAATACAAATCGGGAGAAGAGCAAACATGTACCTCCTCCAAAAACATCATAGAAGGGATCAGCTGCCATGGAGGAGTGAGCATCCCCTGCCGACCGGTCACACCCGCCGTGTGCTCCTTGTATTGATCGGGAAATGACGGGAAAATCCGTCGACAATTCAGGTAAAAATAATGGCCTAACAATTAGTATGAAAAATGTCAATCAGCATATGACTTAATAGTAGATTGCATTTGCTGACAAGGTCATTGTATCAACCGTAGAACTTACGAAATAATGACTTTAAACGAGACTGTTGATATTCTTGTTTCATAAACTTGCTTGTCAATAACTTACCTCGTTTTAGAAACTGTTCATACGTAGAGTATGCTCTTGCGTATCGAATCAACTGAGAGATATATACAGGTGATAGGGGTATATTACTGCATAAGTAAGGGAAATTGACGATTGAAAATTTAAAGCCATCACGTTCATCATAAAACTTTGTTGTTAGATTACCATTAACGTCTTTTTCTAGTAAAATATCCAAATATGAAACAGATGTGTCAGACTCTGTGGTATGTTTTTATTTCAAGCTCACTGGGATATATCGTGTCGACATATGAATGGAAATAACTATTGTTAATTGATGATACGTCGTCGGTATATCTAAACTAGAACTTCGTCATTTCCTTCCTTATTCAAGAAACTACGTCACTATGACATGTGACTGTTACCTATATCAGGTGATTTTTAGACCATCATCCCGTGAGAACTTGACCAGTCAATGGAGTGAATAATCCTTTCACCAACTGACCCTATACAGGTTTAATATTGACTTCACATAACAGGTCAATGAACTTCATCCCTCTAAACATTTGGCATTTCACCTCAAATTTGTTTTAGGAATGATTTTTTTGGCAGCCTGATTTAACCATACATCTTTTTATTAGTGCTAAAAAAATATATAAATTTTTGCCTCTTTGGGTTTAAAATATGCTTTTGTCACACTGAATATTAATAACACAATTCTGTCGTAGTATTGATTAAAAAAATAAAGGAGATCCATAAAATTGTATATATTTTATTATTTATTCTACTCAAATATTTATTCTCTTGGTATTCACTATACACTTTAAAAAAAAAAAAGAATACTTCGTGCAAATTATGTTAACCCAACAGCTCATGCGGAGGCATAAATGTTACTTCATATACATACATATATATACATACATGTAATACTCCATATGTTATTTTCTCTCTATATTTTTTTTCCTTGTTAGTTCTAATCAAGATTTTCCCTTGATTGATTTTTTTACAATCGCAATATTTGCTACTGAAGCTAAATAAAAAATATTGATAAAATAAATCGATATATTTGTTTTGTTTTTTCTTAATTATGTATATCTAGTTTCTTTTTACATATTAACGACTGGTATTGGCTTTTTGTCCTTTTTTTTTTTTTTTTTTTTTTGAACATATGACGATAATATACAATTAGTTAGGTTTTCCCCATAAAATTATGACATTTAACCATAAATATTAGTGGCAAAGGTATAATAATTTCCGCCTTTTGTCATAATCCCTTAAGCTTCTAAAAAGGATTAAAAATTGTTTCATGAAGTTGCAAATAACATTTTAATTGCAAAAATTATCAACAAGGTCATCAATAATGTAATTAACATTCGTACCTACCACTGATCATGCGCAAAAATGTAATTCCTAAAGTGGTTATGATCTAACTGCCGTCTGTTTAATAACTTGATAAAAAAGAGACATTTAGGAAATTGGGGAATATAAAAAATTAACAATGAAAAAAACAGTCATTGAGAAAAAAAAAACCTTTATTGACATGTGTGACTAATCTTGAGATTATTATGAAAATCATTATTTTCACATGAAAAATTAAATTTGGATGTAAAATAACAGATACAAAATGAATAAAAGATTTAAATAGGTTTTCCTTAAAACACTTTAATCTCTCATATAGATGACCTCTCTGATAATTTTTTTTGTTATGAAGTTCGTAATGAAGGAAAAGTGTTTTAAAAAATAATAAAAGAAGAATATTGTAGAGATTGAGGATGCATATATAGATGAATTAAGAATTTTGATGATGAGAATGTTTTGTTGTTAAGAAATTTCTTTAAAAAGGCAAAATCAATTCTTAATAAATTATTTTGAATTGAAGACAAAGTTCAATAATACTATGTTGATTTTGATTTGTAAAAATCTTCCCAAGCAGCATAAATTCAGAAAAATGGCCCAAATGACTTTCACTGAATCATCGTATAATGACTATTATGAAATTCTGTACAATATGTATTAAAAGAGATCTAATCCTGGTTTTAGATTATATATAATAAAAGATATGTCGACATTCGAATATCTCAAAACTTTTGGATTTTTTTTTAAATTTAATCTATGAAATGGATTTCACTAAAATAATTGTAATAGGAATACAATATGCACCTACCACCTGTAATACGGGACCTTAATATCTTGAATTTTTCATGAATTTAATTAAGTAAAAAAATTATTTCCTGTAATAAAACAAAGAAAGAATTGCCATTCATCCTTCACTTCATAAAGTGAAAAATGCAAAGACTGTAACCAAAAAAAAAAAAAAAAAATGTTTGCAATCCATCTCATTTAATTGTCCCATTATTTAGAAATTCATAGCTTGCATGTTCAATATTGCACTAACAATATTTTACGATACATTACATTTCAATATGTTTAAGGGGATGAAGGACACATGGTCACATGACTTTGTTAAACTACGTCATAGTCTCCATTTATATAAGTGCAAAACGTGTAAAGCATCAGTTCTTGTATAAATTTTTGACATTTTTTTCTTTAATTACCATCTTATATTAAAAAAATTAAAAGGTTTAACATTCTTATAAACATTAACAAATTATGAAAAAAGATTGATCCACTCCTCTGTTTCCCTAAGCTGCGCGTCCAACAAGTCGGTGACGTCATACACGACCTGCTAGTATAGCAAGATCATACTCGGTGAATACAAGGGCGGTATTATTATGTAAAAACAGGTCATAATCAGTATATGATGAAGTATTTTGAGAAACGGGGAACACAAAAATTATTTTTGCATGGCTGATGACGGAAATCTTATGTAGGTATATCTTATTTCGCTTATTTAGCTTACGTGTGACGTCATAGTTGGTTTTTCCCGTACTCGAGAAATGTAAACATGGCAAGTTTTTGTCCTGCTTATGTCGTCTTTAACGATGTCCTGTGCAATATTGAGGTTAGCTTCACCTTCAAAATTTTTACATTTAATCAATAATTTGAAGGACTTGCATTTCAACGTAAATTTAAAAATATTGAATGATAGGATTTTTGTAAATTACGTTTTTTTGTTGTTTAAGTTGTCTTAAAAAGTTCGTAATTTTCCCATCCAGATGCAGTGTGATAGACGAAACTTGCCTTTTCGAATTTTAAACCCAATTCATACTCTGAAATATTTTAAAAAATACATGTTCACTTACATATTTTTATATATACTTTAAAAATCCAATTATGGACAGAGTAATGAGCCCGGAAACATGGAGAATTAAAACTCCACTTAGATACTGTAGGGCATAATATTTGTCAGTCAATATCTCTAAAATAAGGTAAGAAACCTAATGATATAACTGCTTTAAGATATGTGGGACATACTTAATAAGAAATATACAAAATATAAAAAAAAATTGAATGACAAGTATTTTTTCAGCTAAAGGTCATTCTTCCCCTTAATTAAATGACTAGAATCAAGTTGTACCGTTGACCCAGGTAGGAAAACATTATTAAATAAAAACCCGATTGCCCATTAAATCGGTCAAGTTTACGAATGAACTGCTATATACCCGTCCGTTTTCTATATAACTGTCAATTTTCTTCTCTCTCTTATTAATTTATTAAACATATGGTTAGTGATATGTTGAAATGTTTTATTATTATTGATTACAAATTCATGATAACAAGATAAGGACTATATGATTTTATCATATATATCCAACAGATGACATTTTTCTGTTTCTGATAAATATCTTAGTTATAATCATTGTCTTTAAAGCTCCTTTCAGTATCTGGAAAAAAAAATCTAAAATGGTCAAAACAAATTAACTAAACACACTGATAACAACGATAACATTAAGATGCTATATTTGTTTTCAGATTAATCACAAAAATGAAGGGAGTCGGGAGAAAAACCTCTCAAGAAAAGCTGGCATTGGGATTACATCAAACAGAAACTCCAATGTCTTCACACCTGTGCAACTTTTTTCTTGTTAAAATGTGATGCGTTAACTTGAAATGTTATAAACTACAAACTCATTTCATTATTATACTCTTGATGTTAAAGATAATCAAATTTGAAATGGTTTACTTGCGTTATTATCGTTGCTTTCGTGATATTCTTTTCTCCTTGATTACATTTGCTAGAGAGTTTTCTCCCAAATAATCTGCATAGCTCAAGCTGGGTAGCGCCGACTCCGATTCGTGCCCTCTTTTGTTAAGTTAATATACTGAGTTTTCCACCCATGCTTAATATCCAGTAGCATTGCAGGTGTTACATTTTAACTGACAGCTTGTGAAAAGAAATGTTTTCTGCCTGTTAAAAAGGAAAAAAAAAAACGAAAACCCTATCAGAAATATTACTTTTCAGGGACTAACAATCGTGAACACGTGTCAGGTGTTCTAAGGGAGATAATTTCTACCTTACCTTTTATTTGTTAAAACATTATAGGGATATACTAAACGAAACTGACGGAAATGTAATTAATTTAAACACACACACACACACACACACACACACATGGAAATACATTTGATATTCTTTCATTTGATACCACATATTAAACAATTTTTCTTTTTCCTGGATTTTTATTAAATGAGTGTTATACTTTTATGTCTGCATATTATTTTGATCAAATATCATTAGGAAAAACTGATCAAAATATATTGATTATCAAAATGATACTAAATAAAAATGAAAACTATATAAGTCAAAGATTTAGACCTAATTAAATAACGTTTCAGTCATCTGTAAGATGTTTATTAATTATCATCATTATATTCTAAATTATCCAATAACAGCGCTTTCGGTACGCCATATTGAAGAACTACGGAAACTTCCTTCAGATTAGATGCCCCTAGTTGAGTTGAGCACAAAATTTAAGACATTGATAATGTCAACTGAGGACATTAAAGAATAATTACGTTTTTTTTTTACACATCAAATGCCCGTCGGTATCATAAAAAATCCTTCTGAACAATGCACATGTCGCGGAAAATAAATATTTAATTTTGATTTAGATCACTATCCTTTCAGGCTTTGATGGAACAAAAAATAATTCAATTTCATGAGACAATGCTTTCTTTTTGACAGCGTTATAAAAATTAAAGGAGGAATTGCATGGATCTGATTTTTTATGAATTCATAATGTATTTGTATTTTTTATTGTTGGTTTTCTAAGACTCCTAAAATATTAATATCAGTAATGACCAAGTCAGATTTCGAAAACCTCTCTTAGAAGTTAAAAAAATCATTTTCTGACTTCATAATGAATATGATTGAAGAGATAACATCAAAGACACTTAAAACTTAACAGATGGAAAAGCTGAAAAATAACAAACAGTTGATTTAGAACCCTTTTCACAAAAAAATAACAGAGATGCAAGGTTTCATATTCACTTGAAGTAGATTGGTAATTAGTTAATTAAGTATCAATGCTAGCAATAAAGGAAAATTCTCATGTTTTCTTTTCACATTACTTTTACTGTACCTCTAATCTTCAATTAATTAAGAGTGCTTTAAAAACTATTTTTAACAAAACGAATGAGAAAAAAATGGTTGCTTAATCCAATTTAAAACTATGAACAATAATATATTTATGAAATGCAATAATAGTGCATGTTAAATATTAAAAGAAAACAAGAATCTTTAACAAGAGCAGTGTACGCTTTTAGGATGCCTTGGATAAAATATCAAAGAGAATTTATTTGAAATGAGTCCAAATACAAAAGGCTTGATTACAAAAAACAGGTGGAACATATTTAAATTGTAAACAATACTGTAAATAAAACTGACATTTGAAACAAACAAGTCTGAGTCAACAGCCGACTGTGAAACAAACGGAATGTACTTTCATTAAACTTGCCTTTGTATTTAAAGACTAGATTTCTTCAAACATCAGAATGAAAAGTCTCAATGTTTGGACAACGAAGTACACGCAGAAATATCTTTATCCTCTAATAGACACTGATTTATTTTTGTTTCTATGTCTACAGTAAGGTATATATTTAAAAACCTTCTTCCAAAATTATTACAATTAATAAGATTTATAAGAAGATTTTAGCATCTTTTATTTAAGGTGGAAGACCCTGCCAAACAGTGGACTAAACACAAAAATAACTTACATATCTATTGTCTGCCCGAACATTAGTTTTTCGAATATCAAAGATTCGAAGATTCGTGTCTTGAGATGAAAATTATACTTGTGTAACAGTTACAGCATTAAAAAAACCCTCTTGCACTGAAAAACTATCAAAGACTTTATTTTCAGTTTTAACCATTCCTCAATGTGGTAACTCTGAATAGAAAACACAGCAGAGCCTGTCTTGAAATTCTTTACATTGTATATATGTATTATTTAGTGTATTGCAAATTAAGTTCATTTCTAAGTTCCTGAATGCTCAATATAAAAATTATATTCATCTTACATATGCATTTGTGTATGATTCATCAAAAGAATCATTCCGCCTCACGTATATTCTTATTAAGTAAGTTTAAGTATCACATGCCAAATATTATAAATGAAAATAATAAATTTACAATTGCACATAAATATTTGCATCCTGCTTCAAAGACACTTAAATAATATTTTTTTCACAATTTTTAAATGTTCATGTTTTTTTTTTCTTTATTTTCAAAGCAATGCCACATTAAAAACAAAATCAACCATTTGTTCATTTTATTTTAAGATATCTCTTTGTTTCTTTCGTTTATACATAAAAAATAGTGTTCCTGTACATCAGAGTTCCACAACATGTCGTTTTCACTAAAGAATCCAAATTTTGCATACAAAATTAACACTCTAATAATTTTTTTTTTACATCATCCAAAACATTGCCTATAATACAATATTTACAGATTCGGTAATGTAAAGGTGTTACTGGCATCGTGGTATTTACCTTTTTTCTATTTCTAAGAGTAATGAACCATGGCGAAAACCGAACATGATGCTTCTCTGTTCTTTAAATGGCAAAACTATTACATAATTGCTAGTTCATATTCTTTTATATATATATATATAAACAATATTTTTTTTAATTTGTTGCCATTTGGTTTTTTTTTTATCATAATTCAACTTTTCATACACCATAATTGCGTCTTTCAAAAAATTGCATTTTTAAGATTGTTCATAAAATAAACCAGCAAAATTACATGATCTCGGATTCATTTTCTTTAAAACAGATAGATCACTTTCTCATTTTCCCATATAGATTTCTGTATGTCTTATCTCCTAATTTTAAATCATTTTAGAAATTTTAAATGTTCCTACACAGATGTTCAAAAACGTGTTAATTTCATAATGGTCCACAAACCTGTAAAATAATATCTATTTAACAGATGTTTTTAGTGAAAGAGATCTTCTTTTTTTTATCTCAAACCCTTCAGAGTCTATACAAATTTCTGAGATTTTGTATGTAATGCTAAACCTTATCTTTTAAATTCTTTTTTATCTGGAAAAAAGATGACACATTCCATACTTTCTTTTTATATAAAGATACCCAGTCTCTGACAGTAAGTTGATATAGATTTATATATATATTTACGTAAGTAGGTATACTTGACCCTAGTCCCGGTATTCTGAAATTTCTTTACGTTTTGATCTGTAGCCAAAATTCCTTTCATTTCCCCATTATTAATTACCTTGTCTATGTCTCCTTTAGGTTGTTTGTTATTTACGTTACTCAGATAAATTGTATCTAACGCTGAGTCAGATATTTAGAGACGGTGTTTCATCTGACCAGTTCACTTGATATCAACTACATTGTAGTTTTGAAGCAATTGTAGTGATTCTTTATCTTTTCATAATATCTTTGAAATGGTTCTTTTTAGGTGTTTAGACTCCTATCTTACGTTCAAGATGTAAATGACTATAAATTGATTAAGAGCATCCATATTTGGTCATAATGAACAATTTAACATTCCTGGAAGGATAAAACCAATAACATATTATTTTTAAAAATGTTCTTTGAATAATTAGTTAATTCAAATTATACCCGTAAGTAGATTTGGACTTAAAAAGTTGAACCAGAGGAAAAAGAGTGGTATGAAAGTTTGTTCAATGATGATAAGAAGCCAAATGGCAACAAATTAAAATCACGTTGTTTACAAAATTTAAAAAATTTGCAATTCAGAGATTAGAGGAGTATCCAATTTTCGCTATCGTGCCTTATTCTCAGAAATAAAAAAGTATGGATATACCAAGCAGGAATCACCTTAACATGCAGACTGATATTTATATAGACAATATTGTGGAGGATGAAAACTATTTTTAAACAAATTTTAATAGTTTCAGTGAAAACAAAATGCTTCATGTTTTAAAAGAATATTTTTAGCGTCTCATATGTCTTGAGGCAGGTTGCCAATATTCTATACAATTATAATTTTATGACCATATTTTCAACAATTTGCCAAAATGTCAGATGACAGAATTTCAATAAGCTTTAAAAGTTTTTAAATAAGAACACCAATATGAATGGAAATATGGTTATTTGAATGTTTAAGAGTGCCTACTGAGAATTCTTTTGAAAAAATAACCGTCCTTATTGTTTCCAATTTTCCGAATGGAATTTTAATCAAATACCATATGTCAGTAAAATGGACGTTTGGTTGAACAATGATCTATGTGGATCAAATTACGTATATTTTATTCGTTGAAAAATTCATAAGCGTTATTCCATATGGATTAAAACAAGATATAAAGATATAAAGAAAAAACAATAAAAATCCTTATACGAAAGTCTTGCCTTTACATTCTATGAATTATTTTACTGTCTATATCAATATAAATGAAGATTAATCAATCGTGCGTAAGAGGTTAGCACATTTGAATGAGTAGAATAAACGATAATTATGACTAGTCAGCTTTTACACATATTTCTTCAGCTAAAAATAGAGCTTACGTAATGTTTTGCAGAGTTTAGTCCCACGTCAGCAAAAATACACGTGAAAGACTCGTTTTTCAGCAAAAAACTACTTTAGATAAAATCCGTGAAATATAGAGCATATATATATATATATATATATATATATATATATATATATATATATATATATATATATATATATATATATATATATATATATATATATATATATATTAGGGATCTCAATTTTGTCAATAATTCATATTCGAATATTCAATGAAAGTATTCGAATATATTCGAATATTCGATAAAATAAATAAAATCTGTTTTATTTTAAATATGCATCATCCTACTCTCGTAGGTATACTTATATAGGAAGTAAAATTGTATGAAGACTTTTTTAGATGTAAAATAAGAAATTCCATTTGATATTTGTCAATGTTTGAAATAAATAATTGATTTAAATGTAGAAAAGTATAATTTTAACAAATGAAACGTGTATTTATAGTAGCCCCACCTGAGGAACCAGTCGTCTCACAAAAGGCAAGATAGCCGTAACGGTATACTGTTCAGATTTCAATACGTGTAATAAATTACAATTATCTGCCTGATAAGAGATATGATTATAATCTTTGATACAATGTAAACAAATATTTCCATAGACAATTTTCCTAGGTAATTAACTGTTTTCCCGATAATGAATATAAATTATGCACAACCCGAGATAATCAAGTAATTTACACATTTATTCTGAAATTAAGCCCTTTACAATATTAATTACAGATTAATTCTATCGGACATTCATTCAATGATCAATTAATTTTATTTTGATAAGTATACTCTTCGCGCCTTTTAGATATTCTTAGATTTCATTTGTTGTCCTCGATTCTAGATCCGATCGTATCTTTAACTAATAAAAGCTATGAAAGTACGGTTTGTATTATACATAAAGCATTATTGTACAATTCTTTACAACACCTTACTCAAAACAAAATACATGTAATTTAGAAGATTTATAAGATAAGAAAGTAGTGAAAGAAATCAGGCGATCGAAATTGATCGGTAGTAAATTAAACAGGGATAATTCCAGCACTGTTCTAATCAAAATTTATTAATCACAGTACTTCTTTTTATGAAATCTGAAAAACACCGAATATTCGAATCTTAAATTCATATTCGAATATCAACTCATCGAATGAATATTCGAATGTTCGAATATTCGTTGCCATCCCTAATATATATATATATATATATATATATATATATATATATATATATATATATATATATATATATATATATATATATATATATATATATATATATATATATATATATATATACACGGAAGCATGAGTTGTGCATTTGTTTATCAATAACTTCTTTTTTTTCAAAATGAAACAATTATGATTAGTTAAAACAATGATTGATGATATAGACGACGAAGACAAAATGAACTTCAACATCTGGTTGTTTTAGACATGTTGATGACTCAATTATGGACTGACATTCATACCCCAGCAATCTAAGGTATGTTGTCGTTGGCTTTCTCGTCTCGCTCTGCATGTTAATGACTTGTTCGATTTCACGGATGTGGACAATGCATGACACGTACTTGCATATGTTATTTTGACTTTCAAAAATTGAAGGAATTTCAATGTTGCTCAAATTTGTTTATGATGTACATGTATCTATTAAGAAAAATGTACACTACATGGTGAAAAAAATAAACCATATATGTTTTGATGAAAATGCCAAAACACACGACATCTTTTTAAAAAATGTTTGTTTTGTTCCTATTTAAAATTGCATTTTAAATGAGGTCCTTAACTTGTTATTTAATATTTGTTTTTCTTAATATATATTTGTTGGGGGCACATAAATGAAAATGTCCCTTTCGCTTTCTACATCTTTTTTTTGAGTGAACAATGAATAGAATTCTTGTTTACTTCACCAATTTTCAACACTTTATGTTTGTAGAATAAAACATTTTTTAAATAAAAAAAATCCTTCAAGTGAACAAAAACTCGTTAAGATATATATCAAAACATGCAAAAATGTACATACATTCTGTCTGCCCAACTATGAAATGATATACGTAAGTCTTTCGAAAGATACGGGTTTCTTTCCCTTTTCTTTTTATTTATTTTTCTTTACATCTTTCGGAAAAGGATCAAGTTTCGTCATATGATAATATGTGTATATGATACAACTGTGAGACAATGGTACATGCTATTTCTTTTCCTTTAAAATGTGAATGTGCTGGATAAATTTTCTAATTTTTGCACAGTACTCATGTTAAATTGTGAAAATAGTTGTATACAACGCTTATAGAACAAAATATGATCGAATATTATATATTTATATCAATCATTATTTTGGTTGAATATTTCCGAAATCTTTCAACACGCCTTTAAAATTTCTTTTGAAATCGAACTCAGATGTACATTTTACAGTTAGAATTACAGCAAGGAATAATTATCAGAAAACTAATTGTCCCTTTTAATTTTCAGACAGTAAAAATTCTACACTAAAGAGTTTTAAAATTTGTATCTAAAAAGTATATGTATGCAACATTTCTATATCATATTCCAATAATCATATCGATCATTTTCTCTTTATGTGTGTAATGTAGTTTAAGTGCTTAGGTAAAAATAGTTTAATTATATTTTTAAAAAAAGTTTGTTTTTTTTAATCTACATGTAGTTCAGTTAAATCTCACTATAAGCATGCACTACATTTTTAGCGTATCATTTTGACCTAGCTGTAAATATTTTGTATCGATGTATGTTAACAGCTTGTCAATTTCACGAACCATTAGAGTGCATGACGCGTGATTGTTTTGCATACCTTCAAGTGGCATCAGCAAGAAAGCATGAAAATATTTCAACACAATACAGAGAACTGTTTAACTGGAACACTGGTATCTTTTGAAATTATTAATAGATTTCACATACTCACATATAGTCTATATATATATATATATATATATATATATATATATATATAGAAAGCACAAAGAAATTCACTTTTACATGGATACCCACTTCCGCCCCAACCCGGGGTTGAACTCTCGACCTACGGAATCTGTCTCCTAGCAGTACAGGAACAGCGTGCTAGACCGCTCGGCCATCTAGGCAAGTTAAAAAACTTGCTTTCGATACCGATGGAATTCTCGCGGCGCTGTCCTATACTACACGGTCATTGAGAATGGAAGTGAGATACAGTTATTTGAACATTAGTTTTATTAGAGGATCGTTACCGATACACATTGTCACGAATTAATTTTATTTATAAAGCACATTTTACAACACTCTTAAACTAACATAACTGCCCTAAGTGAAGAAATATTAATATAGAAAGCACAAAGAAATTCACTTTTACATGGATACCCACTTCCGCCCCAACCCGGGGTTGAACTCTCGACCTACGGAATCTGTCTCCTAGCAGTACAGGAACAGCGTGCTAGACCGCTCGGCCATCTAGGCAAGTTAAAAAACTTGCTTTCGATACCGATGGAATTCTCGCGGCGCTGTCCTATACTACACGGTCATTGAGAATGGAAGTGAGATACAGTTATTTGAACATTAGTTTTATTAGAGGATCGTTACCGATACACATTGTCACGAATTAATTTTATTTATAAAGCACATTTTACAACACTCTTAAACTAACATAACTGCCCTAAGTGAAGAAATATTAATATAGAAAGCACAAAGAAATTCACTTTTACATGGATACCCACTTCCGCCCCAACCCGGGGTTGAACTCTCGACCTACGGAATCTGTCTCCTAGCAGTACAGGAACAGCGTGCTAGACCGCTCGGCCATCTAGGCAAGTTAAAAAACTTGCTTTCGATACCGATGGAATTCTCGCGGCGCTGTCCTATACTACACGGTCATTGAGAATGGAAGTGAGATACAGTTATTTGAACATTAGTTTTATTAGAGGATCGTTACCGATACACATTGTCACGAATTAATTTTATTTATAAAGCACATTTTATATATATATATATATATATATATATATATATATATATATATATATATATATATATATATATATATATATATATATATATATATAATTTTGACCCTTTCTAAAAATATAATCAAAGAAACTATAGGATTAGAAAGCATGTTTTAGTGTTTCAGGTCAAATTGCAAACTGCTACAAAAATGAAAATGCAATAGTAATACGTAGTTGTTGCTCTCTAGTCCCTTGGAAGATCAGATGACAAAATGATATCTGTACAGTAAGAAATGAGATGGAGGTTTTGTGCTTTCATCATTTAAGTTCATTCAAACTCCACCCCAGAGTTGACCTCGCGATATCTTCATAATAACCCCATTTGAGAAAAGGATGATAAAATGTGTCTCATCTAGGATACAAATTATTTGGCCTTCTGAACTCAAGTTTGTCAAATAAACAAGTATACACCCAAATGAATCTTCAGTCCTCTTTTTAGCCCTCCGGGAGAGGCAGAGAGATATTATTCACTATACATGCAGGCATTTTTTCTTCATCTTAGTTGCTAAAAAAGAAACAATATCGGAGAAGCAAATTTGCTAGAGGATCAAAATTATGGGATACATATATATCATGCCTACCGTTTTCTGTTTGTGAAACTTTGACACATGTCATGTTCATTACTATTTACGCTCGATCTCTGACCTTGATTAATTTTTTTATGGTGAACAATTGATGAATTATGAAAATAATAAAACAAATTTATTTTTTTCTCCCTAGAAATATCGAGGCTATTTGTTTATACAGGTGAAGTACCTGTTCTGGGATATATCTTAAGCTTTATATCTGGTCTTTTGGTTTGTCAGGTAAGCATGTAATTATTCTGCAAATAAAAAATAGAACAAAAAAAACTCGTTTCTATAGGTCGAAAACCGATCGATCGTACATTACCTTTTCCTAAGACGTATTTATGAATCCAATCTCTTTTATATATGGACATATTGTGTAATAAATAAAACTATTCAAAGAAGACTTTGTAGGCATTCGACTGAGCAGTATTTTAAGTCTTTAAATAAATAAATTTTGGTTTATAACCATAATCACAATTTTTGCATTAAAATAGAAGATTTATGTTCTGGTAAAGGGTTTCTTCACCGAGTTAAATGTAAGATCTCTCCAACATATTGAATTGACCTTTATTACAATAACTTTGGAAATATAATGTAACATCCATCTACAGTGTATTTTTGTGGTTACTGTAGAACCTATTTTAATTTCTTCAGAATTTTTAAACACTGTTCTTTGACCTATATAACCATGTATTTCGTGTATTGCTGTACACACTTTTCTATTGTGTTATACTTGTGAACAAAAAATATTGAATTTTTAACCGGTTTTCCCCCGACATTGAAAAGGTGAAAATGGCTAGCGGGCTGCTGCCGAAAAGGTACATGATTTGTCCGGAATACTCTTCCTATACGCAGTCTTCACGTTAAGAACTTTTTTTTATTTTGCAGATAAATTGTATATGAGATGTGCATAGTACTTGGGTTTTAAATTTTTAATAAATTATATTATATTATATTATATTATATTATATTATATTATATTATATTATATTATATTATATTATATTATATTATTATATAAACACCTCTTTGGTTTAAAAGAAAAAACAAGGGAAATGAAATACATGGTTTATTATAAAGATAAATTTTTAAGTGTATGAAAGCCGAAAGATTTCTTCACGAAAACTTGACTTTCGAAAAATATGTTATCTTTATATTAAGTTGCATTTCCGTTCCTCATATATCAATGACCAGCGGGACATAAATTTTAGCTGAATTGTATTATAATTAATATTTAATGATTTCTTTTCATATTTCCTAACAAAGATTGATAAAGTAGAGCTGTTGATTGATATTTTTTGTTGACTACTTTCATGAACATTTCTTAAACATGCAATTTATCTATCTACCTATCTAATATATATATATATATATATATATATATATATATATATATATATATATATATATATATATATATATATATATATATATATATATATATATATATATATATATATATATATATATATATTCATTTATTTATATTTATTTATGAAACACTTAATGTAACAATTTTGATGTACAGAATTTCGCTTATTTTTTTTTCACAACATGAATCGAATTCGTGTAGTTAGGATGTATGAAACATGTATGCAAAGGGAAAAAAGTTTTTTCTATGGTGATAATTTTCGAGATAATTATCGTTATTGTATGTATTCCGAAGTTGTATAAGGAAACTCAAACTACCAGAATAAAAGAAAAGATATATCTTCTTGTTTTTCAAGGAAGTTTGTAGAGTTCTTATCGATGTAAACTAGATTTCTAAAAAGAAATTCGTTCACGTTTATCGTAAAAGTACGTCGCAGGTGTTGATTTTGAGATCTCGGAAGAAATTTGATATTTTTCTTCTGAATTTATTGGCAAACAAATATGACATATTAATTTTTCTCACGACCCTGTGTTTTAAAATAAACACAATGAGTTGATGACCTTTACAGTATACACAACAAAAATAAACTTTTGTAAAAGCTTCCCTGTCTCCGTCGTTTTTCAGTCTCCATTTGGTTTTGAAGGTATTACATCTGGTGCTTCCCGCTATATTAATTCATTATATACTTCATAAGAACAATACATGGAATCGTCACCCTTCAGTGAGCATGGTCATTTCCCATAACAATAACGGCGGCCTGGTGAAACATACAGACCAAGTGATTATTAAACAGACACACAGTAGCCAGGTTGTTTATATCAAAGTTTCTTCTCTTGGGCACGTGTGTTTGGAGAAAATGTAGTTTTTTTTCAGTTGCTGTCTTGATAATATCAAGCTGCTCTTGATATTTTAGAAATAATTAATATGCATTCACTTGAAAGGAGAATGATTATGACCTCTTGTGCAGCGAAAATCTTGCATATACAGTATATGAAGAAAAGTTAAATCTGTTCAATTCACATTGTTTTCAAATTCGTTGTTCTCTTTCTTTCAACGAAATAAACAAGAGTGTCAAGTCTATTTTTTTCTCCTTTTGTAGCTCACATAGCTATGCATGGTAACAACATTTTCTTTTAGAATTGAAACCAGGAACATAAGCACAATATGTGTGGTTCAATGTGTATAAGCTATATACTTCTGTATAGGAACGATGGATAAGATTTAAATTCAAAGTAATTTAAGTAAATAAAGGAGTAGGGATTACAAGAATACATTAGGTGTTAGGATGTTTAATATTGTTTGGTAATAGAATGAACATTGTAAATTATATAGATTTAACGCACATCTTTAAAATACGTTGTATTTTTTCAAGCGAAGATTACTTGTTTACGCACCTGCCCTTTTACCCCACGCTGAGCAATACCATGATAGGTCTCATCATAAAATCTGCAATGTTCTTTTGATTTATATATGTATTTTATCTATTTGACTGGCCTAACTTTTGAAATAAGGTTGATTTAGTGCTATTAATATAAGTATATACTCTCCGAGATACCAAATCGTTGCTCGTAGCCAAGTAGACATCAAAGAGACCTGAACAAGAGGAACCCAATCTCTCCTGAACACAGAACAAAGCTATGTAGGTAATGATATTAAAGGAGTACAAGGGTCGTATTATTATACAGACAACAAGGTTCTATATTCTGTTTCAGGGTTCCCACTGTCTTGTCCAACTTGTTAAATAGTTTACCTCTCCTTTGTATCACCGACCTTTCGGCTCCATTAATAAAACGTATTTGTGAATTCAAAAATGAAATTCCTATTTCGTCAGTTTGTTTAGCCAGTCTAGAGACAATTTAGGTGCGCTTAGATTATACTCTAATAGACAACCTGCTGCCGATTATAATTAATGCGTCCGTAAGTCACCAGCGACTGAACCATTTATCATCATGGGAAATCGAAACCTTCCGTCGTTTAGATACACAAATGACGACTGGATAGATAAGAAGATTAATATTTAAGGGTATATTGTTGTTTTGTAAATCCCGAACAAGATCTCGATAGACGACGCGTACTTCAGTAAACGAGGAAAGACGGCAACGCTACATTGTGACATGATTAGAGGTATATGGAGTCCGCGAGAAAAAAAAATCCAAAATAAGCCAAGAACTGCTTTACAAGCTTCTTCGCCCTTGACTTCTGTGATAAATGCTGAACATCACAGCTTTTTCATAATTGCTGGCGTGTTTTAATTTAGTCTACTCGGTCAGGGAAATAATTGAATGGACACAGAATTCAAGGAAAATATTCTTGCTCATCAACTATACAGTGTACTATATTTCACAAACCTCGTTAAATTTCTTTTGTTAACGTTAAGTCATCTGTGCAGTTTTAACTTTTTTAAAAGTGTTTCACTCTTGTGCATAAATATTTGAAAAATTTAATTGCGATGATTTATAAGGTTGAAGATAAATTATTTTAATCATCTCGAAAAAGTAGTCCGACTTGAGAAAAAGTAGTCCGACTTGAGTTTCAATTTGCTTCATTTTGCACCATCCAGAAATACAGATTCTGAGTATTAAATCTTACAAAGAAATTGTTTTCATGTTATTTATCAAATTCAACAAAGTCGAGAAATAACAAACAAAAAATAAAGAAAACTATTAATATCATTTCTTTATTATTTTTATTTTTTAATTTATATTTTTTAATTAGTTGACTATCTAAAAAAACAAACAGGTGACGTAGTTTTTGTGTGTTCATGACGTAATGAAAACCTGAAGGTCTTTAAAAATTTATGTAAAAGAAAAATTATACAGTATAAGTTTTTTTTATATATATATTTTAAGCATAGATATATGAAATTTAAAATCATTATTTGATTTTCTGTAAAAATCCTTAGAATATACCATCTTTTTTCAGTACTTCACAAAAAAGGAAAATTTTGGTAAATTTACCTTTTTTTGAGAACCAGGCTGTAGAATTCTGAATTTCTTACATACAATGTATAAAAAAATGTTTTCCTCATTGTATATTACAACTTTAGCAAAGAGGATATATATTTTAGTACTTTGGGGGAAGACAGTTCAACTTGAGTGTCAATATCAGGAAAATGATAAAGCAAATTTCTCATTCATACTTTTAAATTTCAATTTTCTTCAAGATCACATGAAAAAATAAGCCTTTGACATAATAGTCTGATATATGTCTTCAGATGGATATTAGCTAAAGCATAGTTTGCCGTGTTTTTGGACTTATGTGACATTTAGTGGGAAATCATTACACACACACACATGCTTTTTGTTGATTAAACTTCAAAAGGCCTTCACCGTCTTTTTCTAGTGTCTTGGCCAAAGTTAGTTTCTGGCTGTGTTTACACACAAAGAAATGTGATAAACAGGCTGATGGATGGCAGTGAGATATTACAGATAGCAAACGAAGTTTTACGAGAGACAGAAAACACGGCATGCTCTTCTTGAACCGCACTCATATTGGAAGGTTTTCTTTTGAAATATTTTCATATACTATGTTTCAAAATTACACAATAGTTGCCACAAAATTGGGGAAAACATTTTAAAAAAAAAAAGATTGAAGGTTGTTAAAAAGTTGGTTGATAAAAGCATGCACCAGCATTTTGTTGATACTTGTACAGGAATGTGCAAAGTGCACGTCCAGGAAATATTCCGGACACAATTCTACTGAACATCTTCCTGTTGCGAAGTATTTCTAATATTAACTCTACTTTTTAAACAATATAAAGACATCAGAAAAACCACAGTTTAAGCACCCCCACGCGTCTTGAGTGTATTTACAGAAGATTATATTTTCCTTATATATACGACGTCAGTATCTTATCAATTTCCCGGTAGTTACTGTAACTTTAGTCAAGGAAAAAAAGCTGAACTTGCTATTTCAGATTCAAATTTAATATTTTCAGAATCTTTTAATTTCCGGTTGTGCTATTTGATAATTAGACACTGAGTAGTCTAATCACATTATTCTGTAATTGGAGGAAAGATTTGTGAAAAGGTGAAAAGTTAAGGCTGAATAAGGCGTATCGCTTCCACAAGGGACTATTTGTTTCTCTTGTATTAGCCTCTAATGTATCAAAATGGGGTTTGGTGTAAAGCAGATAAAAAGAAACTCTATGTCATTATCCCCAATCGCCAAACAGAATTAGTTCCGTTTCGTTTGATTTAATCCGTTATACAGAGAACAAAGGGAAACTTCACAAACATCAAATAACCGACGGCGGAGGGATCCGCCGGTCAAATGTTGACTTCGGGTTCGGGGTTCACATATGGTTTTCATTACAAGAGTCAGTTATGGAAAAGATGGGTAAAGTATGCTGCAGAGTTTGACTTGTTGTCAAATTTGACTTTTAGAAATGGTATTTTGTTTACTATTTGCAATGCGAAGATATTCAGCAGATGTTGTGATGAGAGAGACCCTATGTTTTCTAGACATTTTGCTGATTGTAACAGATTTATAAAACAGAACCTTGACGTATTGTCGTCAAAAAAGTTCTTCATTACGATAACATATGGTACCTGTCAGTTTCATTTCTCTCAACATGCAAATAACCATGTAAATTATGTTTTGCACATGTTTCAGTAGAAAAGGGAAACTTGATTCTAAATTGATTAATTTCATAATTCTGTATTAGTGAAAGTGCTTGCTAAAAAAGGGAATTGGTATATTACAATAACAAATGGTGTAAAACTTGAACTGTGTCTTACTCCGCTATCGTGTCAGAGGCTCTATAATGACTTCTAAATGTCGAAGCATGTCTTCATTTACGGTATATGCATGCCAAGTCCGGGCAAAATCTATGCTTTATCAAACAGATTTCCAAGCAAATTAGCCTGGATTAGCTTTATAAATTCTTAACGACTAGTTAACATTGAATGATGCATTAAACCCCAGTCCATTAATTCTGTTCGCTCGAGGCCCGTGCGTGCCAAGCTCTTTGCCATATACTACAGGCCGTCAACCTTACGCAAACGTCTGCTTCGTGGCAGGGTCTTATCATGCTTATTTCTGCGCTAATGACGCTTCTAATTAAACAGATAAATTTGGCATGCATCAAATGTTGTTCGACATCTAAATTGAACGTCCTAACGGTTTAACATGTATAATTCTGCATCTCTATTTTTAAAGTTTATTTGAATTCCTCACGAAAGAATGCCCTAGCTGACGACTCAAGAATAAATTGGCCGTGAACTGAAATGAAAGGAACATTCTTATTGATAGCGTCTTTTTATAAAATTATTTCTCAACGATGTCCTAATAGCGATCATCTAGTTTGTGGGTGAATCCGTTTAATGGTTTTATTATTCCTAGATTTTTGGAGATTTTCTAGCATCTTAATTTGAAAATTGAAATTAAATGTCCTTGTCCAGTATCTTATCTAAAAGAAAATACTTGGGATCAGGAGTTAGCCAAAGACTTATCATGACAAAATAAATAAAACACTCCCAAGAATTAGAGCAAAATAAATAAATACGACGGTAATCATACATGGTACTTAATGGATCTTCCCTAAGAAGTTCTGAGTGTCTTTCCACGAATTTTATTTAAATTAATTGGCTATATTTTTTCTCACCAGGCAAGCCCACCCCACCTCCAAACCAATAGAACACGTTTATATATACAGTCAGTGCTTTTTGTATTGGTTGAATGTGTATCGTATCGGTTGTGTATTTCACCTTTGAAAACAAAATTAATTTCCGAGTGGTCCAAACCTTGTTAGTAGATTCTGGGGGTTTATTACATTTCGCAGCTGCGTGGATAAGTATAAAAACCGCTCTGATGATTTTGCTGAGCCGTGGAGGGTCAAACCAAAACACGTGAAATCCTCTTCAAATGTTTATCTTTTGCTTGTTTTTACATTCGATTAATTTCACCAACATCTTGAATTTCCAATTAAAACTTTTTTTAGCTATTTAAAGTGTAAAATACGCTGGTGATTAACACTACATATGTTCTGCACGTGCATTTACATCGCACGTGCACACCTATACTATCTTCTTTGACACACGTCAATTTTATTCCTCCCGTTCTCCCTCAAAACCTTTTGACCCCCTGGGTGTGGATTGTCTTGGGTTCCCACGAGGTGGTGGGCGGAAAGTAACCATCATATACCAGCGTGCAATTTGTCGTGTCTAATACTTAAGTTTTTCTTTCAAAATTAAAAAAAAAGAAATGTCGCTGTATAAGTTTAAAAGGGATATCTGTTCTTAAGATAAAACAGTCATTTACGTAGATAATATTCATGCTTTTCAACATCAAAACATATATGTCAAGAAATGATTACAGCTATGAACTTATGCTAGATAGATATACTTATAGCTGAAACTTTTAATTAAAGATACATTGTGTTATAAGCTGTACATTTTTTTTTTTTTTTTTACAAATTCATGTTGATTTAAAACATGTCGGATACTGGTGTATCAAATATATAAAAAAAAAAATGGATCGCAAATGATTGAAATAAGTTTTTGAAGTTTATTTTATCTAACGTCTGTGGAAATTTACACCGTAAAAATTCATACGCAAGATATTTGGATATTTTCCTCTTTTTGAAATTGAATTTAAACCAACAGATAGTATAACAAATTTATAAATTCACTACCGGTTTATTTGAAATAGACATTAAATTCGTTCAAGAGCCCAACAATCATGTCGAAGAAGAAATGTTGGACATTTCATAAATCACATGACACGCGCTCAGAGGAACACATTTTCCATTAGAACTAAGTGACCAACAGAACAAAATGTTTGTCCTTTGACATTACTGACCACTTTACATATTTCTGTGTCATTGGCTCGGGCTGTACTGCCACCCTCCGAATGTCTGACACCCCTAGCATAACTCAGTGACAGCGTCAGAATGCTTGGGCGTCCCTTTCTCACCATGGCAGTTCTAAGATGTAAATAAATCGTTATTTATCGAGGTTGCAAATTTTATTTGATAGCCTGAGAATTTTTATTTTGGTTAGTAGTCTTTATTTATTTAATAGTTTAAGATGTGCTGCTGATACTTGAACGATTATTGCCTTCTTCTGATTACAATTTCTTAATCAATGGCAGATAACTCTATGTAAGGATATAGAGGGAGGAGTAGTCTATAATAACATATATAAAATCTCTGTGTCACTAAGTTTTGAGAAAGTAAAATCTTTTTATGAGTTATAGATAACTTTGAATTTCTTAAATGTAGCACAGAGACGAGGGAGTGGTGCTGAAAACAGTTATACTGCATGGTTCGAAAAAAAAACCTGTCTACCACATCGTTAATTTTGTCGTTTACTTAATCAATTAATTTGGCTACAATCTTATACATTTACTTACACAAATAAATCTTTGATATCCATGGTAGTTCCTAACATTAGATTTTTCAAAAAGTTAATCTTTGTTATTTCGCAAACTTCATATCACTGATAAACAACCCTATTTGAAAACTTTATAAAATTTAAAAAAAAAGGGTTTATTACTTATCAGACCAGTGAAAATTGCCGCATAACCCGATATTAAACGTTATGAATCAACTTTCCTCATCAAAGACAAGGGCGTTTTTGTCCGATATTGCAGTTTATTTTACACAGTAAAATACCACTCCATAAACAAGACTATCACATTTTACTCCCTCCCTGTGAAGTTTCTGGAGCTATCGTCTGTAGAGGGACGCTATCTTTATTATCAGAATTTGATTATCTTTAACGATGTGATCAGAAATCGATTAGACGGAGTTGAGCACCCATCAAACGTACTGCACCCGGCGTGCGGCGTCCTAGCTCTTGACAGTTTAACGAGAAAACTGATTTACAGACAAATATACCATAGGGATCGTGGACGCGATGACATGCTCTTTAACCTCGGTAAGAAGGTTTCCTTTTAAATCGAAGATGGCTTTGATTGAAAATGACAATGTTTATTGTTTATCTTGATGAAACATTTGTCCTTGTGAAGTTCATTACAAGTGTTTGGCCGTCTGAACTGTGATATTCCGGCTGCCATCAAACGTTTGTCTTCTGTAGACGTTACTATTCACAAAGAGACAGTGAGTGAGTTGTTGATTGCGTTAATTGTACCAAAAATAAAAACTCAAAATCAACTTTCTGATATAAAACAGATATGAGACAATCTTATAGGAAATATCAGCATTAAAAAGTACGAGAAATTCAGTTCCCATGACATCAGAAACACGAGCTGATGTGATAATTTCGCCTAAACCCGGGCATTCTATTACATAGATCAAAATAATAGTCAGATCTATATCAGAATTATGTAATATGACCGATATCGTGGGAAATCAGTTTGGTGTGTTCTTTATTCAGGAATCAACACCTACTGCTTCATTTGGTGTATAACAGATCATCAATTTAATTGGCTTAAAAGAAGATTTCTGTGTAACATTATTTATTTCTCAATTCACACTTTATCTTGTGATTTTTGACAAAAAACATGTGCAATTCAATGAAATTTTTAAAATGCTGCATAAGATAAAAATATAATAATAGTATAATAATAAAATGCACAAGATAGACACGATGTATGCAGGAACAGTTTGTTGGTTTCTATTCCCTTGTCCTAATCATGTTACTATATTTCTATTTTGTTTGAAGAATTTCCATCGCTTGATTCGGACAAGTTGAACTGTTGTCTTCTAAAGAGCAACAATATTCTTCTCTTGAACTGTTTGTCAGTGAACCCATAAATAACACAATTTAAAACATTATTCAGTAAAAAGAAATGGATAGCAAAATTGTAGGCCACACCTTCTTCAAAAGACAACCGACAGAAGAAGTTCTGTACAGAATAATCAATTAGAGAAAGCACGGTATGTGGGAATATTGTTATAACAAATATAATCGTGACAGCTAGTAATGTTACCGTGGTCCTAACCAGCTTCCGGTTTATTTTCTCCTCGGAAGTACTTCCTTTCTGAGTCAATTTATCATTTCTGCGAATATTTGGAGATATTTCTTTATTTTGACGGAATTGGTATCTTATTCTTCTGATGACTTGAACATACAGTATCGTTATAATGAGGGTAACTGTGGCTCCCAGCACGTTTATCACTGCATAGTACAAAAGATGTGCTGGGGTACCCTTGTACTTGTCCATAGTGAAGCAGCGCGTGGCCTTCAACCCGGGAATTCCGATGTCGAGGCTACTGTTTCCGTAAAGAATCGGTGCAGGAACTGAAATTATCACGGAAAGAGTTAACATTCCTAAACAATATCTTGATGTTTGTGACTGAAGAATTTGTAGGGAGTGTGGTCTACAAATTTTTCGGTACCTGTCCAATGCTATTATAACCAGAATAAAATATGACGTCATCATTATGGCGTACGACAGAAATTTTCCAACTTTACAGATAATTTCGTTGTCCATAGTTACCGGTGTTATTATATTAACCATGAGATATGGCATAACAATAATACAACCAGCTAGATCCAGAACTGCGAGCCAGAGGACAAATGTTCTGTATGCCGATTTTTTAAAATCCCTATAAAAAATGGCCACCACTAAAGAATTTCCCAGGATTCCCGGCAGAATGAGGACACCGATAAGAACAAGAGCAGCCATGTTCCAATCCCGGAATACCTTGTTCAATTCTGCCATAGAAGAGTTGGCATTAAGACCGTACTTTGTTTCAATCCATAGAAAACAATTCTCCATTTTTTAATTTTTTTTTTCACTCGCTCGTACACTTGTAAAGTCTCTGCAGTGTGCAGCAAACATTATCTAATACCTAATATTTAGTATCTTATAATGTAGAGTACGCTATGTGTGTCACCGGATCTATTCAATGGATAACACTTATACAGGAAAACAGAGAACCCGCCATAGAGAGGACCGGAAACTCCTGTTTAACTCTTCTTATTTTTAGGAAATTTTAGAATTACTTTCGACTTCGGGTATAATTTTGATATACATATGTAGGCATAGCATTATAAATTGTTTGATAGGAATAACTGTCTTTTAGTATAAATCTGAAATAATTTGAAAATGATTAAATGACATTCATTTTCATGTAATCAATTTCAACTTTACATTGAAAGTATTTAAAAAACGGCTTCAATATTTGAATGTGTGGTTTGTTCTAGATAATGATAGGGATGAAATTTACCTGGATATTAGCCCACTGGACCATTTATATTACGATATGCACAAACCTGCTGAATCCCATGACACAGTAAACCATACTTTATTGTATAGATTGTATTAGTGTTGCGTTTCGACGTTTTCATTAAAATACAAGTTTAAGGACAGTCAACTCAGTTCATTATAAATATAATTCACCAGGCCTGGTTACTTAATTTGGAATCTACGTTAAGGTCAAACGACACATTCCTCAATAACATTGAATTTTTCTGAAGAATTTGTAACTGAACTTTTGCTGTTTTAATATGTCTCGAAAAAAATTGAGGTGCCTTACCAGGCATTTGTACAATATACCAGAGGGGTGTTGAAATTACTTGATTCATGACCAATGTCACAATTTTTCTTTCATTTTATTATCTAAGACATTTTGAAAACAGTTTAGAAATGACAAGATAATGTTAATTATGAATATTTTTTATGCATTACGAAGAGAGAAAAAAGAGATGTATTTGAGGAACGTGTCATCAGACCTTAAAGGAAATATCGGTGTTATTTAATTTTTGCCCTTATCAAAGGAATACGCTCAAGTATTCATCAATTGTACAAGTTTCCATTTAAGTCGTATACAGCCATAGCAAAATAATGGCCAAAAACGACTTAAAAAGAAAACTTTTGCTATTTATTTACGTGTTTACTTCTTTTGCAAAAATAATGACGTGTTACATCTAAGTCAAAGAGAGATAACTCTAATTGATATTGTAGAACGCACTGTCATTGCACAATCATTGGACATAAACTTTCAGTTTGTTGAGAAATCACAATCAGTGATTATAAAAGCAAAAGAAAAGCCTTATTTTGGTAAAGGTATTGTGACCGTAAAAATATACACAAGTATACATGTAAACTTGTGAAGAAAATCTCAGAAAAAATGGAAAATAGGCCGCCCCCGAGTGAACTTCCTATCAACACGTCTGTGCGCTTATGCAAAGAAACCACCGATATTGATGTCATAATAGAACTAACGAAACACGAAAATGCCCGTGTTAGAAGGACAGCCCTTGTAGAAATGTGTCCTTGTAGGGTCAAAAAGGACTTGAGTGATTTTTGGGCCCGGGTCCTTGAGATGGTAGATGATGTGGATCCCCTGGTGAGGAGGCAGGTTCTTCACACACTATGTGACGGCTCTCCGGCACACCTGGAAACCCAGGTAGCAGAGTCACTGGAACTGTTCAATAGAGACAGCGACGCTCAAATCCGCCGGACAGCTCATAAAGTACTGGGACACTACTGGAAGTCTGGCAAGTGGAATATACTGTGAGAACAAGAGACGGACACGTCAGAATTCTAATGTATAGCTGATTTACATCAAGCGAGATTAACTATAACAAGAAAAGGTGATTATGTAGTGGGAAATTCAATGTGAAACATCTACTTTCAAGATACAGGTGTAAAAGGTGTATAAGAACTTACCTGTAATGTTGAACGTTTGCTATTTCAGTTTGAACCTTATGTGGTCAGGAAAGTACAGGTCTACTTTGTATTATTGTTTTATGTATGTTATTTTGTTACATATTTTTATAAATTGTTATAATAAAAGATCATTTCTATCTTATTCTCAATTTTGTACTTCAAAAAATATCAAATTAATTGATGTACTTTCATGTAAATTGAATTTGATTCGTCGAGAACCATTTGTTTTAATGCAACCATGTCCTCTGGCGTGATAGAACTTGGCAACAATCAACATTGCTTGACGACGGGCGATTCTTCTTTTTTTTCCGGAGAGCTATACAGTTTTACAGTTAGATGCATATCAGAATTCGGTTTAGTAAGATTTGCTGTTTATAGAATATTACGATTAAAATATACATTAAATGTTCGGCTAAAATGATACACAAAATAATGAGAACTTCTTTATAAATACAAGTTTCACATAGTTATGTGAAATTTGAAGCTACTGAAACTATACTATATTTTTTTAAACAGTCTTTTTGTTGGGGGGGGGGGTTAAAATTTCCTCAATATTTGCAATTTTTATTTATTATTCATTATTTATTTATTTATTTATTTATTTATTTATTTATTTATTTATTTATTTATTTATTTATTATTATTATTATTATTCATTACAAACGCAAGAAGATAGATAAAGAGTTCAGAAATTCTGCACGATGAAATTGGGATGGGGGCTCAGTTTTGCTCATTTCCAGGACAGACATGTAGATATGCTCAAATTACAGCTCGTTTAGAGCAAATAAGCTTAAAAATCAAAGAGAAAAATCTGATGATGAAAATTTCTGAAAAGTTCGCCCCGGATCCCCACAAGGACTTCGCCCTTCACCAAGTTTCGGTCTAGAGGCGGCCCTCTGACCCCTTGCCTCTCAAAAATATTTTGCATCCTTCTAACGACAGTCCCTGGATCCGCCCTTGGTAGGTACATGTTCATTATACATTTGTGTGTGTGTGCGTGCATCATCTTCGCTAGCCAAGGGTTTCTGATACGCTACTCTCCTCATAAACCCTTGGCATACGGTGCTGACAAAAGACGGGATTGTTTTGTCACGTGATCATGGTGCACAGGGTGTGTTCCCCGAACGGCTACTCGCCAAAAACAAGAAGTAATTATCACACTCAGTTTCATAATTCTACTATATAAAAGAAAAAAAAAATAGATAAAATTAAGATAAATCAGATAAATTCATTCAATTTCATTTTAATTTAGAGATTTTTTTTTATTTTCAGAACTCTAATGTGTAAAAGAAAAAAAATAAATACATAAAATTAAGATCCTTTGTATTATTGTACTTAAAATAAAAAAATTTATTGTACCTTTAATATTATTTTTTCCAAATTATTAAATAGTATTGATGGAAAATTTACATATAATTATTAATAATTATTTTTAAAAAAAATCATAAATTATTTGTTCATAAAATTAACACACACATACACAAATTATCTATAAATTTCTGACTTATCTAACTCATTTATTTATCATTTTGAATGAAACCTTTTTTAAAAACTCATCATAAAATACAGAAGTTTATGCAACACTTTTTAATAATCAATAGATTTGATGTGATAAAAACAGAATCACTTTGATTTTTAATGAAGACCCAAGTTAATAAGCTAATTGATGAAGCAATGATAATTGAGATCAGTTCACTTTGAAATTTTAAATAAGAAAAACTATAATCCTTAGTGTTAAAGAAAATGATGTGCTGAACTTGCCCAATGATGCAGTCCAAGCTGTAACTACAACAACACACGCTTCAAAACAGTATATATATGACTCTGCATCTGAACTACACCTAGGATAGTGATCCCTTAGTTGTGACTAAATAAATTGTAAATATTGTAAATATGTGTGGTGTGAAAGAGTGCTTTTTTATTTATAATGAAATATGAAATGTGTTAAACAGTGCTGTTAAACAATAAAACTTCAAGACAATTTAAAGAAAAAAATCTGTTTAATTCTTAATTTTACTATGTTTTGTGCTTGTAAAATTATTTATTTAAAAAATATGTACACAATATATATATATATTTAAACTTCTGCTAAAATTAAAAAAAAAACTTAATTACAAATCCATTTTATTTTATTTTATTTTATTTAAAGTAACTAAAATTCTGGCAGATTATTCATACAGGTAAGTCTACCTGTACCCCTTAGAGGGCCCCTTAATTGAGTGTGATAATTACTTGTTGTTTATGGCGAGTAGCCGTTCGGGGAATAAGCCGTGCACAGATTGCGTCATCGACAGAAATAAAAAGCGTATTTAAAAAAAATTGTTTTTAAAGAATAATTAACAAGAAGGTATTGAGTTATGTTATTTTGTTATTTAAACATGTAAAAATGCAAATCTACATCTTCAGTATAGATTCTTAATCACATATTTTGCACGTTGCTTTAGAAATTGGATGACACCATATGCTATTCATAGAATGGCATGTTATCTTACGGATCATTGTTTACTTGCGTTTTACATTACCGATATTAAAGAGTCAAGATATATCCCGAACGCAAATATCGTCATTTACAAAAAAATCCTAACTTTTTTAACACCGTATGCCAAGGGTTTATGAGGAGAGTAGCGTATCAGAAGCCCTTGGCTAGTGAAGATGTGCGTGCATGTGTGTGAAAGATTAAGACTTGCAAATGTAAGAAGTCCACCATCCACATTTCCTTGACCCAGATTTTTTAACTTTTTGTTATTATTTTTTTAATTTTTAAATCTGCTCAGTTAAACAAAGATGAAGTATTGAAAAGAGGAATAACTCTGATTTTTGCAAGCTCGCACTGGTCTAATATTTTAAAGTATATGATTTCCGGATTACGCTATTTAAAGAAGGTAATTATGTTAATATTAATGTCCCCAAATCTCCTGAATAGATATATAGAACAGAATTTACATTTGTAAACTGAAAGAGATAGCAAAAAATTCCTTTATTACTCGTTTTAAATACATGTATAGTATTATGAAATTTTCATTATGTAAAAGTGAAAGTAGATAAAATCATAACTTTTGAATAATTAATACACAGGTTAGAAATGGATATCAGATACTGTAGTGCAACGACAACCAGGTACTTTCAGAAAGCAAATGATTCAAGAATAAATGATGAACTTTTAGGAAAATTAAGGGAACTCTCAGTCCCACCCGCAAAGTTTAAGTATCTAAAAGAACAATTAAGAAAAATGGTGACGACTCCGGAGGGATGGATGTTTCACGACCTTCCATTTAAAGTGCAAGTTCATCCTTGTTTTTCTAAATTAGACTTGGAATTCATAGGAAGCACAAGCGAAGGACTCTCTATAAGTGAAGTTTCCGAGGGTAATCATAATGAAGAGTTGGATCTAACCGCCATTTTGAGGACTATTACTGCGACAGAATCAAAGCTAGCAACCACTGACAGGACGTGGTTAGAGGTAGAATTCTGCAAAGAGAATCCAGGGTTCGTTCAATTGAAAGTTCACATGAGAGATGAAAGCGACAACTGGTGTGGACTTTGTAACATTGTATCCAGTCAAGACGGGTCCATTAACGAGTTTTATCTTTCACCAGAGGCCTTTACAGACGAGTTCTTTATGATGCTTTGTCTAAGATGTAGTATAGAAAACTTTCACTATTCAGGCTACTGCAAGCACTCTGACAAAGTCTTGGGTGCTGAAATGGAAACTGATGAAGAGGAGAAAATCGAAAAGAGTTCGGATCACTTTACATTTTTTATCGTGAATCAGGAGGGACCAGCAGTTAAAACAACTTTATTGTTTACTGAGAGTGATATTTCATTGCAGTATGATTGTTCACCAGTTATAATTTGTTCAGAATGGCCTTCTGTAGCAAACGAATTCAAAAACAGGAAAAGAATTTCCGGTTTTCCTTCGTCAGATTTTGTTGAACGTCTTACTTCCATGGGTTGCCTCATCGTACCAAAATACCCAAAAGATTCCAAAATTTTCCTTGAATGGAGACTTTCTTTCTGTTTGATTGAACGAGAGCTAATGCTTAGTCTCACAGAAACTCAGAGGATGTGTTACTTGTTATTTAAGGCAATCTGGAGACAGTTTCTTTGCCCACCTATCGGAAAGGCACTGCAATCATACCATCTGAAAAATGTATTTCTGTGGGAATGCGAACAGGTGCCCTTGAGGGATTGGACAGAAACATTAATGATAGCTAGAGTAAGAGGACTTCTTCAGAGGTTACAGTATAATCTTTTCACACAAAACTGTCCTCATTATATTCTTCCAAACAATAATTTGTTTAAAGATATTGATCAATCTTTGCTTTTCTTTGCTGGAATGAGAGTTCAAACTGCCATATTTCAATCAAGAGTGGTATGGATAGAGAACGATTCATTACTTTACCTACCACCGCACAAATGCAGGACTTCTTTAGGAAAAAGACTTCGTAATACATGCATCTCAACATTGAAATATGCTATCGAAGCAATGGTTAAAAGTGCAGTTTATGGATTGAAAAAAGACACAGATAGCTTTAAACATTGCTTGGACAGTGAAACAATTGCTACCTTAGAATCAGAACTCAGACAATCTTTCAAATCAGAATTGACGAAATTGATATCCAGCTACATCCAATCCTCGCTGGTTTTTCATCCGTATAATATCACCCGGACCTACATATGCAGTAGAGCGGACCCTAAACAACTTCTTATTGCATCAAAATCTGGTCTTCTGGATGGCATTGCTAACTTAGCAAACACTGGTATGAATTGGGGAAATATGGTAGAAGTGATAACGAGTTTGGAAATTCTGGAAACAGAAAACCTTAAAGAGTATGGATACTCTGAAGATTATAAGGACATGGAAGAACTCAAACTTTTGCTGAGAATGGGTATGGACGATTTTGGGAGATTTAACCAGTCTTCATCTGATGATGATGATGATGATGATTTCTATGATGAATTTGAAGACGACTTTGTTTGTGATGAATGTGATGAATTAATAACCGATCTAAGGTATCACTGTAATATGTGCCCCGATTTCGATATTTGTAGAAAGTGCTACACAAATATGATACATCCGCATAAATTGGATTTAGTCGAAATGGAAGCTGAAGAAAATGACGCATCTAATATGGATGAACGTACTTAAAATAAAATTTAAATCTTAGTTTTGTATGACTGATATATATATCTCTGTCCATAAAAAGGATAAAGAGACTCACACAATGATATAAAGACAGATATCAAATCGACACGATGAAAAACTTCTTGTATGTGGGATATCAGCCTAGCCTATTGTTGTTGAATAATAATGAATGTATGTAATTGTTTGGTAATAGAAAAAGAATTGATTGAAAATTATATTACGGAATTCTGAATAATTTAAAAGGAGTCTACAAGTATCGACTCAATCTTTGCAGCCTTTATGAAAAATAGATGAAAAGCCAGTAACATCAACTTATTTGTCAGTAGCCTGCCCCGGTTAAACAAAGAACATACTCTTGCATACAAATTTAGTTGGGAAACATAAACACCATACATAGGTTATATTTGAATAATACTACATATGTGTAAGATGCTGACGATGGAAAAATTAAAGTCCTCGCCTTTGTCATGTAGTTTAGTTTTTAATTGGCCATTAACGTCTATTATAGGTAAAAAATCAAAGTTTGAATCAGCTGTGACAGTCTCTGTGGACGTCTTTTACTTCAAAATTACTGGGATATTACGAATCGACATATGAATGGAAATAACTTATTATTTAGTTAAAAAGCTTTCATATATCGAAATGAAATTAAAAACCAAAGCAAGAGTTTTTAGCTTACCTGAGCTGTACGTTCAAGTGCTTTATAGCGTCACAATAAAAGTATTAAATGACGAACGTAAGGATGGACGCATAAATGTCTTATTCTTTTGGTCGACTCTTTCTGTATTAAGTTTGAAGTAGTTATGGTGAAAACTGTTGGAATTTGTGTGTCCAGATTGATTTACAGACAAAGTAGTATGATCCTGCTGAAACTGAGTTATCTCGTCACAACAAAAAGTTGTCATTGACATGCATTAAGATACATACACACAGACAGGCAAAATGATATGACCGAAAAGGTATAGATGTCTTGTTCTTGCAGTAATGATCTCTGTAAAGAATTTGAAAGTTATACGTTGAAAAACGAGTCATGGCTTAACAACTAGAGTTCATAGACAAACATTCAGACAGACAGACAACTTGATATGACCCAAAATATGTGGTTTTTCATACAAAAGTACTTTTATGTAATATTTAAAATAATGAATTTAAAAATATTTGAGTAATCGCCGCACAACAAAAGTGTTGACGCAAAGACAAACAATGTGATTACTAAATGGCTCCACATTTAATGCAGGACCCTAAAAATCTCCCTCTGAAGAATAGAAGAGACGGTCAACAAAATGATTTTGTTGATGGCCAATCACAAGTTATGACTATTTCTGAGTACCTTTTTTTGTAGAAAAGCACTTGTTTATGCGATTTCAAAAATAGTTGTATTAAGCAAAAGATCCTTTTAGTTTTTGAGGATCCACACATTTGCATTGTTTCTACCACTTCTTGAATACTAGTACCGGAGTACGTTGTAGTTTAAACTAATAACAATATACAAGACAACAAGATTTAACAGGGGTTGAAATTTTCCTGAAAAACCCACTAGCCCAGGGGCTACTGATCAGTAAAAAATTACTAGCCCAAACCTCAAACTAACTAGCCCGACAATTTTTGAAGCATAAATTAAAGTTTCAAACGCTATGGCGACAGAAACAAATTAAACTAGTTCTCAATCAAAAGCAGTCTTTACCAAAACATTTTGCGTCACGGGTCCGTTGGACTGTCAGTCAATGAATTGAGTCTGAAGTGGATTGACACGTCCACTTTATCAGTTTTTTTTTAATTTTTCCTTTTGTATTAAATATTTTAAATGCAAGTGTAAATATATTTTTGTATCTAAAATAACTAATATAACACTTACACTTAAGTTGATTGAGTAAATGAAAATAATGTAATGGCATATCTTCATTTCGTATGAACAGAGGTATGGAGGAAATTCGGATTAAGAAAAAAGACGATCATTTTTAGGAATAAACATAGACTATGGAATAAATAAGTCATGTAGCACTCCTAATTAAAAAAAATCCTGCAGAACTGAGTTGATTTTCAACTTTACTGGCCTTAAACCTGTGGGTTTTGGTAATGACTGCAAAAGAAACCAGTCTACGTAGAAAAGCGAAAGTAATATTATATAGCAATATTTTTTTTTCCATTCTGCTAGTCCGACGAACTATCGTTACATTTAAGTTAGCTAGCCCGAGCCTTAAAACGACTAGCCCCGGGCGTCGGGCTACCGTATATTTCAACCCCTGTTTAAGCCTTGTCGGCAAACACAATTTATCATTAAGTCGAATGCTAACTGACGTTTTTCATACTAATTGTTATCCCACTATTTAAACACTGAATTCTCTCCGGATTTTTCCTTTTACCCGATAATGTCAATGAGCACACGGCGGGTGTGACCGGTCGATAGGGGATACCTTGAAGACTTGTTATCCTCTACATTCATATCATTTTAATTCCTGGGGGTAATAAGAAGAAATATTTCCGAAAGCAGATGTAAATAGAGGATTCAGTCATACAGTGTAATACATGAATCTTGTCACAAGGCATATACAAATGCAAAATGAAAGCCCTCATACCAATAGTTCAAAAGTTATGGCCACGTTTAAAGTTTTAAAGTATTTTAATATATTTCAACACACTAAGGACAAGATCTAAAGTGTTGGTGAAATGCCTTGTCATAAGGAATACACATGTGAAATATTAAAGCTCTCGTCTCAACCGTTCAGAAATTATGGCAAAGTTTAAGTTTATTCAGAAGTAGGTCAAACTCTGCGATCAATGTCAAGATGTAAAAAATGGGTACCCAAAGAAAGGTATTGTCACAAGGAATACCCATGTAACATATAAAAACCCGACCATAAACCATCTAAAGGCATGAACAAGGTTAAAGTTTTACAAAAGTAGGCCAAACTCCAACGTCATGAGGTCAAAAGCGTCGGTACCATAAGAAAGGTCTTATCACAAGGAATACACATATGGAATATGAAAGTCTTACTACCAACCGTTCAAATGTTATGGCCAAGTTTAAAGTTTCTGTGGACAGAAGGACAGACAACAAACTACATGCCCCCGAATCTTCGATTACGCGGGCATAACGAGTCCCATAATGTAACAATGGAAAGGACTTTAAGCGCAAACACTTACCTTAATTACAGCACTGATCTCAAATTGAAGCTACAATTCATAAAATTTATATGTACTTCGTATATACATGTGTAATGATCCTTCAATATGTTAGACTCCTTTTTCAGCGAAACTGTACAGAGCCGCAGTGGTCTATTATCCATTTTATCGATTGTAGTAACTAGAATAATGAGCTTTGGTTTAGTCTTTTTATGTATCAGAATGAGATTTATTAAAATTTAGTATCAGTATAAAGCAATATGAGCACTGGTACAGGATATATTTGTTCAAAGTTTCGATGAAATCGGACCAAGCCAGTAAACGGAACAATATTTTAAAAGAAATGCACAGAATTTTCTAATTTTATGTTGTGTAACACATTTTATTGTAGATTAGAATAGTGTGTATAAAGTTTTATTGCATTTAGAACAAAACGTAAAGAAAAGCGACTATTGTGACAACATCGTTTGTCGGCATCTAACACCGATATTCAAAGTTATGTATCTTATGGTAATTTACTTAATGTGTCATACAATTCATTACCAGAATCTAGTCCTAATCTAGTCTTCTAATGTGCCAAACCCATATAGAGTATTTCTGTGTAGTCTACCTATACTACAAGTAGTATACGTGACAAAAACTGTAGGAGGAATATAGCATTTTGGGGAGATAGTTTACGGACAGAGGACGGGAAACAGATCATCGCGCTTTGTCTTCGAATATGAAGAAAAAACATATTTCGTTATACAACATGTATTTTTTTTCTAAAATAAAAGGGATATTTTAAAGTAAGTCCGGTAGAATTAGGTTGACCTTAGATGTCATGGAAAAGGAGAAAATGTGTTTTTTAAACACGAGGCCCATGGGCCACAACGCTCACCAAGGTCAATATGGCCCTGTTGTTCTTCATCAGCAGATTTCTTCTCCTATACGATTATGAAATCTGACAAAAATTGTAGGAGGAATAGCGTTTTCAAGGAATTTCACAGAAATTTCTATTTTTAGTTACCATGGCAACACTATTCATCAAACATAGGTAATCAAAGATTACGAAGCTCACCTCGACGAATGTTAATATAAGTAATGCAAATCTCACATCATATTTTCTTTATAGTTAATGTGCATCCTGAAAACAATATTCATGCAAGTTCTGTGTAAGTAGGTCTTATAGTTCATTGGGAATTGGCCTGTTCCCAAAACTTTTAATCTGTTTACTTATCAGGATAATGTCTTTCATCCGAAGCAAGTCCGGAATTGTCCATCCTTAGATGCATCATTCATGCAAGTTCATCATAACAGGCCACATAATTATATACCTACTGCAAAAACATTGACATGGTCACTCATCTGGAAAATGTAGGTCAGATCCAGCATCCGAAGCAAGTCTGGTAGTGTCCGTCGCTAAATGCATCATTCATGCAAGTTTGGTCCAGGTAGGGCTTATAGTTACTTGGGAATGGACCTGCTCCAAAAACTTTAACCTGGTCACTCATCTGGAAAATGTAGGTCAGATCCAGCATCCGAAGCAAGTCTGGTAATGTCCATCACTAGATGCATCATCCATGCAAGTTTGGTCCAGGTAGGGCTTATAGATACCTTTACGTAGACAACGAGAAGAATTTTGGATAAGAAAGCTAGGGACAGCCTTTCCCTATGGATGTAATGACAATGTAGATAGTGTTGGAAATCTTTCCAGTCCACAGTGTAACAATGTAAATGTGATGGGACTTTTTAACCATACACAGAGACGTAAGCGTAGTCGTGGGCATAGGTCTTACAATAAACCTTTAATACACGATGTCTCTTTTGATTCATTACTACCTTACGTAAATCAACAGTTAGGTCTACATCATATTCGCACCAAACTTTACTCTGTCCCTTTGAAACTTTTAAATAGTCTTCTTGAAAAGGTCAAGGAAAGTCCATTTTTTGATTCCTCGACACCAGAATATAGGCTCGGATCTGTAGTTATGGATATTGCCAATCATAGGCTTTTTAAACCCCCGCGTTTTACTGAAGAAAATGCAGCTAAAACAATCCGTTTTTTCCTTAAACTTCAATATGCCAACAAAGGAATTGACGCGGTTAATATAAGTAATATTCTTAATCACAAAAGGGTCCAGTCTTGTATTCCACCATATTTCAAGTTAAAGACTACACCTTGTATTTCCTACAAATATACATCGACTATTGCTTCCAAACTTTTTAATTACAAGAAAACTTTACAGGGCCTGGATATCGAATATCTGAAACATAATCCTCCATTATATTAAATGTATTTTAGAGGAACTTGGATTTAATTCTACAAGTGGTAATCCAACTTATACTCATAGTTCCCTTTCTAAGGAAGAAATTCTTCAAAATCATATGTCAGTTTTAAATATTTTTAATATTCCAAACAACCAAAATGAATTCGAATTACCATATTTATATTGGATTTCGAAACTTCATAAAAATCCTTACAAACACAGATACATAGCGGGTTCCAGTAAATGTTCAACCAAGCCTCTACCTTTACTCCTCACTAAGATATTAACAGTGGTGAAGGAGAAACTTCAAGAGTACTTTGCAACAATATATTCGAGAAGTGGTGTAAATTAGATGTGGATACTTAAAAATTCCAAGGAACTTTTGGAAAATTTGAAATCACAAGATTTTACCACAATCAACAGCTTAAAAACTTACGACTTTTCAACTTTATACACAACCATTCCCCACGATAAATTAAAGTCCAGGCTTTTTGATATCATTGACAGCTGCTTTTTCAATAAAAATGGAACTCGTAAATATACTTACCTTGTCATTGGTCATTTGCAAAATTATTTTGTTAAAAAACATTCTGATTGTACACACAAGTACTCTGAAGTTGACATTAAAAAGATGCTCGAGTTTCTGATTGACAATATCTATGTGGTTTTTGGAGACCAGGTCTTCCAACAATCTATTGGAATTCCTATGGGTACCAATTGCGCCCCGTTGTTAGCAGACCTTTTTTTTGTATTCATATGAAGCAGAATTTGTCCAAAATCTTGTACGTGAAAAGAAGAAAACACTTGCTGTGGCGTTCAACTCGACATTTAGATATATCGACGACGTATTGTCAATTAACAATGGCTATTTTCATTCTTATGTCGATACGATATATCCTGGTGAACTTGAGATAAAAGATACCACAGAGTCTGACACATCTGTTTCATATTTGGATATTTTATTGAAAAAGACGTTAATGGTAATCTAACAACCAAGCTTTATGATAAACGTGATGACTTTAACTTTTCAATCGTCAACTTCCCTTACTTATGCAGCAATATACCTTCATCACCTGCATACGGGGTATATATATCTCAGTTCATTCGATACGCAAGAGCATGCTCTACGTATGTACAATTTCTAAAACGAGGTAAATTATTGACAAATAAGTTGATGAAACAAGAATATCAGCTGTCTCGTTTAAAGTCATCATTTCGTAAGTTCTATGGTCGATACAATGACCTTGTCAGCAAATACAATTTATCATTGAGTCAAATGCTGACTGACGTTTTTCATACTAATTGTTAGGCCATTATTTACACACTGAATTGTCGACGGATTTTTCCGTTATTTCCCGATCATGACAAGGAGCACACGGCGGGTGTGACCGGTCGGCAGGGGATGCTCACTCCTCCATGGCACCTGATCCCACCTCTGATGTTTGGAGGTCCGTGTTTGCTCTGCTCCTATTTTGTATTGTATAATGGACTTTTGAGCTTGAATACTGTTCGTTATCTCCATATATTTCATACTTGGGAATGGACCTGCTCCAAAAACTTTAACCTGGTCACTCATCTGGAAAATGTAGGTCAGATCCAGCATCCGAAGCAAGTCTGGTAATGTCCATCACTAGATGCATCATCCATGCAAGTTTGGTCTAGGTAGGGCTTATAGTTACTTGGGAATGGACCTGCTCCAAAAACTTTAACCTAGTCACTCATCTGGAAAATGTAGGTCAGATCCAGCATCCGAAGCAAGTCTGGTAGTATCCAACCCTAGATGCATCATCCATGCAAGTTTGGTCCAGGTAGAGCTTATAGATACTTGGGAATGGACCTGCTCCAAAAACTTTAACCTGGTCACTCATCTGGAAAATGTAGGTCAGATCCAGCATCCGAAGCAATTAAGTCTGGTAGTGGACTTGCTCCTAAAACTTTAACCAGGACACCGACGCTAACGCCGACGCCGGGGGTTTAGCATAAGCTCATCTCGACTTCGTCGAGGTAAGCTAAAAACCGATGCACTAAAGTATGAATCTTAGTGCAGTCTACCTGTGAGCCAAGTTATATTGAAATCAAAAACAAAAATTTAGGAGGAGAAGCATTTGAAAGGAATTTTACAGAAATTTCCATTTTTAGTAACCATGGAAACACCATTAATCAAAATTAAAAAAAAAAGACGCTCTAAATTATGTATCTTCGTGTAGTCTACTTGAGTGCAAAGTTATATTGAAATCCGACTAAAATTGTAGGGGAAGTACCATTTTAAACGAATTTCACAGAAATTTCTATTTTTAGACACCATGGCAACACCGTTCATCAAAATCAAAATCCAATGCTGTAAATTATGTCTCTTAGTGTAATCTACTCGTGTGCCAAGTTATAATGAAATTAAATCAAAACTGTAGTAGGAGTAGCGTTTTGAAAAAATGTTTACAGACAAACAGCTAGACGGACGGACGACGGACACCTTACTATCGTATAAGCTCTTCTGGTCTCTGACCAGTATATCTAAAAGAGACTTCAATGTACAACTAAAATTCCTGTCCATCATTTCTGAAAAATGAAAGAAAAAGTGAGCAAGCTCACATACCCCACGTTCCCCCAAAACTCGACAATGCAACACATAATGAATGGCACATAGCATTTTAAATACACAGTATAATTCAAAAAAGGGCATTACTTGCAAAAAATCATCACATCAAAACTTCTTGCATATAAGGACATTCAAATCTTTATATGTTACAAATTTAATTGGGTTGAAGTTTCTAGATAAGTAATGGAATCAAAAGTTATTGGTAATATTCAAATCTATACATTATGTCTGAAATACCTACAAAGTTTCAGGAAATTCAGTGCAGGAGTTATGCTGACAAACTGTTATTTAAATTCCTCAGTGATTACGATTTGTTAAATGAGTGTAAGTCCATGTCCAACACGTAACAATTTACACATTTAAATAATTGATGGAAACAAAATTATGATGTAGTCATATGAATTTGTTTATATACTGTACTTCTGAAATTATTTAAGGCAAAGCACCAATTTGAGGGGGGGGGGGGGGAAAGAACTATCCAAGATTGTGTGTGTGTGTGTGTGTGTGTGTTAAATCATTAATATTTTGATCTCAAAACTCAAAATCAATCGGGGTCTTTTAAGGTCATAAAATATTTCACATAAAATTTCATTACAAAAGCTGATTCCAGTGGATTTCCTTATTACCTAGCTGGAAAGTTTCTTCAATAATAGGCAAAACTCTTAAGGCAAAAATAATGGAATCGGAATTTCCTGGTAATATGCACATCTACAAACTGTGTACTAAATATATGCAATGTTTGACCAAATTCTGTGCAGCGGTTTAAGAGGAGCTGCGCTGACAAACTGTTCATCTATATTTTCAAGATATGGCCAAAAATCTAAGTTGAAAAGTGCCGGAATTCCCAGAAAAATAATGGAATCGGAATTTCCTGGTAATATGCATATCTACACATTGTGTGCTAAATATCTGCAAAGTTTGACGAAATTATGTGCAGCGGTTTATGAGGAGTTGCCTGACAAAAAAAAAAAAACAGGACTGACGGACTGACCGACTCACTGACTGACTGACGGACGGGTCAAAAACATTATACCTCACGCAACTTGTTGCGTGGTGTATAATAAAAATCATTAAGATTGTGCAAGATATTTCAGAGCAAATGCTCGGACAAAACTATTGGTCTAGAAAGAAATATGCCATCCAACTTCGATCGGAACTGAAGACGATGAAATAAAGAATAGCAAGGAGTTAAAAAAAACGACGTCGAACACAATATACTGAAATAGTTTTCAATAAAGAAAGTTTTAAAAACTAAATTTGAATTTTTATGTTTCTCTTGTTGCAATGCGTAGCACATAGTAATGTTCAGCATTCAATTATGTATTAAAAAACAAGTAAAACTCTTCTTAAAATTTGGAGTTGATTCTAATCCTCGAGTGTCTTAGTTTCCTTTAAAGCACTGATTTTCTTCTCACACTGTTTTAAACATTTTCGAAGATTTTTGATTCTTTCTATTACTCCAGTTTCCCTTTCAGTTTCTTCTTTTGTTGTATGCGTCTCATTTTCAACCTTTATCTGATGTAGTACTTTACTTGGAAAATCATCAGAATTTCCTAATCTATACTCTTCCGAAGGCTTAACAGAGGGAATCTTATTTGGAGATGGACCAAGAGACTGGTATCGTTTATATCTAATAGCGACGTCCATTTCACATTTGTTTTCGCAGTTCAGCAAGTCTTGTCTCACCAAAGAAAATCCCTGGTCACCATTATCTGATTCATGTTCTGGAAAACATCTTTTCCTGTTATTTGAACTTTTGACTGTGTCCAAAGTCTCAGCATAGTCTTCTGAAATAGGTTCATCTGTAACATATTCTATTTGTTCAAACAATTCTTTCTGTCTACTCAGTACATTATAATCATCAGATTCATCACCGTAGCCTTCTAACACAGGTTCCTCTTTAACTGCTACTAAATTCTCTAGATTATCTTGCATAATTTCTTTCTCAAAGCCAGGTAATGTCTCATCGTCACTTTCAATTTCCGTTTTAATTTCATTAGTTTGCAGAATGACCGTATTTTCGTTTTGCTCCTCACTGAAAACAACTCCATTGGAAGAACTAAAGTCTCCCTCTCTGTCACTCTGAAAATGTAAGTCCTCTTTTGCGGTCATAGACAGATTTTCAACCGAACATTCGTTCAGTTCCTTAGCTTCAGAGTAACAAACGCCCTCAGATGTTTCAATGCCATTTATTTCTGTATTCAATGCATTTTCTTTATCAATAATGGCTTTTTTCTGTTTTGGCAATGAGATTTGTCGGAGTGGTATTCCAAACTCGCGACATATCCGCTTCCTTTCTTGTGTAAGCTTTTTAATCTTTGCGTTCAATGACAAACAAACAATTTCTTGTCGACAACTTTTACTACATTTTTCATCAATCCCTTTCAAATGCATGTTTTCTAGACTGAGAGATTTAAGTACAACTCTAGAAAATTTTCTCAGCTTTGGATCACCCCATGGATCATGAAAGTTTTCTGGCCAACTCCAAAAGTCTACCTCGTCTATAGGTATGGTAAACATCTTCAAAGCTTCGCGCCACATCATTCCCCTACATCTGTGCTTGATTTTCTGAAGTCTTGGAATATCTGTGTATCGTTTTTGATGCTTTGACGATTTTGATCTAACACGATCATTAGATATTTCTTTCAGTGTTGCCACGTTCTCCTCGCTTTTTTGATTTAAGGTAAAAACGCCTCCTATTCTTAATGGGTTTTCCTCCTCTGCTTCATATGTGTTGACGTTTGGCGTTGGGCTGTCTGTCACCTCCAAATTTTTTACGTGACACGTTCTCCTCCTTGTCGAAAAAGGCACATTTTCTGTAATTTCAAATGCTGGGTCCTGCATCTGTTTTGCAATACACTCTGCGAAAATTTTATCAGTCTCGTATATCACTTCTAAGTAAACACCATCTTTTAATTCCGCTGAAAACAATTTTTTGAAATAACAACCATTAGCTCCTTCTACAACCAAATACTTCCCCTTTAAGGTTTTCTTTGATATATGGTAAAATTTACGTAGAGGGGTCAGAGTTTTATTGTGGCTGTAATACGAACCGTCTGTAGCTACATGAATTTTCACATCTGGAATAATTGTTTGAATGATATTTGGTTTTGTATCTAACAAAGACCTCTTGGGGTAATTGACAACTCTTTCATGTGGAGCATTTCTGTTTTGTTTCCGTCCAGGGTGAACTGTGTTAACAACAACTTGAGAAGGATATTTAAGTTGTCTAGTGGCTTGGTATTTCTGAAAGTTTTCATTTGGAGGCACTCCTCTTACGCTGAATATCGTTGAAAAATTGTTAATTAAATCTGGTCTGCCTTGTCTGTTGTCTTCCTTGCCTTCATTGCAAACCATGTATTCTGGTTCATCATCATAATAGGGCTTTTTTACCACCAAGGTTTTATATGGCTTCGGTGCGCCACGTTGTGAATGCAGAATGTACGATTCTGATAATTTTTCTTCTGCCACAGAGCCTGTTTTAGTGTCATGCACATATTTTCTAATGTGTTGAATAATCATTCCACTATTTTCAGATGGGTGAGGTTCTGCTAGGTTCTGAATGGGGATATCAACAGTTTTTAGCATTTTATTCCCTCCATTTCTCGTGGTTTCTTCTTTTTCTTGTTGTGAAATTGGAAGACTGTTTACATTTGGGTTGTCAACTTTAAACTGATGGAGAATGTTCTTTGAGGTCTCTGCACGATTAAGCACTGACTGTATCGACATTATTCCGCTCTTTGTTACCAAAAACAATTTTTCTTTATTAGTTTCAGTAAGTGTGGCAAATAAAGGAACTGTAGCCTGACAAGGTGCTTTCAGTGTTGTCTTTGGACTGTGCACCACCAAAGGCCCATGATTTGTTGTCTGTGGGTTGTATTTCGTATGAAGTTCATCATTTGTTTTGGTTTGCCTGTGGATTGCAATAGGTGTTTCTTTTATTTTGTTCAAAATTTCCGGGACCCTGTATATTTTAATTGGTCCATTCTTTGTGTGTAGAGTCAGATTTGATCTATGTTTTAGACCAATGTCACTGCTTTCTTTAGAGTAAGTATGGTCCTCTGTAATAACCTCGATGATCTTTTTACCAATCAGGCTGTACGTGTGGTCGTGGAATATTTGCTCTCTGCGGAACTCCACTGCTGATAGATTGGCAAAGCATTTCACAGGTTGTACTAGATTAGGTTTTCGCGTCTCTAAAGTATATGTAAAATCTGTAGGCATTTCCGTGGTTCTACTTGTGTTAAAATTTTGTAACTGTTCATTGTCTGCATAGTTCGCGTCACCTATTTCAAATTCTTTATTGATTTCAACCGTAAAATCAAGATCTCCCTCTGAAAATTCAGAAAATAAATTTTCACTATTGTCATGGTTTTTTCTAAGACTGGTGTTTGTGTGAAATAGATTACACGTTCCACTGATCTCTGCTACGCACTTTGGTTCAGTTTCTGCCTCTCTTTCACCAATCGTTTCTTCTTCCAAACTGGAATTACTTTCGCGAGATCTTTCACTGAGGCACTTAAATGTAGATATGTTGTTTCCACCAAGTTCATAACTGGCACAGTAGGAGTGCTCCCTGAGACTATCCTCCTTGGTTGTAACAATTAATAGATCTGATACCGTGGTACTGCTCTTCAAATTCACATCATCAGACTGGCACAGTGGCAGATCGTCAACATTCAAGTCTTTCCTATCATTTTCCAACTTTGTCACTTCACATGATTCAAATATAGGACTAGTACGACCATTAATTGCCATTGAGCTTTTCTCTACACCTACTTCTTCCTTATGATTATTACCTATTACACTGGTGTTTGTGGAAAACACATTAGGCATGCCGTTTATCTCTGCTACAATTTTTGGTACGGTTCCTGCCCCCCTTTCACCACTCATTTCTTCTTGCTTACTGGAATTACTATCGTTGGGTTTTTCTCTAATGCTTTTAAATGTAGACAAATTGTTTTCATCGTGTTCATAACTGGCATTGAAGGAATGCTCCTTGAGACTATCCTCCTTGGTTGTAACACTTAATAGATCTGATACCATGGCACTTCTCTTCAAATCCACATTATCAGACTGGCACAGTGGCAGATCTTCAACATTCAAGTCTTTCCTGTCATTATTCAAATTGGTTTCCTCAGTTGATTCAAATCTAGGACTACTACAATCATTTACTTTCATTGATCTCTTTTCTACATCTTCTACTTTTTCCTTATGATTATTACTAAGTTTCAATTTGTTGTCTATGTCGTCCGTTGCAGAGGCTTTTTTTGGTTGATCTTGGACAAGTTTTACAATGTTAGCAATCTGTTGTAGATGTGTTCCTCTTTCATTTAGATATTCATCGAGAATTTTTTCGCCAAGTAGCTGGACGGGCTCAAGTAATTGGGAATTGCCACTTTCTTGATCTTCACTGTCTTCGTAGTCAACGTTTGGATACGATTTTGTCAAAACCTCGCCATTGTCGTCTTCGCTTTTTTTCCTGTCTAATTCATTTTTCCTTGCCAAAATTTCCCCCTTCTCTAAGGCTTCACAAAATAAAATTTGCTTTTCAGATGAAGCGATGAGAGGATCGTCTTTATCTTCCCTGAGGACGGTGTGACACAATTGTGTTGATTTGGTTGGAGTTTTTATGGTGTTCTCACCAGTAAAAGAATTAGACTCCATTTTCTTACAACTGTTTAAACTGTTTGTTTGGAAGACAGTATACTTATCTTCATAACAATGGGGAAAATTTGATGTATTGGTATTCTCTGTATATAAAGTATTGCTATCTTTTGAAACAGTCTTATCAACAACTATTTCTTCATCTACCTTTTCAGAATATTTTAAAGGTAAATCATCAGAATTAAATGTATCCTGGAGACCTTGGTTTGTAGGTAATGCAAATTTTGCACCCTGTGAGGCCTCATAGACCACATAATCTTGAAAAAAATCTGTCAATGTTTCACATAATGATTCTCCTCTGTTTACATCTTCCCTTGGAGTAGCAGAGTTTGAATCGAAGCCGATTACATCGAAAGCTTCATAACTGTGGTTGAGCACTTCCGTGGTACCATCTGCGTCATTAAATGCACCACTGGCTAGACAGTAATCACGGAATTTTTCATGTTGTTCCGAAGATTCATGCCTTTCCATGACGTCATTTTTTGGAAGTTCTTTGATGACGTCATTACTTGGAAGTTCTTCGCTGACACCATTATTTTGTAGGTCATCGTTTACAATTTGTTCTTTGACAGTGAATCCTTTAACATCCATACTTCAATCCATCATTATCAAACTGGTTCAGTATTTCAAATTTTCTGGGGAAAAAGAAGAAATGATATTTAGTACATCATTTCCCTATTTCATACGTGTGTCATGGTTTTTTCTGTACTCTTAAAATTTGAATTTCAACGTTATATAATACTAGTACTTATAAGCATGACTTCTTTTTCATTACCATTTAAAACCAGGACACAGTAATTTTATTCATTCATATAATTTTTCTATATATTTAGACATTATGGCTTTACGGAAGTACGGAAGCCCATTTAGGACCTATCAAAAAATATTTTTGAATTCGAAATAACGAATAGTTAAATTTGATATTACGAATTTAATTCGTTATAACAATTTCTCTGAATTCTTAATAAGGAATTTAATCTGTTATAACAAATTAGTTCACTTCGTTATAACGAATTCAAAAATGTGTTATAACGAATTAAATTCGTTTAAACGAATTCTAAAATTTCTTATAACAAATTAAATTCGTTTAAATAATTTCTAAAATTTGTTAGAACGAATTAAATTCATTTAATCAAATTCAACAATCAGGGCCTACAGAAAAATATATGAATTCGATATAACGATTTGTCGAATTCATTTTTAACGAATTTAATTCGTTATAAAAAATTTCAGACTTTGATTAAACGAATTAAATTGTTGTAACAAATTTTAGAATTCGTTTAAACGAATTTAGTTCCTAATAACAAATTTTTGAATTCGTTATAACGAAGTTAACAAATTTGTTACAACAGATTAAATTCGTTCTAACGAATTCAAAGAAATTGTTAAAAAGAATTAAATCCGTTATAACAATTTCGAAAATTCCTTATATCGAATTCAAAAATATTTTTGAAAGGTCCTAAATGGGCTTCCGGAAGTCCATTAGAGACCTATCAAAAAATATGTTTGAACTCGATATAACGAATTGTCGTACTTGTTCACACGAATTTAGTTCGTTTTAACAATTCTTTGTTAAATGAATTTAATTTGTTATAACAAATTGGTAGAATTCCACGGAAGCCCATTTAGGACCTCCGTCAGAATTCGATAGGTTTGACTTTTTTTCATGATGAATTCGGGGGGGGGGGAGGGGAGGGGGGGGGGCAATACGATGAAAGTTTTCTAAATATGTTATTTTTCAAAGTAGAGGCCCTAACAATAAGCGTGAAGGTATAGTATACAATAATATGGATTAACAAAATAAATTATCATCATTCATCTCGGACTATAACGTTTTATTTCCACTATGGAAGAGTTATACTTCTTAGTGCGCTCTTTTGTGAAAAAGTCGGAAAATGTACAAATCTCGCGGGATTTCTGGGACAAACGTAACGTAAACATGTAAAAAATATGTTGACTGGCGATGAACAAATCCTAAGAAAATGCAAATATTTTATTGTTGTGGACTTTATATACATCAAGAGTAGGAATGACACCGATATCAATTTATATCTATTGTTGATCGTAATGTATCTATTTATCGTATGGTACATCTAAATACAATACACATGCCTCGGAAATATCGTATTTTTTATTAATGGATGATAAATTTAGGGTTCTCGCTCTCTTACATATGTGTTTTAGTTCTTCTATTCTTTAATTGGAATGACAAATACATTTAACATTTAAAATTGGATTGAGATTGGCGTGTTTTGTATTATCCACAACACCATGCTGTCCCAGTCAGACGACCAAACGCGCCTCTAATTTTGAAGAGTTCACTAATGGAAATAGAACGTAAGATGCAACGTTTTTAAGAAATGCAATGCTATTTAGTTGAAAAACACAAAAAAGGATCGATATTGTTTCATATTTGAAATGTTCCTGGACGAAAAGTTCTCCAATTTTATGCAGGTTGTGCAATCGACAAAAATATTTGCTTTTCAGCTTTGAAGGTGGCTGAATTTCCCCCCCCCCCTTTTTTTTTTTATCAATTCAGAATTAAACCTCTACTAAATCATTTTTACTTAAACACCTACATACAGACTAGCAAAAATTTTAATAGTGTTCGACATTTATTGACTGGGTTCGACTGCAACTTGCGTTTTGTCGGACCCAAGAACCAACCAGTTTTCTGAGGCTGTTAGGCCGAAGGCAAACAGTTTGGTTCGAGAGGTCGATAAAACCCTGTTGCCTTCGAACCCAGTCAATAAATGTTTTGCTATACCTTTTACATTTTATTTTAACTAGAGATGTCAACGAATATTCGAACATTCGAATATTCATTCGATGAGTTGATATTCGAATATGACTTTAAGATTCGAATATTCGGTGTTTTTCAGATTTCACAAAAAAAAATAATATATTTTAATAAGAACAATGCTGGAATTATCCCCATTTTATTTACTAGCGATCCCCTGATTTCTTTCACTACTTTCTTATCTTATAGATCTTCTAAATTATTTCATTTTGAATAAGTATAAAAGAAATAAACAAGCATTATTAATGTATAACACAAAAAGTACTTTCAATAGTTTAATATGATCGGATCTAGAATCGAGGACAACGATCGAAATGAAACCCTTCTTGAATGTCTAAAAGACGTGAAGAGTGTACTTATGAAAATAAATTTTATTGATCATTTAAATACACCTTCCATAGAATCAGCCTGTAATATTGTTAAAGGGCTCAATTTCAGAATAATGCATCAATTACTTGATTATCTCTGGATGAATATATTCCTAAACTTTAAAATCATTATCGGGAAATTAATGACCTAGGACAATTGTCTATATGGAAGTGTTTGTTTATATTTTCAAAACATTGTATCAAACATTATATTATATCCCTTATTAATCAGATAATTGTAAGTCTTAATTACGTATATTTAAAACTGAAGAATAAACGACAATCTTTCCCCTGGTTAGATTACTGGTTCTTCAGTTTGAGCTTGTATACATATCATTTGTTAAAATTATATTTCGGTTGTATACACTTAAATCAATTATTTATTTTAAACATTGACAAATATCAAATGTAGAATTCCTTATAGTATACCTACAAAAGTCTACATCCAATTTTACTTCCAAATACCGACGCAACACCTGCCATGAGAGTTTGATGATGTGCATTTGAAATAAACCAGATTTCATTTATTTTATCGAATATTCGAATATATTCGAAAACTTTCATTGAATATATGAATATGAATTATTGACAAAATTGACATCCCTAATTTTAACATATCTTGCGCTGGTTTTCATGTTTGCGATAATTGATAAGATATAGCTGATCCCGCCTACAGTATGACATAAAATAAACGTCATACCGGTCCAATATCTCATCGACAGGTCCTATATCTTACTTAGCAGTCCAACATCGTTTTTTTTAATTTATTTCATTATTTTTATTTTGACCCCCAGAAGCTGAAAAAACACTGGAAATGTTAAGCTTTTATTTTGTACAGATTTATAAAGGACACAATATTTAAAGATATAACAATATTGTTTCTTCGAATCGTTGATTTAATGAATTAAAGAGTATTATCCTCTCCCAAAAAGTGCAATTTATTTATGAGACTGGTCTTATTGTTTTGTGCTATTATCCGTGAAGGATTTGTCAAGTACTTCAAAGTACAATGTACATTTACAATTAGAACAGTAATTATTTCTATTCAATTTCTATAACAATTCTAAATTAAGGGATTTATATCATATATCATATTTATATCATATATCTCATTCCCTAACATTTCTTTAAAGGACTTATCGCACGATCTTTCAAAAATCGTAATTTTATGAAAAATATTATCTACAACCTTGTTTATTAAAATACTGAATACAATAAATGTTGTATAAAGCACATTTTAAGAGATATTGAGAGTTGAAATTCAAATACGGCAATATGCATATTTCAGTCGGATTTCGGCGAAATACTGCTCTGACGTCATAGGCGACAATTCAGTGATAGAGAGATGAGAATATGCACACTATTTACGGAGTTATCAACGACAAATGCAGCTTAATTACGAAAAATGATGAAAAAATTAATTCCTAACGTGCTTTTCAATTACTATAGAAACATTAACTAGTTCTAAGGTATAAGGCTTTTGAGATATTTTCGTTTTTTTTATTCGAAACATTTTGAATCTGTACAGCTCCGATTACGGTAATGAAAGGACTTATCGACTCGATATTTACTTTTATCTAGAATGTCAGGTTAAATGTAAAAAAAAAAAAAAAAAAAAAAGAGAGAAAATCTTTTAAATGTTGACAAATGCATTTAAGATTTATCTTAACTCTAAAAAATTTTTCTCAAAATGTAGTAGTAGCAATTTATTGAACTTTGACTTTCTATACTAGTATACTTTATGCACTGACACAGTCTTCCGATTTAGAATCAAAATGCATTAAATTTCCGTAGAAAATATCTTCATGGTCCTGGTTATTACGATACTGAATCATTTTAGTAATGACAAAAAATAATTAAAGCACTGTGGAAGAAATGAAAGTAAGGTAAGAAATAACTCCATGGAAATACTTCAACATACTCACCAAATAAGAGATATTTTCCTATATTCTTTGCATATAAAACTGAAGAAATTTTCATTTATTTAAAATGACTATATCAATAAAGGCATCATTAAATTAAATCTGACCGCCTCATTTTAGTAGCAAAGTCAGATCGGTCGTTTTTTCCCTAACCATTTAGGATAGAAAATACTGTTATTATTCGTGCGATTCGCACTGATTCCTACTTCTATGTTGTAATATTATCGGTTTTTTTCTTTGCTGCATAAAAAGATAATACCACTGAATCATTAGTAGATGATATTTGATAATCGAATTGGAGTAGAAAAAATTTACTAAGAACATATATAGGATATAGGATATCCCGAATTTCCTAATTTTCTTAACTTTTTGAGGAACTATCGATGCTTCGTATATTTAAGCTTTTCTTCATGTTGTCATATGGAGATAAAAAAATTGATACAAAAACACAAAATATTGACCATTAAATGAGAGAAAGAAATTTTGGGGGGGATTTATTACTTATATCTTCTTATTAATTGAAGGCTCTAAAAGGTTACGGAAATTGTAGTTTGTCTGGATAGTCATATTTATCTCATATAGCCTAAAAATAAAGTATATCGACTTATAGATACCCTTTACTTCAGAAAATCCTTAGAAAAGATCTTTATTATTATTCAAATTGTGAACAAAATTCTTTGTTCTAAAAAATAATATTTTTTCAAGAACAGTCCTTGTATCATTTTAAGCCAAATTTACCATTTTTCACGTCAAGTTGAACAACTTTAAAAAAAAAAAGAAAGGAAAAATACTATCTTTTAAATTTCGAAGATATTAAAATAAATAGCAGATAAAGGACTTTTTATACTGAATATTTTCATATGCAGAACACTAGACAAGAACTCCTATGAATGTGAACATACTAAAACAAGTCCTTGGGACTTATTAGCACCTCATTTTTGTCCTTAGCATTGTCGTGCTATTCATAATATTGACGAATTTTGGTACGTCAATCAACTTATATACACAGTTTTACAGACAAGTAGCATCTTTCATTCTTGGTAAAACTAAGCAAGCAAAATTCCATTATACACATCAATCAATCATCAATTTCATTTTCATTCTTATGCATGTAGCTCATGCTTAAGTTTGATGAGATATTTACATGTGAATAAAAAATATGATATACAAAAAAGACTAAAAACGTGCACACAGCACTGACGCATACCACATTTTCTGCAACACACAACTGCACTGTTTGGACGCCATTATCCTTCACGTTCCCGGAACCAGTTTTCCGGAAGTCAATGCCAGATTTACTTGCGATGCAGGTCGCCATTATTATAAACGTAATAATAACCAAGATCAGTTTTATCCTACAGAAATAAAAAATTTAATTTAGGGGCCTAATTTAGGGGCCTAAGGTTTTTAAGTGGGTTTAATGACGAAACAAGAAAGGTATAATGAAGTTCATTACTAAATGCTCTCGAAAATAACAACAATGGATTTCGTAAATGGGGCTCCACAGGGGATATTGAATTGTTACACTAATTCTCATAGTAATGTGTATTGATCATTTGCTTAAGTTTGTTGAAGTATTGGAAACTTTTTCATACAATCTACCTAATCATTTAAAAATACTGGATTCAATAATACAAAGTTACAAACGATATTTTGAGAACATAAATGTGATATTAGGAGTTTTCTCCCTTTGACCATTACCGACCTTTCTTTAAGAATAAATCTAGACGTTGAGATCGGATTTCAGCGCTGTAATACCTTCACCCAAGCAGATTATTGTGAGGTGGTAAGGACTTGTTTACCAGTTACAGGAACCATCCCCTGACCTTGTCCGAATTCCTACGGTTTCCTATTCAAAATATTTACACTATTTTTCTCGATCACCTGCTAGAGCACTAGGTGACCAGTGCCTGTTTAAGATTTCCAAAATATTTCTATGCGGTATGTTTTATTTTTATTTATTTATTTATTTATTTATTTATTTATTTATTTATTTATTTTTGATTTAATGAAATAAAGTTTGCATAAAGAATATTTTTAGGAAGTAATTTGGAATTTCTATTACTTTGGTTTAAAACGCAAAATTTAAAAAAAAAATGAAAAAAATAATCATATTGATATTAAAGAAGCTCGGAATAGTATTAAACATTAAACTAAGACTGACAAGACTGACGTACGTCTGTGATAATTTTAAGTGCCTATGTGAACCTTATTAAATAAATATGGTGTTAGGAGATGTACAATATACTCCCTTAATTTTCCCACTCCCATCCCAAGCCGTGTTTATTTGCTCACCCTCTTCCTCGGTCTTTTATTCTCCTGCATCTTTTCTTATCCCTTCTGCCTCAATGTCTCCTTTATCTCCCTTTTATAGCATGACCATCATCTCCACGGCCCGAGTAAATAATTAATGAATAAAATGCCTAAAACACAACCTATATACATATATACTTTAAAAACAAATGTGTAAATGTCAATAATGACAATCCATATCTAAATCCTTTTTAGACAATTGATTATATATACCAGCTCAAGCTGCAATGGATATTTTTTAAATCATAGTGAAGAGCGAGATGTTGACCACGAACTCATTTGTAAAGGATTTTTGTTGTCCACTTTTTTTCAGTTGATTGCCTGAGGGGAGTGTTCTTGTTTACCTCGATCAGCGCTCGAACTGACCATAACAAAGTCAAGGTCAAACCAGAAGTCGGTCAGCTTTATAGATCAAAGAATTTAATCTGCTCAAATAATCTGATCTCTCTTAATTTTTTTTTTATCTTGTATGTTAAAATTTTTAATTAAAACCAAATGTATACTCTATTAGCGTGACAAATTGTTATTGTTATACATGTATATAATTTATATTTACACGTACAAAGCGGAGGTTAAAAAACTAAATTGAATGGGGAAAAAAAAATTTGCAAAACGAAACTCTCTAGAGCTCTCTCTCTCTCTCTCTCTCTCTCTCTCTCTATTTATATATATATAATTTTACATTTATTAGAAATATTTTACCATTGCACACACACGCCTACCTAGAGAGAAAGGGGGGGGGGCTCAGCTGTGTTCTTTCCGCAATTTGACCCCTACCCTTCCATCCCCGACTTAATAATAATTTAAAAGAGGGCTCAAACCACCGAAATGTTACTTATTTACTGGATCTGTTTTCTTTCTTTCTCCCCCCCCCTTTTTTTTTTTTTAGAGAATATGCAATAATTGTTTTGGTCCCCCCCCCCAAAAAAAAAAATCAAGGCCTAAAATTTGCTGTTATTTAATACACAATATTAATATCTAATTAAATAAAACATGCCAAAAAAAATAATCGGGTAGACGTGATTTTTTTTTTTTTTTTTTTTTGAGTGAAAGCGAAAAACATAATTTGATTATTATCTTCATATCTATGGATAAAATCTTCAAGAATCATGTCATTTGAATTAAAGTACAGAAACTTAAGACAGTCATATTTTAAAAAGAAATTGATATGAAAGTGCGAAATTTAAGAAAAATCAGGGGGAAAAAATGAAATAAAAGGGGTTTATTACCCATCTTATAAGTCCATGAAACGAAACGAAATTTTTGATGCGTTGAAGAAATACACACGCTTTCCAGGTACCTATGATACATTCATATAATTTACAAAGCAGTCCCATTGGTTTATTTTTCAAGGAAACATTGCAAACACTTATTTACGACAGTTGGTGGCATGGCATGATTTTAGTATTATTTATAATAGTTTAAGTGCATTAAGATTTAAATTCTTTAAATAATTAGTGCAAACAAGTGCCGTCATTTATTTACATGTATTAAACAACGTTTGATTTAACTAATACAGACACATTCAATTCAATTCGAAATTCTGGGTCGTGTTCAGCGCAATTCTCACAGCAGTTATCGGCTAAAGGTATATTTGCCTAATATTTTTTGCGCACGTGTGCCACGTTTTATGAATAACCTTAGGTATAAGAGAGTTCATCGTGTTTGTATTATGTATGGTTTTACGTGAAGTACATCATCTTTTGTTTTTGTATAAATATGCGAGGAAAACAAATGTGGCGAAGTAAAATATTTTTTATTTTGCTACCATTCTTCTGTATTGTTGTAAATATTGTGATTTACATATAATTATAAGATGTTATTACAGAATTATGATGATCTATGTGGTGTAAAAATGAGACTAATTTGCCAGGCACGTAGTATTGTTTTTGAAAGGGGGGGGGGGGCAGAGAAAAAAAATCAATTTACCTGAAAAACTTTGACAAGCGTAAAAAAGGAAGCGTGTCCAAACTCTAATATCATATTTTGTTTGGGGGTGGGTTGGTGGGGTGGGGGTTTAAATTTTTCAATAGCCAAATTTTATTCATACATTACCACATTATTCTGATATGACTATGCTGCAACAAAAAGTGGGGGGACAGTCTTTCAACGAACATTTTCAATAGTGAAACGTAATGTTTGAAAAAAAAAGGGGAGGAGCACAACCCCGACCCCCTGAGACTACGTGCTTGTGTGCGGACTGCAAAACTCTTTCCTAATATCAAAATTCAGGCACAAAACCTCACCCCCACTCCCACAAAAATATAAATGAATAGGAAATAATAAACAATAAACAAACGTTGCTGAATATAGGTTAAACTTAAGTCTATAAATGTACTTGGCAGATTAGATACGCATGCTCTGCTGGTACCCAACTGTTTCTAGAACGTGATCTACGACACTCGAGGAACAGTGATGTCTGTTAGTATACACTAACTACATGTAGCAGTACAGAGAGAGAGAGAGAGAGAGAGAGATGTCACGGAGAGAGAGAGAGGGAGAGAGAGATCATACATGCATGCATAAATGCGCACCGTTATTTTCCAAATCCCCATCAATACACGCATAGAACATGTGTAAAAATCTCTTCTTTTTTAAAAAAATAAATTTGTAATTAAGAAAGGTATAACATGCACTTTAAGGTCTATTCATGCGAAATCTAGTCAACTTTAACTATCTTTGACAATGTTTTTGTCGTTTTAGCCCTCAAGCTACGCAGTTCTTGAAACAAAAACAACTTGAATGCCTCAATTAATCTTAGTGAGAAAAAATATATGCACTGGTACAATGGCATGTTAATATATTTTAATGTTTCGTTTCAAAAAATCTATTTTGAGGTAGCTTTATTACTCATTTTAAAGGACAATGCTTCACAAACAGCCCAGGGCTGAACATGTCCACTCGGTGTTATCTGTAGGTATATATAGTGGCTTACCGACTCTCATGCAGGTGGAATAAAAATGATAACGACTTAGATTAATAACATCATTTTGAACCATGCAGCATCTATATGACAAAATCAGCTAGAGATCTATGCATCTATAATGCATCTATCGAGAACTGCATATGAAACAGGTGGATTGTTATTTAAATTTCATTGGCCAGACCTAAAAGCAATTATAAATACATGTATGATGATATCTTTAACAATTTTCATCTAGAATCAAATCAAGGTCAACAAAAAGAAGATGGGCGATCAAGGCGTGCAAAATGCCTTTAGCTTTAAATGTATAAAATTCAAATTCTGTTTGTGAATTAAGTATTCAGAGCAAAAGTGCTAATTACTGAAAGGTTTGAAATTACGACAAATAAAACTTTTCTCTGGAAAAATTCTCTCGGCAAAAATTATTTTATGTCAAAAAAAAGAATACAGAAATTCTTGGGATTTGAACCCAAGGATAAAAATTCTGAGTATCTGTTAATTTTCGTCTTAAAGTAGAGACTCACGCTTTGAACAATACACCACACAGTTCATTACAAATCTTTGTGGTATGATCCTTGAATAAGTCGACTTCAAATATTTCTCGGAAAGATAGGAATTTTGTGTCATAAAAGTGTATTTATTTTCAAGGTAGAGTGGGTCCTTAAATTGCTCCATGTTTATGTTAAGCAAAAAAACAGTTTTTGAAGATATACTTTCAAAAAATGGCGCCAAGACCCACTTATATGTACATGTATACTGAAAAATTGTGTTATGATATGAAGAAATGATAACTTTCACAGACGAATAATTTTAATACTTGTGAGAATGTTGCAAATTGTGTAGATTTTACACAGAGTATACATTGATATTAGGTTAAATATAAAAGACTGTTCACTTTCCGTTGGGCATTTTTCTCGGCTTGTTCGCCTTCCTTGTTTACTATACCTCGACTCTACGAGAACTGGTCATTGCCATCTATAAAATTAAAACATTGTCCGATCTAGATCAATCTAATCAATTCAATATTAAACGTAAATTATTGTACCTATACTCCTTAGAAAAAAGCAGGCATATTTCCTTTATCCGTATGTTTTAAATACGTTTAACATACTACATATACATATAGGGGGTAACAACCTCGATACAAATGTACAATGTTCAGCAAAACAACTTATTGCATTTTGAACAGTTAATTAAATACATGTATCATTTTACTATGCTGAATACGGCCAGTGATAACTTTTCAAAACCATATACACTGTAACTCGGATGCACTATATAAGTAATAGCTACGTGACAACTCTCCCTTCATGACTCTGTTTATTATGTAATACGTATGATTACTCATCATAATTGATATCAATCGTCCTTTATGTTGAAATGGACATCTGCTGGTTCGCACGAGTGCTCGATCAAAAATTCCTGACATTCCATCAGAAGTCGGTGAGCAGCTTTCGGGTTTATCTTAAGGTCACTGATAGTGAAGGACCTTCAATATATCTATGTCGATAGTCATACTATACACTTTTTCCATTTACTCTTCCTTCGGTTATTCAACTTTGATGTCCAAATTTCCAGAGTTCCACTTATTTTAAACATATAAATCTCTCTGTCTGACTCTCTCCGTCTCTCTCTTTCTCTCAGTTTCTCGCTTTACTTAAAAAATGAAAGAAATTAAATACATTGATTACATTTCTGTTTTAGGGTCACTTTTGCGCTCTTCCGGAACAGCTAGACGGGTAGTAGTTTAATTTGTCTTCTTTTTTCAAAGTCTTATAAAACTGGAGCACTCTCCTCAGTTACCTTTTCCTCATAAATATTCAATAAAAAAAAAGTCAGTGTACAATGCCACAGAAAGTCAGCAGCAGTGACGACTTCGCCACAAAGTCTATCTCTAACAGGGGGTCGGCTTAACCACCAGTTCATCGCCTTCTTCGCGTGTCAAATTGACTTTGGGAGCACTATTCGATACATAATCCATTCCTCCTCCAGAATTGTTTCTGTGCGGGAGACTGGATAATGCCCCGACCAGAACGTTCTTGCTTACTCAAGCTCCAATACCCGGACTTTATCGTGGATCAGCAGGTGCCCGGATCTTCTTATTCGCCCGAGTGCGTCAGTCAGTGGATTTTGCGTAATCCGAGATTTAGGGGCCTGACAAATGTTTTATTGAATGGATTTATATAATTCAATAATATCAAAGAATTGTTATTATTTTTTTAAATGAATTGCCAGGGATGGTTTATTCCTTGCACAGGTCCACAAATTAATAATTCGGCATACATTGGAAATACATTAAATTTTAATAGTTGTAAAATTTAATGTACAATTATGTTGAAGTGAACAGATTTCATTCTCATACCTTTTGCATTTACCTCCACGTAGTAAATTCAAAATTTACAACATGATACCGCACTAAAGGGCAACATTTAATAGCACTTATTCTTTTTTGCAACAACTTTTAATTCCACGTTTATTCCTTGAACGCACCAGGGAATTGGTAAAGAATTTTTTTTTTTTTTTTTTTTTTTTTTTTTTGATTCATGTAAAAACTACAGCCATTTTACAACGATACATATTGTAAGCAAAATACTGATTTTGGGTTGGCCCTGAGTTTGATAGAACACTCGCAATTTAGTTTTGCTTGGTGCTGTAACATTGAATGCTCTTGGCATCATAGATCTCTGCCCAACTGAGGGTCAATGAAGTTCTATATATAGAAAGATACATATACATATAGCATTGTGCTATGCAGTTCTGCTGACGTCTTCAGTTTGGTGTCTGGAAGCAATTGGCAGAAATAGAACCCGGTAAGATGTACAGTTCCCACGTGTTTACGTTGCACGTGCACACATTGGACGTGTTCATAGGGTCAAATGTCGGATATCTTAGGAGGCATTGCATGACATATTAATTGGTCAGTTCTTCTGAGGGGATGCTTTTGGCAAATCTATATCAAGTCGTTGTAAGAAAAGTATATGTACATATTCATCATTTAGTAAAAAAGAATGAAACGGAAAAAAATTAGCCTAAATTATTAAAAAAAATGTTATCCATGAAACACATTTTCAGCTTCCATGCAGATCTGCGTCAAAGGTTGATCGTAGAAAAGGATTTTCAATGCTTTTATTTATTAGTCCCCTACCTGTGCTAAAGGGGACTTTAGGTTTCCTCTGCGTTTGTCCGTCTGTATGTTTCACTTGGTTTTCCGCACTTTGTTCCTAAACGCTTGCAGATATTGAGCTGATTTTTGGTATGTGAGTGTATCTTGCTGAGTTACAGATCAAGTATGCATTTCTTTCCGCTTCATTGATTTTGACGGAATTACGACCTTTTCAATTTTTAAGAGTTTTCCGCATTTTTTCTAAACGCTTGCAGATATTGAGCTGAATTTGGTATGTGACTTTACCTTGATTAGTTATAGATCACCTTTGCATTTCGTTCCGCTTCAATGATTTTTTACGGAATTATGGCATTTTCAATTTTTAATGTTAACCAGATTACACTTGCCGGTAGGGGACTAGTATGCTCGTTATATATAGTAGGATGCATTTTAGAAGGAATATCGTTTTGAGCGCTAAATTTTGCTTCTGGATGTAACAGCTCTATATTCAAATTGGAACGAAACCTTATTGAAAATATTTTTATACGAATTTATATCTTTGAATATGATTTCTTAAAATTTCTTTAAAAAAACTCTAGCATTTACATACACTCATTTTTGTTGAAGTATCACTTCTATCAAAACTTGCCATCTCTTCTGGATTTCATACTCTCTTGGATTTCTTTATCTCCTGGATTTCATACACTCTTGGATTTCTCTATCTTCTGAATTTCATACTCTCTTGGATTTCTCTATCTATTGGATTTCATACACTCTTAGATTTCTCTATCTACTGGATTTCATACACTCTTAGATTTCTCTATCTACTGGATTTCATACACTCTTAGATTTCTCTATCTACTGGATTTCATACACTCTTAGATTTCTCTATCTACTGGATTTCATGCACTCTTAGATTTCTCTATCTACTGGATTTCATACACTCTTAGATTTCTCTATCTACTGGATTTCATACACTCTTAGATTTCTCTATCTACTGGATTTCATACACTCTTAGATTTCTCTATCTACTGGATTTCATACACTCTTAGATTTCTCTATCTACTGGATTTCATGCACTCTTAGATTTCTCTATCTACTGGATTTCATACACTCTTGGATTTCTCTATCTACTGGATTTCATACACTCTTGGATGTTTTGGTCTTCTACTGTACTTCATACTCTCTTGGATTTATTTATCTTTTGGATTTCATAGTCTCTTGGATTTCTTGGTCTTCTACTGGATTTCGTACTCTCTTGGATTTCTTTGTCTTTTGGATTTCATATTTACTTTTTGGATTTCTCTATCCTCTGGATTTTATAACCTTTTGAATTTCATACTCTTTTGGGTTTTTTAATAACTATTTTGGATTTCTCTATCGTCTGGATTTCTTACTCTTTAGGATTTATACTCTCTTCTCATTTCATACACTCTTTGATTTCATACTCTCATGAATTTCTTTATCTTAAAAATGTCAGACTCTTTAGGATTTCTTGATTTTCTGGATTTCCTACTCTCTTAAAATATACTTGGAGGAAAAGGGGACATACGTTTTTAGAGCTTGTGTTTTAAAAATAATATTTGTTGGATAGGGCACAAGCTCTAGAAACGTATGTCCCCTCCACTAAACATGCTGATTTGAGCCCATTTCATTGTATCAAATAATTTTGATACAATGAAATAGGCTCAAATCAGCACGTTTAGCTGTCTCTATAGCCATCACTTAACGAGAATGGGAGTGTTCACTTCTCAATAAACCTGCGAGTATAAGACATTTTTCTTTATGTCAACGTTTACGTCAGAGCAAAGCATGTTAAAAACACAAAACGGTCATACAAAGTGTCGCCCCTTTTCAATGAAAAGCTTATGAATACAAACAACGGGACTTCCCTGACGAGCAAGCAGTTTTGGCAAATCATTCCACCTAAATAAGTGATAGAAATCCTACACATAAATTCTGTTTCATTCATTTCAACTTGAACATATGTATTGCAATATAAACTATCCATAGTAGAGAATTTGTAAAGAGAAAGAGACCAAGTTCTTTTACAGGTATTAAACTCTCATCATCAGAACCTGTTAAATAGGAACATCTCTACATTTCCCTACTTCTGACGTAAATCCTTCCTTTTCATTCCATTCATATCTCCCAGCAGTAATATTATTCTCTCACGGCATTACCAATAACCTCAATTCCATTTAAACCTATTGGGTTGCCAAAATGTCGCCCTTATTGTGTTGAAATTGTTGCGTTATGTAGGGACTCAAAGGATCTTATATTGATATAGGTCAACAAAACTTAGCACTGCCAATATATCTTAAAGATATCAGCTGAAAATCTACTGTATTCTGGAAAAAGATTAGTGTATTCTCTCCATACAAAGCCTTCACAAAATTAATATACTGGTAATCAAATTTAGGTTGTGCCAACGATTGCTTGTTCTGACAATCAGGCAATGTTATTATCTGATACTGTTGTATATTCTACATAAAAAATCACAATTTCTGGATAAATGAGAACTTTGAACAAGGCAATTGGTTTCATTGATTTTATTTTGCAACATTTTTATCACAATGTAAGAAATGAGTCATAAATAAATATAAAACACAACTGCTATGGGATTCTCCTGGATTAGAGAACAAGACATTTTTACAGTCATAATACTGAATTAAACCGATCAGGGGAGGCTATCATTGATTACTGGAAAACAACAAGCATTGGTAGCCACCTTGAAAATTTCTACATGTTCTTGTACTCTACATAAGAATGTGTAATGTCTTTCGAGATCTTATTTTCACACTTTCTGCAAAATATTTCAACAAAACACAGATGGTGAAAAGCTTGTTAATAACACCGGATTTCTTTTTGTGATGGGAATAGTGTTGCCCCATCATATTTGTGGCTCAAGTGTGAAACAAAATGTCTATACATCAACTAGCATACTTATCTGAAAATTGCACATTGCCAATTAGTTTTCATTCAACATAAACTGTCTTAAAAATCAACAAAAAAATATTTAATTAGGTCTCAGATCTAACGAAAACACAACACATAATAAACATGTCCCTTCCCCGTCAATTAATCCTAGCTTTCCCAACCCATTTTTTTTTTTTTTTACTAAAAAAAAAATTAAAAGAAGCTCTTTGATTGTTCAACTGTCTTAGGTAAGACTTTGTTCCTCTGGACACACAATGTAAATACTATCTACTAACATCAATGCTTCTGGTAACATCATGAAACAAACTACTGTTCATGAAGATTCATGTTTTCATAATAAACAGGACAGCTAGAACAATATTATTTCTTGTTTAACAAAAATATCTTGCTTGAGCACTTCATATTTGGGATTTTCATACTTTACATAACAATCTGGTTAAGTTTTGGAAGATAAGATTTTCTTCAGCACTAAGTTTATGGAATTTTTTAAAAAAAATGGTGGAAATATATCCATGAAAAAAATATGTAAACAATTGTAATAAAAGCTGTTACAAACTGAGCATTTTTACAGCATATGGAAAAAAAAGTTACTGGCATATGTTGAAAATCAATTTCAAAATCATTTTGTATCATTCAATCAGTATTAAATCGTAAAATGAAAGATTTGATCAATGATAATGAATGATGGTGGTGATTTTCAATTAAAATACTTTTTGTTCATTCTGAATGCCCATTTGTTGTGTAGGTACATAGAACTTTTGACTAGAACAGACTCTCTTATGAGGTACAATGTTGTCTATAATTAAATCCTGTTCTTCATCATGTTCATAAAAGTACTTCAAAAAGATCAGTTAAAATACATAGTTTTTTGTCAAAATGAATCTATCAAATTTGGAATACATTTATGTAAACTTTTGACTCCTGATGCAATTTATACAATTAGCAAAGCAGTTTTGCCTCTAAGGATTTTACAAATGGAACTGTAAAGATTTTCATGTCAAAAAAACCCAAACTTTTCCAACATCTTCCCACATAAGCGCTTTACCTCAGTGGAATGCAACACTAGAAATACAATTATCTATCTACAGGAGACTTTGGTTTTAACGAACATAAAAAAAAAACATATTACTAAACATGAGTGTGGAGAATCAAAGGCCTATATACGCTACAGGTTCAGTACCACAACATGTTCTATGAATGAAAGACTTGGACACTGCCCCATAAAACGGGGGACTCATTTTGGGATACGGCAGATCCTAGGATCATCTGTCCGTTTCATTTTCTACTGCATCAAGACTCCGAGTAGTGCCTTGGTTTATAATCTCATGTCTCTTTCTTTCCTTCTCTCAGTCTACTAAACACAGGAAAACAAATATCACAGTCAGAGTTCACAATGGGTAAAAAATTTGTTCTGCTTCTTTTTGCACCGCCCCACTGTTCCGTGCACCACTGTGGAGGATTTTACGAGATCCTAAGAGGAGAGTGGGTTTAGACGCCAATTTATTGTCACACAGACTCCAATTTATTGTCATGGAAGACTTGTCACTAAATCTTTAACTGTGCTACGTCATATACTGCATTACCCCTCGCAGGGCGTACAACAGTTCTCCTTGAAGTCGAGCTTCTAGCAGCATTAGATTCACATGCACCTGTTAAAACAGAGAAAACTGAATTAAGTAGGGGCATATAAACAAGAAATTTTGTACATTAAAAACAAATTTCTTGTTCAATACACAAATGAAATGGCCTTCTCATAAGACATTAACCAGATTTTTTTTTTCAATTAAGTTTTATAGTTGAGAAATGAAATAAAATCTCAGAGACCTTATTTTAAACCTAAATTGGTTAAACTGGGCTGTATAAATATATTCCTAAAGGTTTTCTAACTACACACTGTGCCCTGAGCGGTGTACTTTAACTGGGTCAGTCAGCTGTGACAGTAAACATGCTGAAATATGGGCTATCCTACAGGGGATTTGTAAACAACAACTAGTATTTAGGACAAACTGATATATTACTTCACAGTTTTGCTTATTACTTGCATGATTGAGTAAGTATAGCATTATTAAAGGTAGATAGTTTAAGCCTCATGGAGCAACATAATGAGGTATGTCACTATTAGCAGATTTACATTAATAAAGATCGGGAGTGGGATGCCCTTCTTTTCTTAACTGATAAACTTGAAATCAACATACCTTTTCTGAGTGTTTGAACTCCTTCATCACGTTGTCATAATCTTTTTTGGCCAGCCTTTCTGGGTAGCAGGTGACAGTTTTGATGTATGCTTTTAAGTTTCGTTCCAGAAGTTGGTTTACTTGGCCGTAATCATAATCGTCATGCATTATTCCGTACAAGCAATGAATGTAGTACCATATGGCACGACGAAATGCTGAAGTATCGACATCAATGACCTCACCCATCCTGGAAACAAAGCATAATGCATTATACATCATCTCTTGCTTATGAATATCATTATATAATTTTTTTTTTAAATTAAAAGTTCAAATATATATATAACTACTTACGTATAATAGGTTAGGTTATAAGCCATGCTAAACTTTTCGTCCAACAGATTGCCAATTTCAGAATAAAGTCTATTGGCTATTGAAAATCCATGGTCATCCCACGAGTATTCATTAGCTCTAAACGTGGGTGCCTCTTCTGTACATGCACGTTTAGTAAAGTCTATATAACAAAATTCTTCATCCTGAACATATTTCATTATTTCAGCTTTTGGCGAGGGCTTCTTTCCAGGCTTTGCCACTAAAATGGAGGAAGTATTGTTTTATTATCTGTTTCATTTGAAAAAAGGCATATTAACATGTTAAAAAAAAAAAGATCCATTTTGTTATAAGCTCATTCCCATTATAATTTAAATTTCACAAACAAAAGACTGAATGTATGGATGTGCACTATGGAGACTCTTTCTGGTTTGTTTAAATAATTTCCATTTCTTAGAGCCATAACCCCAGTCCGTGATGTAAGTATATTATATGATACTTACATTCTGCACTCTGAGTTTCCACTTTTTCGAATCTCTTTAATCTCTCCTCCTCTGTTGGTTCTTCTTCATTACTCTCCTTTAATTTCTTCATCCTTTCCATCAGAATCTCTATACAAACTTCTGGCTCGGAGTTCTATCAAACAGAAAAAGATGACAATACATTTACAGTGCATTTTCACTCCATTGAAACAAGCCTTATAACATACATTTTAGCTTTTCCTGTTAATTTTTGATGTTTCAATAGAAATTTGAAAATTGGCAATCCCTGGTTTATGTCAGTACTTACACTATCTGAAGAACTGTCACTTGTGTAGTCGGAGTCATTGGCGTTTTCCGTGGGGGAGTGGGGTCTGTATGTGAACCCTCCATGGTGGTCTGGCTCGTTCTTGATTCCGCAGCCAAACACAAATGATGACAGAGCATGGAAATGTGCCATAATTACGACAGCTTGTACAAGTTCAGCTATAGACCAGGCTTCCTTTCGTAAGCTCTGTAAATAGGAAGAAACAATATCCATAACGTCTGCACTCAAGTAAAGATTTAGGAGATTTTGATGATGCAATGTTCTTACCATTTTCATGGCAATGCAATTTAATCCATTCCCCTTATGGAAAATTAAAACAAAACATCTAAAAAATTTTTGAAAAATTTCAAAAGAATTTACCTCAATGTGTGTTTTGTTGAAAAGCCATGGTCTATGTGCCAGGATTTTGTTTACTTCATGCAGCTTTTGTAGTTTGGCAGGGATGTGGGCGGGGCCTTTAAGCCACTCCTGATCCCCTCCCTGTAGGATAAATTCCTGTTCGTGTAGATGGATAAGGTAAGCACATTGGTGCCTGGTAGCTGCCTGTATAAGAATTAAGATAATATTAATTCAATGTTCTACACACATAGAACTGTAATAAATGAAGTACAACTATACCCATTTCTTTTAATTAATTGAACTTTTTTAAATACCCCCCCCCCCCCCTTCCCTTTTATACACAATATCCTATATCTAAAAAATTTCTTGAGTTCAAAAAGTTAACGATATTATCCCCCCCCCCCCCCCAAAAAAAAAAAAAATTGATATGAAAATAACACTTAATTCACATCATGAATGTTTGCACACTTTTCTTTCTACTCTTAAGTGTACCACATATATATGAATGGCTTACCATGATAGCAATGTAATGTCTGTAATGGAAAGGAAGGGGCCCATCCCCCCTTAGGAGGTACTGCTGTGTCCTCAGGAACATCTCCAGATAATTAGGGTGGTACCCCATCAGCTGAGTGACATGATCCAGGCGATTGTTCTGGAGGAAAGCGTCCACAAATAACATCTGAGTCTACAAGTCAATTCATGGAACAATTAAATACATGTATAATGTATTCCATAATGTCAGTGAAACAATAGTCACAATGCAGACATGAAGTTAATTGAGGCACATATCGTATGTATGTTAATTAATATGCAAATGAATGTTCTTTTCTAATAATACTGCTGACAGCTTGTCCAATGCAGACAAAGACTTTTTAAAATTCAAAATAGAATTTATTTACAGAGAAAGAGTATGTGGAGTTGTGGATGAACTTTCTTTTCCCTTATTAATTTTTTAACCTTTCTATACATGTTGGAACTTGTCATGGGTAGTGTCATGGTATAGTATTGTTAAAAACACCTAAGTATACAATAGATCACAAGTGATTATTTCCATTGAAATCTAACATCAGAGATTATCTTTGCTTATCCCTATCCTAATGGTTTTACAAAGATCAAACTTCACTATTGTGCAATAATTGGTAAAAATAGCTGACACTGTATTTGAAAATGTCATAAAAATGTTTTTTTTTTTTTTTTAAGAAACTTATTTAATTATTACATTGAAACTGCAGTGAACAGTTAAAGAAAAATTACTTTAATTGTAAAAAGTCACATACGTGTATATTTCAATCAAATTCTTTCTTTTCATTCAAAAAAAGGATATCAAGATAACCACTGATTTATGCACAAAAAAAGTCCAGCAAAAACACAATATAAACAGGAAGATTATAAAACTTGAGTGACTTACAGCACCTTGTATTTTTTTCTCTTTGTACACCTACTTGTCTTCAGACATAGGCAATATATAGACAGCCATTTATGGCTTTTGAAGTGTTTCATTACCTAACCCTGACAATATCTACTGGTCACTTTGTGGACAGACTTCAAGGACTTAATGAAAATATTTTATCTTTGTGACATAACACCTGCCTCCCAGCTAACTGTTCAAACAAACTGACTCTACATTATAAAACAAACCCTTCTGCCTTACGACTCTACATTATAAACTATCTTTATTATTTTATAGGAAATTAAATGCTAATCCTTCTTTTGAAAACTTTACATAAACTGTCTAGTCATTCTATAATTTAAAAGTTACAGGCATTTTAGCATCTAAAAGTTTTGAATAAACTACATACTTTGTTAAAGTTTCTGATTAATGCAAAATTTTATAGTTTCAGAAATAGGCTATTTTTAAAATTGGATTTAAAATAAAAATATAATTCAAGAGTATTTTATTGTTCCTACAAAAATGTTCTAGTCAAAATGGTATCTTTTTATAGCATAAATCATAACAATTAAGAAATTTCAACATTATGATCATGAAAAATAGTTTTAAAACAATGAGAAAATAGGTTAAACTGAAATCTGCTATTTAATTTTTTTTTTTCAATAGAAAAAATATTTCAAAAAAAAAATTAACCCCTGACTAGACCACTTTTCCCACGTGTTGTAACACCTGAGTCTGCTCTGATAGTGAGAGTTAGTCAGCAGAAAATACCTAGGACTGTCAAACGCCAGATGTACTATAGCCACTTATCAGTCATACCTCTGACAAGATCGTTCTCATACATTCCAATAGCGATAACCTGTCCACACTCGGACTATCAGGTTCACTCTCCATTTTCCTTCGACTTTTTCTATCAATTACTCCAACACCTATCTTCATTTCTAGACTGACTTAAGAGAAATGCTACCCCAACCCAGAATACAATACTGATATACAGGAAAGCAAGGTTGCATCATCACATTATAGCTGTGAGTGGGATTGCATCAGCATGTTTGCCTAGTAGAAATTTAAGGATCCGTGTCCTTATTAGATTTTGTCAAGGAAGGTATTTGCAAGCATTTCATTTAAATGGACTGATTTAATTCAACGACCTGAATGGTTTTATGATTAGGTCTGACAATATGACAGGATTATGTGTCTTTAATTATAATAACAAAAAAAAACCTTCATGCATAACTTTATATAAAATCTATTGATTTGACAAATTTAGCATATTGGGAAAATAAAACCTTACAGATCTTAATACATGTTAGTCTTAAATTATTATTTTTGTTGATTTTTCATTATCTTCTTACATGTTAAGAACTTCTGGTTAATCTACTGTGCCTCAATAACCCTTCAATTGTCAAAATATCAAGCAAAAATAACTTATGTGAAAAATATTATAATTTATTTATGTTAAAAAGTTCAAAACAATATTCCCTCACCACCAACAGAAAATTAAAGTAAAAAATACCTGGTCTTCCGATGTTGCCACTGGTACAATCTGTGGAAAAAGAAAAATAAATATTAGCCTAATGTTGCAAATATTACCAAAATCACTAAAAAAAAAAAAACTCAGTATCAAACCTTAGAGTAGGCTAGTCTATTTGAATCTAAAAAAACAAAAAAAAAAAAAAAAAAAAAAAAAAAAAAAATCAGAACAATCCCATTATATACAACGAATCAAGGCCTGTACATAGGATTATTCAAATCATCAGAAAAAAGAATGAAGAAAAAAGCCTCCAATAACTATACAAATTAATTAAAAAAAATATACCAAAACAGATATCTCATTAGACTGCAGAACTTCAAGCCTGAGTTAAAATTTTTTTGTGTGACAGATGATCACAGCATCTGACAAATCGCAACAAAGGACTCGATTCCGGCTACATAAACCGACAAATAACACTTCCTACAAAAACTTACGCCATTGTAGACGTTATATCTTCCCGAAGAGACAAATTCCAGGTGTACCATACTATATACCAGCAAAAATTCTCATTAAAAACGTTGTATGACTAAAATTTTACAGAGTTTGTCTGTCGTCTGTCTATGCTTGCCCAAACCCACAAAACAGCTGAGTGGCACATTTTCTACCGTGACCTTTCCAGAACGAGACTAGCATTGGGGAGCGTTTCAAAAGTAAACAAAACGTGCAGAGAAGACGGCAGATCTCTCTCTCTTTATTTAATGACTTCATTCAGATTAATAAACCGGTAGCCTATTTCGAACATTAAATTCATGCACAAATGAAAAGAATATTACGGATAGTTAACTGTCTTTCTTTCTTTCTTTTTTTTTTTACATTCATATGTTTATAAAATTAAAAAAAATATCAAATTAACGTGTAAGTGGATGGAAATTATAAAATTGCTGTACCTTCTCGTTGTCATTGTATAAAAAAGATTCATGCAATCCTCTGCAGGGATCAGGTGCCTTTTTATTACACTTCTTACACACAGACGATTCCGTTTCAAACGGCGAATCAATCACACAGTTGCTATTTAGATCCAAAGATTGCAAGTTTGTAAAATCCCACATTGAATTCAATAACATGTGAATTTATGATAAAATTAGATTTGCAAATGAATTATTATAGCAGCTTTCAGTTGCAGTAAATTTTAATTCATGTTTTTCTTTTCCATAACAAATGTCTACTAACATTCGTTCGTTCCTTGTTCACAACACTTCACTGAATACATTATGACATACCGAACCTGCTGATAACATGCGATGTTATTTATTATGGTAATTTATGCAACTGACCCCAAGTCAAAAGTTCACCCAATCACAAGCCGTGTAGCAGACATGTGACACACGTCTAAAAAAATTCCACTTGATACCAGCATCACATCAGGAAACAATTACACAATATCTTGAGCTCTTGTGTGATTAATGCCAATAAATAAAAAATAATTGTGTGATATTTTTCAGATATCAATGCAACTACCATACTCCCCCCCCCTTTTCTATGTCATATGTCAATTTGCATATATTAAAATGACGTAAAGGGTTAGAAGCATTCCAGGGGCCGTCTTGAAATCAGTTTACAAGTGGGAAAAAAATCATTACATTTTTTTCTTTCATATGCATTATGTATATTTTCCTTAATATGGTAAGCACAAATATTGAACAACAGTAGAAACTTTGCAAGAAGAAAAATGTTGTGTTTTCTTAGAGCAGTTTATAAGTGGGCTTGGCTGCACCACGAAATATGATTGGCCGAAAAGGAGGTGTTGTCTCGTGACCTTCACCGACTGATAAAAATATTTATTATTGCTGTTTACCAAATCGTCTTATTTTTTTCATACGAACAATACTATTTAAAAAAATGGATTAAAAAAAACGCAATTCACCAAGTAATTGGCACAATTTCAAGATTGAAATTAAAGACATAGAGTAAAAAAAAAAAACAAACACACACACACACACACACACACACACACACAAACAAGACAAAAAATGTTTCTCTTCATCTCTCTTTATATCAATATGTATATTTTAGATGCAGCAAAAACCTGGGGGAAAACCAACAAAATAATCTAAAAATTTCTCAAAGTTTGAGACAGCATTAAATTTGAATCTGAATTTATTTACTATTTTAAAGAACCAAAACCTCTCAGCCAGCTAAATGAACTGGTTACTTATTTGTCAGGAATATAAGAACAAACTTCCATGAAATTTTCCTTATTCATCACATTGTTAATGCCTTATCCTATCCTTTACGCAAACAACCGTTACATAATAAATGAGAAAACTTTACTTCAGGTTTTTAAATTGCTGACCATGGCACAATTTTCACATTTCGTTACATACAAAGAGATATCATGATATATGTGTAGATATGTACCCTCAGTAACAAAGTAATCTGATTATAACAATCCTTCTCTTTTTATATCATCTGCTTGAAAAGGGGGAATGTATAGTGATGGGGGTGTCCGTCCGTCCATCTAGCTGTGGGATACCCATCTCTTATCCACAACCCCTCTTATTCCACTGAATGAAATTGGAGACTTACACAAAATCTTTGTTACATAGTGCCATTGTGCACCTCCTATTTTACTTTTTGATCAGACATATTTTTTGGGTTAAATTTCCAATAACAAAACATAGACACTGCCATTCTTTCTATAATATTGAGGGGGGACCTTCTGCAACTCCTCCTATACCACTTTCTTACAAAGTGCCATTGTGACCTTCTATTTTTACTGTTTGATCTGACACTTATTTCGGGTCTTCCATGGCAAAACATGGACTTTGCCATTATAATGATATGGGAGGCGGGGGGCATCATTTTGTGAGCTTAGTGCTCACAGTACCTCTAGTCTTCCCTGTGTCAAAAACAAACAAAGTAATAAATCCCGATAATATTTCAGTAATTGTTTGTTGTTTACAATGAGAGCAATAGACAAAAACATACATTTTATGAAGAAAATATGTCAGAAAAGTACAATACTGGTATTTATGGCAATGCAGTGATGATATCTTGAGATCCTCTGGAATGCTTAGGGAGGTCACCCCTGCTGTTTACAGATATCACTTGGATTTGCTGATGAAACATTACAGTATATCTTAGAGGAAGGCAGAAAAAACATCTACCCTAAAAAAAGAGATTCATTCCCTCTCTCCATCAAGTATGACATCTTTCAGACTTTTGAAAAAAAAAAGTGTGAATAACTCATGGAAATTGATTTCCCTTATTTTTTTGGTTTGGTCCAAAAAAGAATTGTGAGACAAAATGGCAGCAAGAAAAAGAATTCTGTTTCCCACAAATAAATAATTCATCTTCCCCTTCTTCTAATTTTCCTCTCAGGTTCCCAGACAGACCGTCTGAGACAGGTTCTCCCTATCTAATGATCTTGACATTTTCTCAAGGAGAAAGAATATTGGAAAAAAAACAACATTAACCATTTAATATCAAATGGGATCAATTTAATGATTAACCAAAAAAAAAAAAACCTTGACCATTTAAAACCATGTTCATACAAGTATTAATTTTGAATCTAATTACAGTCTTGTGAATGAAAATCCAAAGCTAGAACAAGGAGTTAGAATCAATGAATGACCAGCACAGAGTACGGCAGTAGGCATTGATTTTTGGGGCTATATTTGACACTTGGTTCAGAGATGACCACAGTTTTCATTAAATACTTCTACAGCTCTACATCACTCTGGCTAATACAGAGTATCAGCAGTCTTCAACCTCCGAAAACATTCACATACTGACAATCCAATATATACAGGGGACAAAAATTGATTGTTTTTTTCTGATATGTCCTTATTTATACATAACCTTGATTGATAATATTCACATGAAAAAGCAATATCACTTCAAAAGATTAATAAATATGGACAGTGGAGTCTAATGGGAATTAAAAACCTTTCAAGTTAAGGATTGAAAAACAAAAGATCGGGGACTGCTCCAAGAACCGAGAGCAGCCATGCACCATCCGCTTAAGTAATGTGCACCTTGATACTGTTACTGGCCAATGAAAGCAATTACATGATAAAAATAGGAATAAATCAACAAAATTTTAATTTAATTATTAGAAGTATAATAAAATAAACTGTTCACTGATTTAGACCTAAGTTAATGACCTTATTTCAGAATTCTGGTAGGATGTCCTTTGTTCACTAGTACCGTGGCCTCTGGGGACGTCCAGAACATTAGATAGGGGATATAACAATACCATGTAAAAAGCTTGCCAAATTAAATTCTAGAAAAAACATGACACAATTTAACTGGTTACTGACACTCTCCCAATATAAAAAGTAGTATGTATTGCCTAAAAACTTTTGTATGTTAACACTGCTTAAATTAATTAATTTTCACAAAACGGATCTCTGTTCTATAGGTTGAACAGAATTTCACTGGACCAGAAAATCAATTTATTTGTCACACTTCATTCTAACAATAGCGATCCATCACTTTTCACCCGTCATCTAAGAGTGTCGGTCTTGATATGTTTTTTCTGCAGGATCTTTGCAGCCAATGGCCATGTGAATGCTCTACCGATTTTTTCCCCTTACATCAGCATTATGATACAAATTCTGCTAAAGATAGTGTTTTTTGGTTCAATTGACAAGGATATTCCCTTTACGGCTATAAATTTTGTAATGTATGAGTTCAAGGTACGACAAACATTAATATATTATGTGAAAATTATCTTTATGTATCAAGTGTCGGTATGCAAAGAAAAAAATGTCTCCACTATTGCTTTGCATTATACCAAATATTTTTTTCCCAGATCTAATTAAACTAAGGACCTGTATGTTATATAGTATATCTATATGTCCCTGATGAAACATGCATTATTTTTATTTTTGCTGTTGCATAGAATTTCCCACCTTTGGTCATATTCTGCTCAGTAATGGGGCCTTAATTGACTGAATTTCCCAACAGAAAATTGATGACAATGTATATATATATATATATATATATATATATATATATATATATATATATATATATATATATATATATATATATATATGCTATGAAAACGTGCATCCCCTTATCAGCAAATGTTGCACAATGCATGGAGATGTTATATTTGTATACATGCTTGTCAACAGAGACTATTTGTAATCATTATTTACTTAGTACATCTATTATCTTTACAAAAGCCATTCACTAAAATAGACAATCTGAACTTTGCTAAACATCTCACAATAGACTTCAGACACATGTTTATTATAAAATACATCTCCATTTAGAAAGAGCCATATATTTAGATCTGTAATCACAAACACTCATAATGTTTAATGTACAGCTGTAAAAGACTGTTATGGAGATGCCACCAAAATCAGTTCTGTCAATTATGTACTTTTAATTGTGACCTTCACACAGCATCCCTGGAGATATTTCACAGGGAAATTACATCAGGATAAGTACATTAAGTCTTACGTAACATTAAAAAATTGCTGTCTCTGCATCCATGTACATTAGATCTCTTATTAAATTTAAGTGTAATTTAGCTCTCCTAATTTCTCTTCAGCACATACTTGCATGTAAAATGTGTCTATAGCTCTCCTTGGGTCTGCCAAAAATTTCCACTAATCATGGGCATTATAACAGTAAAATGTGGCAGTTTGACATTGATAAAATGACCTCATTGTTGTCCCCACCAAGGGTTCTCTCCCCCTGCTGAGTGGCTCTATAATTACAATTATCTCCCCTAGTCAGACTAACACTTTGATCATTACCTATGTAACATGGTTACATGTGCAGTATCATACCTTGGATTTGTTTGATGATTCAATAACATTATCACCTCTTGTCATCTTAAAATATTACCATCCTCCCTCTAGCTTAAACGCATTGTCCTATTGTAGATAACTGTAAAAGAGGATATCCTATAGTCATGAATTTTACAGCTCCAGGAGACATAGAGTTTCCTGATGTAATCACATTTTAAGACCTATTTAATTGTGTGCCATGTTTTCAGAGCCCTACTACTTGTAATGGAATTAAGAATATTAATGGTAATGGAAAGGAACGTCATTGATATTGATTTTCCACGGTGAAGCATCCACAAATCAAGCTAGCAGACTTGTGGAGGTGTTGGAGAATAAATACTTAATCCTTAAGCTGATTCTCACCGACTCCCTATATAGTCACAGAAACTAATAAAAAACAACCGAGCAAAACAGTTGGTGAAAAAACAGTTTTCTATGTAAACATTAAAATCCTTGGGGTCTTCCTCAATGTGTTGATTTCATCTCCTCTAAGTTTTTCTTTGGAATATTTTGTAACTTAAATGGGTAAAAATCAGGCAATAAGAATAGATACATTGTGCTGACTCTAGAGAAATCATGCAGACCATGGTCTGCCTAAACCATGACTTATAGTATATTGCCCTTACAATTAAAGAAGACATTAGATACATATATACAGTGGAGCCTCATTTATCCGGACGCTTTGGTTCCCAGTCAATTTGTCCGGATATGTGAAGCGTCTGGATACCTGAATTGCCTTGATTTTAGTTACAATTTCAATAGTAAAGAATGTTTTTATCAATATGTTTTATTGTTTAAATACTTTAATATAAGTTAGTACTACTCAATACTTGTTTAAATAAATAAAATAGTACATGTGTCATTGGGAAAAAAAAAACATGTTTATATGGTCACATTTATTACAGTGTATTTCTCCTTCCCAGTGTCTAATGAATCAACTTCTCCTAGTAGCCATGTCGGTACGGTACTGTCGGTAGAGTCTTATTTAATATGAACGCCCATCAATGCTAAATGTGACATAATTTATGTATCCGAACGCTAATCTTAATCATCCAAAGCGAGATCGTATTAACGATTGTGTAATTTTGAAAGTGATTTTATAAATGTCATCAATTTATAGAATGCGTTTCGCGCACAAAATACTGTGCATAAAAAACTCTGATGTCATGTCTATAAATATACATAATACCACGTTACGACTGTATTCTAACATTTGCCGACTACGAAAAAACTATCCTAGACTTATAAAATTATTTTCCTTAATTAATACGTATCAAAACCATGTTAGAGAAGCGAGAGTCTCGTGCGTACCTATCGACCTACAATTAACCTTGCCGCAAGCCATTGATAACAGGTCGCAGGTGATCATCTTTAAAAACAAACGGCCAGACCAGTGTTTTTACAACAATTAACACCCAGATCAAGAAATTTGAGCAGACTTGACAGAACAGTTAAAAAATTATCGTCTGGATAAATGAACCAAAATATAAAGTAAAAATTCATTTTGTGGTGAAAAAAGACTGTCTGGATACGGAACGCGGAATTCCGGTTAAACGAGACAAAATAACGTTAAAAAATTTCGTTCCCATTAAAAATCGTCCGAAAACTGAAGCGTCCGGATAACTGGCGTCCAGATATCTGAAGGTCCACTGTATAGGCTTTGTAGACACTGAGTCTGTTCTATTTGACCTATATGGTCACCTAGCTAGACTTGAAAGCCTTGAGCCTTGTTGCAGCAAGATGAGGAATGTCTATATAATCTAACTAAATATATCATATGTCACTTATATTTATTATTATTATATGAATTGTTGTAGGCAAAGGTGTAACATATATGATGTATGATGGACCTAGACAACACAAATTATAATTATTATCCCAAACACCTATATTCAGTGTTTATTTATGAAAACTAAATACTAAAATTTCATTTATTTGTGCACCTAAATGAATAGTGAATAATTTTGGGTTTTTCAATCCCAAATATCCATCTCCTTGAATTATATAAACTCCCAGAAAAAAATGATTCAGTATTGATCGAGAGTAATGCTTTACTTGTAGATGTAAGCTTTATACCGTCTTTCAGTAGATCCACAGATTTTTTCAAAACCTGATAAACCAAAGTGCAATAAAAAGTTGGTTTTTTACTCATTGACAAGCCTTACCGGTAAGTTGAGTGTAGCTATTTTTCCCAATTTCCAAGTTAATAATGATAATAATAGTTCCAAAATACCCCCAAAGAATACCCAAAACGCAGTGTAAATGTGCTCAAGATTAAGAAAACAATTCTTATGTATAATAAACACACCATCCATTTAAATGAACTTAATTATTTATCATTAAATGCTGACTCAAGATTTGAAAAAAAGTATTTTTTTTAAAAATATAAAATATATATGAAATGTAATATATAGATGACAAGGATATACTTATTTATTTATTAGGGGTTCCAGGAAATATCGATGACAGCTTTTGCCACACATGCAGAATATGGACATTTCTGAATGAACTTTTTTTATCACATCAACCCTAATTTGGCTCTATATACTTCATTTTATATATGAGTTCATTTTTATAAATGGTAAATTACATGTTGTAGACTACCAATACATTTTAACATTGAGATCATAAATGCCGTTAAAAGCCTTCATCAGATAGAAAACTGACAACATCTAACTAGCCTTAGGTACTACCAGGATACACTATGACAGTTTATTCTGCACCATCAAAACCTCACTGCCCCCACTCTTTGCAGGAATGAAAAAACATTCATTGCAAACTCATTCAATTCTGAAAACAACTCACAAGCCCAACCTTTTCCCATATGATGCTCAAGTTTTTTTTATATTGTTGGTCACTGCAATGGTCACTTCTTCACCTGACCGACATTAACATGCTTGAGTGACCGTTAGATGTGGGGGTCAAATGACATCAGTTCTCATAAACCAGCTCTGATCTTGTACAATACACAAATCTTCACCATAACTCAACAGGGGAACAGGTACAAAATTTACACCTGTGAGGTGTGTCCGTTACCTTTGATGTTATCAAAAACTCGCTAATGTAGTGCAGCATTATGCACCATACATCACCTTTAGTGGCACTGAAAATCTGCTGATCCTTTTACTTTTCATTAGTTTATCATATCTATCATATCCACTGGGTAAAACAAACCCAAAATCTAATTCATACATAATGATAAACCTGCTAGGTATTATAAACCTTTCACAGAAGCTTGTGCTTTCTTATAGGTGAATTTAGACTGAGGGTTGTGTTCATAAAATTCCTAATATAGCCATCTAACATAGAGCCATAAAGCACCAATAATTAAGCACTGTTTGTGTACTTGTGTGGGATGATGAATTACTCAATCTTTATTACTGCCATCAATGGAACAATTACCTGCTGAATTGGCAGGTTTTCGACATAAGAGACTTAAGCAATCTGTTTATCTAAAACTTAACTGCAGAAATCTCAATAAACTATGTGCCAAATCTTATTACGTTAAAACATTTGTTCAGTTACATCTTGAATGTCTTGTACACTGGTGCATCTTGCCTGCAATATTGCAACTATCATCCAGACATACAAATAGGTAAAGAATGCATCATATTTTTTTAAGGTCCATTGTTGTCTTTAGTTAAAAAGCATTCTGTTTTGTTGCAGTTTATTAGAACATTATGCATGGTTCCAAGCCAAAGATTTATGAATTGTCAAAAGACATTTATAACATTATTTAGGGGTCAAATGATTTACAAAAGTCATCTGTGTCTAAAACATAGCATAATTAAACAACCTGAATAATAACAAAGAGAAAATTACAGGTATGTCCCTTTCTTTTTAACTGTGTAACATCATACATCAAAAACTGCTTTTATTAATATTCCTAAATGTATGAGCCAACATTGATCTTAAATCATTCTGTGGAGCCAGAGGTCGCTAATGGAGTTGCCATTTAACCCAACGTTCACCCACAGAACCATAAAGATCCCCGCGATAGAGTCCCCTAGCCATCAGCTGTGTCCTAGGCTGTACCTGGACCAAGAGTATAACAATCGGACACAAAGAACAAAGTCATATCCTGGTCAAGGCCAGAGACTAAAAGACAAATCTTCTGGCATCTCTCATTCGTTGGACATGCCTGAATGGAAGCAGATGACATTTGGTTGTCTTTTACTCCCCCCTCTAAATACATAAAATACAATGGCCTCTAAACATCTTTTATCAAAATATTAGGCAAAAATTTTCCATTGCAAATTTTGCTTACAGTGCAAATTTTTTTCTTCCTATTTTTGTCTCCTAATTATCACCCTGCCAGATCAAGTATCAGTATTCAACAAAAACTAACAGTGTAGTGTTTATTAGTTATATGACATTTACTCTGTGTCTATATATCATGTAACACCATTTACAATTGAGTCACTGAGTTGTACATAATATTCCCTTTTTTGTGAAAATTTGACCCTATTAAACCATTGGCATGATTCCCAGTATGTTAAGAGAACTTTAATCTCAGCAACAATGTACTCTTAGAAAATTAAAGGACCTTAAATAAAATTGATTTTCATTATTCAGGACAGACCAAGACTTCACAGATTACTTTATGTGATCTGTACTTGTCGAATGAGTGAAGTTTATAATACAGTGTACCTACAAACGAACTCTGGTGAACATTCTAGATGCTTTGTCATAAACTGTGAAATACAGATCTTTCGATTATTTTCCATTTAAAAGGAAGTAATACTACTTTTCAAGATCTAGGGATAAGGAAGCCTGGTTTTTGGGTGAACTTTACCAATAATTATATGTGTATTTAACAATGAACTCAACATATTTTTTCCCTTTACAATTTTCCAGAAATAATTTACAGTATTTCTTTCATTATGGTTGCATAAAATTGTTATTACCCTAGTTTTATAAAGCTTGTAATTGAAACTATAGTTTTTCAGATATATACTTTTTTAATTAAAAGTGGAAGTCTTATTCATTTGGGTTAAATTAACTTAATGGGCCAGATGTCTCTTCTCTTAATAAGTTGTGTCCTGAATTGCACAACTACATACTAAAAATAATTAATTTACTAGAGTTCTACAGCTATAGATGCAGTTAATTATTAAGTTAAAAGAAACATTCCTTAATGGTTTCCAACTTCCCTCAAGGCATAGAAAATTTGATCTTTGTGTATTTCTGATGGTAAATCTTCCAGATATTGGGTTTATTACAATTCTGTCTCCTCTGATAATGTTATTTCTCATTGACTTAATTTTTTGCTTCATATCACATCCTGGGTTTTATAATCTTTTCACAGGTTGCAACATGTGAGCCCAAAAGTTATGAAAATCACACTTTGTCATGTACTACTATGAAGATTTTAGAGGTTTACTAAATACATGTAGTACGTAATATATTCTAGATTTTTGCCTTTAAAGAATGAACTTTAAATGTTCTAATCAGTTCAAATCCTATCTATATAGCTCTGATGATAGATATACATGTGTACTACATGTACTATATTAAACAATTTTGTACCAGTGGCATTTCTCAATTTTAATTTCAGTACTCAAAGTTCAGTTATATGTCCTTTGATCTTTTAGCAAACAAATTAAGGTAAAGATACAAATAGGCCTCATTCCCAAAAACAATGACCTTTAACCTGCAGAGAATTTTAAACCTATATACCTCTTTTGAGACTATTATTGTCAAAAAGTTGAGTATGAGAAAGATAGAAGCAAACTTTTCATGAAATCACAGAGAGCAAGTTCAGGACAATGACTTGAGAAACAGCAGCACTTTCATTTGCTCTAACACCCCCCCCCCCCAATTCTGTGAACTCAGACTGGAAAATCAAGAAAATATAATCAATTTCAACGTGGATCACAATATCATTTGAGATTCTCTATCAAATCAAGTCAGTCTGAGCAAAGCTTATACCATCTGTTCTACAAATCATTTAAAATTTTGCAGTGTATTGAAAAAAGAACATCCAGGTTTATACATGGTATTTTTTTTCTAAAGTACACAGTTGTTGCTGTGATTTATTGGAAGTTATTCCATACTCTGTTCTTTTTGTTAACACAATAATATTCCTACCTCTGACTCTGGGATGAAGCTGCTGGGCCCTTTGCCATATATTCTTCTGGGGATCTTTATTCCACTGCAGTTCTCCTATACAAATAATCAATATATAATCAATCAATCAATAATAAACATCATCATTATCACATTAAACAATAAATGTAAAAAAAAACTGCATGTTTAATTAATGCTTATAATCTTTTCAGGGCCTCATTTACATCATGTCAACAAAATCTTTATAATCTGCATATATATGAAACTTCTTTTATTGACAATGCTTTCAAGACTTTAAATGCACCCCTAAGAAAATCAATGCAATATCAAGGACCTCTTCATATCTAACAATATCTTTACTTGCAATAAGGTTTTAGGATAAAGATTCAAATCCTCTATAAGTGTCAGAAAGGTGAAAGTTTTTCTAGATCTATATTTAGATCATGAATCAGCTGTGAAGTGAAATCAGCTGATATATGCTAGAGGAGAGCTGATCAGCTGATATTCAATTCCCATCAGTCATATACCTGACAAATTACCTGTGTTACCTGGATGATGACAAAGCTAACCACCTTGACAAGTTTATAGCAAATCTGTTCATATCAAATCATCATCTATCAAAAATTTACTTTCTCAAAAGATATGTCTGCTGTTTATTCAAATAATATTTTAAATGCTTTTGAAAATTTATGTTTTAAGGTTATAAGGTCACATTGTGTTTTAAACATAGCAAAATACTTAACAGAAATAGCAAAATGAATGTTAATTGTTTTTCCCAGCATGTGATAAACATATAGATCTCATTGATGACTGAAAATTTTACAAAATGATTAATGTCATTTACAATGTCTACACTGATGCAAATATTTATGCAATGCACTCCTCTCTTTCGAGTTTAAAACAAAGAATGCAAGAAGATACTGAAAAATAGACAGATAATTCCTTAAAGAAAACAACACTAGATAAATTGAACAAAGGAATGAAATCTCCACACCATAGATAAGACCCTTGAATCAGCTGATCACTGACAGCTTAGTGGGAGGTCTGATAAAACTGTCCCACAAAATCTTGATGTATTGATGTGAATTATATCTTTTTACGTTGACACTCACAATTAGCTTGGAGCCAATCATTAGTACAGATGGGTTCACAAGGAGGATGAAACATCATCAAATTATATCGACTGAATCAGCAAGACTGAGAATATTTCAAGACTTTTTATGATCATCTGAAGGAAGGGGGGAGGGATAGGGTGTCTGAAAATTTTGCGAACAAGTATGATATACAAGGTACTTTTTAGAGCCTCCTAATTGACAGGGTATTGAAAAAACAACCTATAAGAAATCCCCAGGTAATTAGGTCAAAAGCTCCTAATTCTGAAAAGACATTTAAACCTTTTTTTTTTCTCTGCTTGAGCTAGGGATGAAAAATCCTACACAAGACTTGATGGAAATCTCTTGGAGTCCCAAAACTGACAAGGCAGTTGTTATCTTTTATTCATCTTGTGTGTGTTTGTATGTTTTAAAAAGAAAAATAATTTATAAAACATTTAAGAAGTTTCTTACTGCATTTAAAATTAACTCCTTAAAAAAGGAACAAAATACATGTACGGTATAAATTCAATCCAGTTTTCCAGCTTTAAAAAAATACCTAGAAGTCTTTGTTTTGCTCTTATACTGATAATTTTCACTTCTTGCACTTTTATATCTGAATTAAAAAAAAAACAAAAAAAAAACAACAAAAAACAAAAAAAAAAAAACCCAAAAAACCACTGCAATTAAGCATCCTGTCAAATCTGTCCTTTTTAGAAAATAGGGAATGGAATTCCTTGCAGTGACACTTCAGTCTGGCATTTTAAGCCATAAAGTTTCACATAAATATCTTTAAGTGAAGACATCTATTTGCCTATGTGCATGAGTCTATACAAGACTAGTAAAGATTCCAAATGCATTCTTCAGTTTTCAAAGTAGAAAAAAAAAACTGAAATAAGATACCAGACATTTATTTCTTTTCTGTTCCCTCCAAGAGAAACGGAACTAAAATTGGCAAAGGAAGAAAACTTCAATATGATCATCACAACCACAGACATATCAGCACATCTGCATAAAATTCTTCTTTTATTTTGGAATATTAATTTCTAAGCTCCAAAGAATAAGTGCCAACAATATTTTAACTCAAATGTGGAAATCACTTTTCAGATTCTAGTTCATGTACTGAGAATCTGCAGCCAGGTTCTCGCACCACTTTTTGGGACTGGGGCCGGGGCCGTTCAAATTGGGAAAATTTTCGTCATTTTTGGGAAAATTGGGAAAACCTGGTTCCTTATTGAAGCCGAATCAGCTTACGAATATAGGTGGCATGGACTAATTTATACAGTTCAACGCAGAACTAGTTTGTTTCACTTTCACTTGATGGCAATTAAGTTTCATCGATTAAGATTTTATATAAAAAAAAACATTTTGCCATAAAAGAATTGGGAAATTTACACTTTGCTTTTGGGAAAAAAGGTACCTTTTTTGCATTGGGAATGGGCTGCTCAAAATTCCTAATTATAGAGAATCGAGAGCCCTGGCGATAATGGTACAAAAAGCATGTGCGGGAAACTCCCTTTTTTTATTTAAAGGACAAACGGAAAAAAAATAGTACCTAATGGCATTTCTTTACCTGTATTGTACTTTTTCATGCTAAATTTCACTTAATATTGGTGAACTTGGGAATTGCCATGATAATAAGTTATTTTAGAACAGCACTTGCAAAAATCGAATAAAAAAAAACCAACATATGCCTTGATAAGCATGTCTAAGTCTAGAGTGAAAAAAAAATTAATCTAAATCAAGGGCAAATCCATTAAGCTATTTCTGAATCAATGAAAAAGGTAAATTTTAAGCTGTAATAAACTGTTTGCAATATGCTTTAATTCAAACATATCTGGAAAATTATTCAAAATGAGTTCAGCTGACCAAGAATTTCTTACTATTTATAGTAAGAGTGGCCTCCCAATAATAAACTCAGTCATGAACTATTCAAACAACAGTAAATATACAATCTAGAAACAGACCACTAATTAGGACCACTGTGTCCTAAATGAACACCATATAAAACTTTTCCAGTTCATTCGTAGATCAATACTAATGTTATAACAAACAGGTCCATTAGGGTTGGAAAAGTTTCTAATACATTCAGTCACATGCACAATTACAACTGTTATATTGGTGGACTCAGAACCACTCATATTGTGAGGATGTTTATGCACACATCCCTGCATGGGGTCTCAGACTTCTATCCCTCAACACCTACATCTGACCCTAAGGGCATCCCTCATCAAGCACCTGCAGGTGGCTGTCAAATTTACAGCTATAATTTAATATAAACATTACAAAGTGCTGCACGATCCTGCATCTTTTGACATTTGTTAATTATAGCTGTTTATTTTGTTGCTTGTAATTTGAAATCTCATCACATCAGATGAGTGATACAGTTGTCTAAATTCAATAAGCCCTTATAAGTCTTTCATATTACTTGCATATACATAACTTGAATACATATTCAGTTTACAACTGGGAAAATATTAACAAGAAATCTAGAACTTAGAAAAAGTAGAAAACTTGGGGGAAAAAATCTATCCTTACCATCAAAAAAAAAAAAAAAAAAAAAAAAAAAAACCAACCTGAGTTACATGTATAATTATAATACTGTCAGGATTACATGTATTACATATTCAGTGAATCTCTTTGCACAAGATTGATATATTTCTGTTTGACAGATGGGTGTAGGTAACCCCCTGTCATTTGGTGAGGAATGGACACTTCCTGCAAATGGCACCAATGAAACCACTGTTCTTGGTCATTAAGTACATATACAAAGTATGAGAGTCCATAATTCTTCTGAGACAGTTGGTCGTCGGTCAGGTTTAATCGCTGGTGGTCAGATTGCTCAGTTAATTAGTAGAGCTCCTGACTAGTGAATTCATGGGGCCCAGGTACGAATCCTGGCCTGCATGGTCTGCTGCATTTTTCTCCTTTCCTGTTACATTTGGGTTCTGTGTCATGCCCTGGAAGTGACAGGTGAAAAACCTGCCAGGGAAGAGCCACAGTTGTCTTCAAGGGCGAAGACCTTCCCCCCAAAGACCTTTACGAAGGGTGGAGTGTGGCCGTCAGGCAGGTTTGAGCAGCAGCGGCCAGATATCTCTCATTTCTAGAGCATTTGACCAGTGATTCAGGGTTTAGAATTCAGGTCTGCTTTGTCGCATTTTTCTCCTTATCATACAGATTTACACTTATTGTAAATCAATTACTGTAAAATCAGATATTTTCGTGTGGTCAAATTTTCTTGGTTTGATGAAAAATTATGGGTTCATTGGGATTTGATTTCGTGGATATTAGAATTGTTGAGTAATTATGTATATTACATTTTGCATTTCGAGGGGGACATGAATTTGTGGGTCTCTTCATACCTCTAAAACAATGAAAATTAGACCCCCAGGAAAATTGGTGATTTCACAGCAATTAATGAAACTTCTCACAAAACCAGACAAAATTTTCTAAAGCCTTAATTAGACTTTATAATAGCCAATGACTTTGTATTTGCATTCTACCTCTAATATGTCTGACAAATGTTGTTGTGGTGCACTTGTTCGACAATAAGTAGAATAATATGTATACAAAAGATCAGAAAAGTGACAGAAATTAACACAGATTAGAAGTGGGAGCAGCGGTTGAAATATACCCGACGTCTGGGGCTAATCGTTTTAAAACTTGGGCTAGCTTACTTAAATGCAACAGTAGTACTAATTCAGACTAGAAGAACAGAACTATCTTCAAAAACATTTAAGTGAATTTCAAATGTTTTAAGAGCATTTGTAATCAATGAAACTTAAGTCACAGGAGTTGATTAAGGTAATGTCAAGAAATAGTTTAAATGGAGTCCCTGTCAGCATTAAATGTACCCAGTAACCAAAGGTAAAACAAAACTGCAACAATGCAATCACGAATGGACAGACCAACATAATTAAAGCATTTAATCTGTAATTAATCCTTTAATTTATACAGACTTTAGAGATGTAGCAGGTTAATATGTAATTTAATCTGCACCTGGGTTTTGATGTTTAACCTACCCTTCGCTGTTTACAATAATGAAAGATTTCTTTATATTCTACTTGGCAAAACTATCAAAACTGAGCCAAAAATTACAACACTGGTGTATTAATAAATAGTAAAGCCCCAAGATATCACGTTTTATTGATTGCTGAAAAAATACTCACTAAATTTATAGACAAAGGAAAAAAAACATCAGCAAAGTCTCTTTATCTCAGGAAAGTATTTCAACAATTTCAATATAAAAAGCAGAGATCTAAAATCATGAACTGAGAATTAACAGGTGATAAAATATATGGCTCCAAATAATATGCCGCTAAGCAACATAACATTTTTGTTTTCCCCGTACATTAGAATTTCCTTCTGGTAGGTCAAGTCAAGTATGAATCTTAATATGCCTTGAGGGTTAAAATGTATCATAGCTCACTTTATCTTCAAACTTTTGATATACACGAGATTTAGTCTTCATTAAGATTTTGAAGAAAAAAAGAAATGGAATCCATTAATAATCATTTTTTTTTTTATTCAGGTTGCCCCCCCCCCCCCCCAATGAAATCCATAGTGAGCCTATAGCAGTACCAGTATTTATTGTACAAGCATGGAAAACTATTTCTATTAGAGTATGTTTAATCATGCAGTACATAAATTTAAATTAAATGTGCATAAATGGGACAGAAACTATTCCATTTTGAGGAGATCTTGAGCTGCATTTTCTGGTGTGGTTTGTTTTTGGCTATAAATCTTTGTTATCATAAATAACCCAAATATTTTCGAGGATCATTCCATCACAGATTTGAATCAGAGCGTGAATGTTTACTACGTTAATAAATTGCGTAGTTACTATATTTGGTGCCATTTGATAATGGTTAAAGACAAAGTTTTGCATTACCTGTGAATGGCAGTTTTACATAACTTATTTATCAAACTATTTAGAACACTATAATGACAATATCTGTTTGAAATTCTTTTAAAATGTAGAAAGAAAAATTATTTGTTTAATAATGGACAATCAATATCTATCAAATGTAAATTTCATAGGTTCTTCCTTCTGTATAATTTACATGCATCTTTTGTTTTTGGTTTCGTTTAGCATATGGAATAATAATTGCTTTCAATATTACAATACATTATTAATGCTAATGTTAATAATTGGATAAAGGATTTTGTTCACAGGTTAACAATAAAATTGTGTTTTGTATGTTGATCACCATATTTATATGTATTTTAATATACATTGTTTATTTTGAAGAAATAAAATGAGAGTACCTGTTGTATGAATAATTCTGTACATTATTTGTCTATATATAAATACTTATTAATACTATCCTCTGGTTTAACTGAACAAATTTGAGTTTATTACAAATATCATTCTCTAATTTTCTAAAGCAAATTTAGTGCCATTCAATTTCTGAGAGATTGCTAGAAAATACTAGAAAATGCTGGAATTATCATTTAGTAGATTGTTCCACAATAACTAAATTGTCATCATGCTCTTTGCTTGGCAAATCGATACAGTTTCATTTATTTAGTGAAATATGTATAGTAACAACAATTGTTTAATGCCAACTAAAAACTTCACTGAACTATATCAATTTGGCCTGCAAAAGTATCCAGTTATATACAGAATTTTTCACATGATAGCTTGGCATAAAAAGTTATACATTACATTTTCTGCATTTCCAATAACTATATTATACTCATTAATTTTGTTGTTGAAATATTTATGAGGTTAACGATTTGTGAATGAACTGGCAGTATTTCCAGATCTAACAGGAAAAGACCAGCTATTCCACAAAGCAGCTTACCAAATAGAAACACAGGTTGTACAAAAAAGGAATGTCAATATTTAGAGTTTGGCTATAAGGTGGCAATACAAACACTCCTCATTGATAACCTATAGTTAAGTTCTAGCTTCAGTAACAATGCAGACCTTAAATCTATAACCAGCAGCGTATTGAATTCACTCATCAGCAGTTCTTACTTTGGGAGTGGGAGGTCTTCTTTTATTTAAAACTATATTAAGAATTACAAACCTTTAGATCAATTTTCTGGTTTATTTCATGGCATTTTAAATTTGAATACCATTTACCACTTTTAACTGCACAGTGAACAAAATATACTGTCAGCAATTTTCTACGGGAAATTAATTTCATTATCTAGGCAATATTCTGTATAGGTTATATGGTAAATTAATGTGTAATTCTTGCATAAGCATTTACCAATAGATCAAATACAGGGACCCTAGTGACCTTTGATATTCAAGTTCAGAAATTGAGAATGTTTTCCAATTTCTTATTTTACAGGTGTTTAAGTAGAATTCAACGGACTGAGGGAGATGATTAAAAAAAAAATCTGTTTGTCACCTAGAATGCAAAACTTCAATTCTTTACAAGATCATTCTATCAGTAATGCATTTTTTATATTTTATTATTTTTTTTTTTTATATGTGTATGTATCTCATATTTGCACTTTATGAACGGGATAAGATTCTGCCCTATGACCAGTGCATTCTACTTGACTGATAAACTGACCACAACTACGCATTAACAAGGGCACAGTGATGATGTAGAAAACCTACACATCCTGAACCCAAATAATTTACTTCTTTGTTGAAGGAGCAAGGGTTTGTCATATGTACACAGAAGCCTGATCTTACAAAATTATACAACATACATCCTTAATTCAATGAAAAACAATGAGCATCTTGACATAAAAAGCCATCTTCCGTGTTTAATCAAACTGCTAACAGCTAGATAATGCGGACTACGATCTTTAGCTACTGAGAAATCTTTCAAGTCTTACCACTATAATACACAGCTCTGTTGACTATTGTTATATATATATTTTTTTGCTTTAATCTGTTTAATCTGACAATATCACTTCATTAAAAAGATCTACTCTACAAGGGATTTTCTGATCAAATATTTTACATCATAATTACAAAAAAAATTCCATAATCAAGTGCAGATTACTGATGCAATCGAGATCACGATTACACCTTTAATTTCAGTACATTAGACATGCTTAACCTGGGATTGCGGTGATCACAATGGATTAAAATGTTTTCAGTTTATGTAGGATTGGCCCAATACTTAACACACAATTTCTTTATCTCTTTCATCATATATCTACAGAAATATAAGTCAGAAGTGCTTTCAAAATGCATTTTTCCTCGATTCTACATTCAAATCCACTTTAAGGTGAGAAAATAAATTTATATAATACTTTAAATATTACTTTACATACACAAAGTCTTATGCAAATGTGACCAATGAAGGGTTCAGATGACGTAAATTATAAAGCACTTCTTCAGTACATTTGAACTCAATAGACATCACCATGAACACCTAATTCTCTTCCACCTGGTATAACATGCTGTATAGCAAGAATATGGAAGAGTGGACATCACTGATTTCTTAAGAATACATGCATTTTGAGAGATGTTCTCTCTCGCAAATATGTTGACCTTTAATCAACATTATTCCGTTAGAATTCTTAAAACTATTTTCATTGTGCACTTAGAAGACGGTTCATTTAACTGTTTTGTTATCTCAAATGATTTTCCAGGTATAACATTTAATACCATATTACTGCAGGTAAAATAAAAGAATTTAGCATATTCAGGAAGATTTTGTAAACACACTTTACCACAATATAATGAGGACAACAGAGTGTTGAACAAGATATAAGTCACATTTCCATGTTGATCACCGTGTCCTTATTGGTGTATGATTAAACATAATGTAGGAAATATTTGTCAGCATACCTGTATATCGGCGAGGAGATTTGTACACCACTCCCTTACATCTTCAAACGGACAGTTGGTGGACAGTCGGAGAATATCCGGCAGGTGCTCCTCTACTAATGGATTAATGGGAAGGGGGTTTCCATTGTCCACTAAGATTCTGTCTTTTGGACTTCCATAGCCATTTACCCAGGCATCTAATGTCAGTTTGATCATGTCAAAACCATGCTTTCGAGCATTAGGATCTCTACTTGCCAGAACATGGAAGAAGCGAAGTGAGTCTTCATCGCGAACACCATTCTGGTTTACAGTAGATGCCATCAATGTTGTATCCTGTACAAAAAAGGAAAAAATATACACAGATGAACATTGGTATCTCAAATGCTGATATCTCGATAACGATGGATATGTTTAAGTGAGTTGGAAGTCCCAAGCCACTTTTTCTTTATACATATTTTAACTTCATTATCACAAACCCTCAGCTATCTTGAAGTTGATCCCATCGATTTCAAGATAATGAGGTTTGACTGTAATAGGATCTGTGAAAGAAGTGAAGGATTTTTATACATTTTTTTGACTGACAAAAATACTGATCATTTATCTATTCTTGGCTGCATTAATGTGTTTGAAAAATCAATTTACCATGATAATAACAGAGGAGGAATGGGACAATTACCAGACACCAACGCCAGTTTACTCTGGAAACAAGAGAAGCTCTAATGCCAAATACATGTAAATAATTGTGACAGACCATTGACCAGCTACAAAATTTAAATAAAGACAGCATCAAACCTTGATATGTCCCAAATATTTACAGAAAACTTTTGTAGCCATGTTGTCCATTAGACTTTAGTGGGCCATTAGTGTAGAAATGTTTAAAGGTTTACAACCATCAAGAGTCCCCCTTTTTTGCAATAGATAATTACTAACACAGATTTACTCTGCCAAATAGTTCTACTGACATTAGATTTATAGGGTAAAGTTATATAAATGTGTGGCTGATTAATACACTGAGCACCTATTTTTGTAGCTTACTCAAAATTTTGTGCAAATAAAGATCACAGATTGTTTGGTGCTATTTTGCATTTGTGTTATAAAAATCACAGAGCATTTACATTCATATATTTCAATAAAAAATAATATTTTGGTAACATTCAAGATTTACCAAACAGCTGTGACTGACTCATCAAATTGCTAAAATGAGAAGAAAGGGGTGGGATTGAGATAGTACTTCTTTGCCTAAATTTTGGGTAGAAAATAAAAGACCAATATAATTTATAATCAGAAATATTATCATTATTGGTTAGATATTTTAAAAAATGTGTCAACCTGTTCCCCATTTTTTTTTTCTAGTAGCAAAAAATCATAATTGCATTATACAACTTTTTTCAGTGAAAAGTCGGAGTGAGTCCTTGTTTGTTGTTTTTCTTGTATATTTTCCCCGATTGCACTGTACAAAAGAATTGAGATGAGTAATAGCTATTACTGGTCCACCTGTTACACAGTAGCTGTCTTGTGAATTGAGTCATCAGAATTGATCTTTCACATTTCTATATTACAATTGTTACATGTTTCGATCATCTTCTTTAAAAGTATATGTAAAAATCTATGTCCTATCAATCATACGGCATCATATAAACTAAAATATGTAGAAACATGTATGTTATAAGTAATTTAAATATATTAATTGTACTTAAAAAATTAAGTACATATACACTGTAATCATATTACGTGATCAAGCAAAGGCAAACATATAAATACAAAGAAAAACATCTTCGCTAACCAAGGGTTTTCATTTCGCTCCGCTCCCTGCTGCAAGGTACTGGATCAAAAACCCTTGTCTCAAGAAGATTAAAACAAACGTTAAACATCTGAAATTTTCATCAACTTTGTAACTGCAACTTGACAGAAAGAAGATGACAAATTACACCAAGAAGATGGTCCCTTTAAATTCTAGAAAAGTAAACTAAAAGTTGAACTTCGGTATCTCGAAACTGATATCTCGTATGTCAAAGTAATTTGGAAGTCCCAACTGCTTATTCTTTCAAGTATTATACCCTGGCTTTGATATCTCGAATCCTCAGATATATCTCAAAGTGTTTTCTCGGTCCTATTGAGTTCGAGATAACAAGGATTGACTGTAGCATAATTCAATCTCCCTTGCATAGTTGTTGTTCGTTCCTCTCTCGGACACCTCTACAATGTGAATTTTATGCCATTCGACAACAAATTTCAACAAGCGAGTTTATTGGTTTGTAGAGACAACTATAAAGGGTCAGTAGGTGGATAAAATATACAGGTTGGTTTATAGAATATGTCTACAATTAGGGAATGAAAGGTTGTTGATTGACCAATGCTGGAAAGTGGCGAAATACATTCCCAAAGTGCGCAGAAAATCTTGCGTCGTAAATTGCACAATATTTGCATTACGAGATCTGTAGCGTTATGGTCAAAGACTAAAATATAAAACCATAATGCTGCAGTTCTGCAGCTATAAATTTATATATGCGAGCCAACAACAGAGTTGAATGTATGAGCCAATCATAGGCACTCCCCATCTTTTAAAATTGTTAAATAAAATATATATCTACTATACTATAAACATAATGTTATGTTTATAGTATAGTAGATATACCGGTATATATTTTTTAACAATTAAGATGGGGAGTGCCTATGGAGCCAATGGCAGAGTGTGAACTGTTCGAGGTATTCATTTACAGATTCAACCCCCCCCCCCCTTTACTTCTCTGCCACCAGAGACATCAATGTTGTACAGGGTGCTTACCAACTATTTTATAAGCAACCTAGCCTGAACACACAAACCAAATTTATCATAAATCAGGTCAATTTTTTAAAAATAATTAACATCATATGAAAAGGAAATAAAGATATAGCCACAATAAAGGAGCTAAAATTATTTTTTTCAATTGTGAGAAATCAAGAGGGATATCTGCAAAACTGTATCAGTCATCACATGACAAGCTTACTCCTAATAAAGCAAGGAATTTATTTTGACCTACTTTCTTTTACTTCGAGGAAATTCGGAAAATAATACACATTTTGTATTTCATCCTTTCGAAGGAAATGGCCAAATCAGTAAATTTGCTTAGTCAGCAATTTCTGATTGACATGTGCTTGGGCAGTGATGATGCAATATATATCTAGGGCCTAACGTTAGATCTAAATAACATTTCTATACCTCACAACACGTCACATACAGCAGTAATTTAAAAATTCTTTAAATACATATTACGTTTCCTTTTATCTATAACAAGTACCTTTGTATTGTTGTATTGCATGTTATCTTTTTATAGTATACCAACTTATCAGCTGATTTGAAGGCTCCAGGTAGATACATTCTGCTACATGAAGGTAAAGCCCGTGCGATACATAAAACTTTTAACGTTTCAAAGGGGGAATTCAAAATATTCCATTATGGACAGTGAAGATGTTTCTCAAAAAAATGTACAAAGCAACTTACCTCTATATCCTTAGATACTTTCAGAGCTGTATTTTGATTATTTCGCATTAAAAACGACTTGAACAGCGAGAAGACTTCTCCACAACTAGCGCTGACCTTGCCATTAGGGGGCGGAGTTACCCTCCTTTATGACCAATGAAAAACGGGAAAAGAAAGTAATTTATTTTTAGTAGGCTAAGTTTTCCAATACGTGTACATTGAACAAGATAGCGGAAAATTTTCGTTATAAATAGATAGTTCAAAAGGGATGCCTTTTTCAATTTATATGCATACCTAAGTGATCTACTTCAATTTCATTAAAATATCAAAGATGGTTTAGTCACCTATATATATTTATTTTAATTAATATTTGACATTCTACTTATATTTATTTTTGGAATGCATTTATACTTTGAACAATTGAATATATTATCATAATTTAACATCGGGTTGGGGGATTGCGGGATTCTTTTGAATCCACAGTGAGATAAGTGTCTGGTCCCCCTTTTGTGACCAAAATTTTACATATATTAAGATTTAAAAAAAAAAAAAAACGTTTCCCAGACCCTTAACCTGCCCCCTTTTTTTTCAAGAATTCTGGATCCACAACTGCGCTGCTTTGATTTGTAAGCAAACCATGCAAAGATAAAGAATACAACAATCATTTAACTATCTGTCCTAAAATACCTAGTGACAGATCATGATGGTATGGCTAAATTAAGTTCAGCCTTTGTTTTATCAATGCATATTGAATACAAATTTAAAGAACATTTCATCCTGAAGTCTTCTTTATATATTTTGAATAGGCCTGCTGGTAAACTGATACGCATCCATTGCAATGTTTGATGTCTTGGCATGTCATTTTTTTGCATGACAGTTCTTGATACTTTATAATACTGCCTTTCAATCAAATAAATAAAAAAAAAAAAACACAAACAAAGGGTGAAAAAATGAAAATTTTATTATACTATTTAATGTTTTCTTTTGATCCCTACTCTTTGGAAAATAATAATAATAAAACATAAATAATTAATGTATTATGAAAGTCTGCACAAATCTACACATAAAATAGCTGATCACAAGCAGTCAGTTGATATAATATAATTATAAATATAATATAATAATTAATTATATAAAACATGAATGCACAGCTACTTTTTAATAAGAGTGTAAAATTAAGACAAACTGATACCAGTATTGGTTTTGGATATATAAATGTCATTACAGAACTCCCCAAAAGTCCTCTAGCAGTTTTAATTTCGTTCATTCCAAAACTGTCTTAGATTTTCAAGTCAATACCAGTAATTCACACTAAGGTCCATATATATATTAAAAACAACAAAAAGACGAAGTGCAGTGCAGTAAAACAAATTATGCAGGTCACTGTTATATCACATCTTTCAAGTCAGCTCAGTTATCAAAACACACTTGACATTAATTATGCATATTAAAATAAACTTGTGCACATTACAGATAAACATATGAAATAATTACATTTTCTTGGTAGTTTGTAAAAATTCATTACATTAATGAATAAGTACACCTTCTTGGTAGATAGTCTGTCCAAATATAAAATATATGTCAATAAAAATTATCTGTAATTTCCCAAAACCCAATGCAAAATTCCTGTTAAAAAAAAAAAAGACTGTTTCATGATAACTGGATAGCTGTGGTAGTGCTCTTTTTCAGGGCAAATTAATATTAAGATAGTTTGGTGATGTAACAGCAATTGTTTATTAATCATCATTTAATCAAGTGTGGATTCAGGCATGGCGCACACCCTCTCTAAAACTTTATAAAAAAAGATATAGTTTATACTTTGAAATTCATACATTGATTTCAAACAGGTAAAATTATATAATTTTACCTGTATGAACTATAAACTTATATATTTATATTTATGTACTAAAATGAGGATTTCTAAATTGCCCATGCACTCTCAGGAGCTTTGTCCCCGGGCCCTCGACTGGACCTGTCCTTGACCTTTGACAGTACCAATGCCCCTGGCATCTATTAACACTTCTCTAATGCAATATCCTGGATCCAGTTAATTCTCTGACTACTCAAACTCTACCAAACTATATTAATTTACCCAACAAAATAGAAGTATCACAGTTATGATGAAAGAGTTAATAAACAATCATCATTCATCATAATGAAAACAATATTTTAAACTACCATGATAGCAGTAAACATATATCAACAAGGTCCATCAAATTAACAATAGGAAAAAAAGACCTTGATATAATGAAGAACAGTCCATCATAATAAAATATCACAAAGAAGACAGTTATATAAAATACACAAACAAAAATTCAACAGTACATTGTAAACCCTGACCAAACATGGCTGACAACAATGGACGGAGGTTTTTATATGTAGCTATAGTCACTGCAGCAGAAAACAGTAAACAATAGAAATACTAGGGTGCAAAAAATGCCATCTAGGCACATGTTAAACATTGGTTTTGTGAAAATAAGGTATCTTGAAAATAGCAGCAAGGTTGTGTACATAGATACAGTGAACATAATGAAGCCTCTAAAATAGTCCCCTGGTGAAAGAATTAAGGGTGCAATGGGCAAAATACTCTCAAAAAAACTAAGCTAGCACTATTTTAAAAGCAAATATTGGTAAATATCACAGACAACATGCTAAAAATAAATATAAATAAGAGAATAACTACTTTAAAAAAATATTAAAATGTATGAAATTGATTAATAATTTAAGAAATAAATATATTTCCAATTCAAAAATCAAAAAATGCAACAATATATATATATACATGTAAATAAAGACAACAAAAATTAAGCATAATTACTCCAAATCAACATTTAATGAAATTTACTTAAAGATGACCATTTTGATTTCAAAGCTAAGGTGCATAGATTATAATATATTTTTTTAATTAATGGGCAGTGATTGAATGCTGGCCCTGTAAACACCACAATGAATGTCAACTGCAGATCAAATGATCTGATCCAGATCATTGAATATCGATGGCGGATCTAATGGCCTGCTCCAGAAGGCTAATCCAGTTGAACTTTTCTTCCTCTGTTTCCACAGCACAGTGAAGAGCTCTCTTTGGGGTTTCTAGTTTAAATCCATATCGTATATCTGTAAAAAAAAAAAAATAATTAGAATTTAATTAAAAATTAATTTAATTTTCTTTGAACATGCTGAAACCTTCAACACAATATTCATACAAATATTCTCAACACAATTGCTTCTTGTGACAAGTTCTGTAAATATAATACCGTGAAACCACTAATTTTCATGGGGGGTTAATTTTCATAGTTTTTTTTCAAGGTACCGGTATAGAGACCCATGGATTCATGTCCACCACGAAATACAGAATTTTAAATGAATAAATACTCCTCATAAAATCAAAATCACCAAAAGTTCTCATTGAACATACAACAAATAAGTAGAAATTGCATATCAAAACAATTGCTGATAAATGCAGGTCAACATACATTTGTAGTGTTGCAAGAGAAAAATCTTGTTTGCTTGGACCTGGCAACAAAACTTCTACCTCAAATTAACACACCTAGAAAATCCTCAATTATCATTTGAAGAATGACGATTGTGTAAAATAACATTTCTTTTTTTTTTTTTGCATAGTGAATCGTCATTTTGGAATCCATATGCATCTGTTTCACATCATTCACTTAAACTATGTGTAGCCCTAATCATTGCCTTACAGTCTTTGTCGTAAGACAGAATTTTTTTTAAACCACTCTATTCTTACAAACCAGACTGATTTCACACTCTTCATTCATATTTGAAATAACTGATACATGTATTTCTCACTAGTACTGGGGCTTAATTTTGGTCACAAATTGGCTGTAAAAAATAATTTCCTGGTATATGCTACTTCTTACTGGGTCCACAATATTCTCAAAATCCTTCGGATATTCTGCTGTCCCTTTCAAAATGTTGTTGATCTGTGACTTAATTGCCAACATTTATTCCACTGCAATCATACAAGATTTTATTCAGGGCAATAGATAAAATGGCCACCAACTACTCACAAGTTGCTAAATAATGCAAGCAGCCATGTAGCCACTTCTTTAAGTTCAAGTAACAAAACAAGAAAAATTGAAAAGGGGGGGGGGGGGGCTGAAAGTGACTTGTTCGAAATTGCCTGCTAAGACACTTTTGATGTAGTATTACACAATAATAAGCTAGATGTTATCTACATATGCCTTATTGTGTTTTAGAATACAAAATGTTTCAAACTGAATCAATAAAGAAAGCACAATTATCTTATTGCTCCTGGTCATGAATCATCACTATGCACACCCATACAGAAAATAATAATGGCACTCTAAAATCTGTAAGGTAACTCTGAGGACATTACAATGATATCACATGAAGGCTGGTTAATTTGAAGTGTACATCTTTAATTACAAAACCTGTTTTTTTTATTGTAAGATAATTAATTTTTTTGAGAAGCATGTAAATTAATTTTTAATAAATCATGTATGAATTACATCAATTCCAATGCAGTCACGACAGATGTATAAATACAGTGGTTGTCAGGCAATGCTTCACACTGAGGCCTATACCTACAACACCTGGTAATTCAAAGAACACCTTCCTAATAAGAAAGGACCCTCTCTAGATCCAGAAGTGTTTGAGAAGTTTTAACCCTTCACCTTCTTGGTTCCCAATGCAATAGGTCAGAGTACAACATTTAGCAGCAGGATTCATCTTATCCACCCTTTCAATCCCCACCTTGACAAAATGCAATAACCGGTTACAGTTTTACCGGGAAAAATCAATTTGAGTTTGATCAAACAAAGCCATACATAAATCTTAGATGTAGCCTTGGCCGATGCTTTACACTGAGGTTACCTGTTTGAAATTACAGGTAACGACATCAGAAAACTGCCAAGTCAGCCCCAACTTGACACCTATCTACAGATAGTGCATGCAGAAAAGCAGGAAACTCGAAGTACACCACATATTTCATCAGAGTTATTTCTGTAAATCTGTACAGAATGAAGTAAAAAGAAAATTTTTGCATTTCACTTTATGGTCTCAGGTCTCACATAAATGTATTGCTTGCATTCAGATGATTTATTTTAAAATCAGCTGATTCATATTCAGACTAGTGGGCTTATTCTTGATTGTGTGACTCACAAAGACTCTCAAAACCCTTCTGGTAACAGATACAAATGTGTGCAGATCTGTTTTTACTAAAAAAGAGTCCGATTTTTTTTTTTCAAACTTGAAAATGCTATTACTGAATGTGCCTATAAAATTACAATGTAGGTGGACAAACAAATACTATGGTAAAAGGATAAAAAATTAACATTAAATATTACAGGAGGGGTCTGTTATATTTAATAAGAAATTAAATCTTTCCTCATTATCTGTCATAGCAAATGTAAAGTGTCAACACTGAAAAATTTAGCCAAATAGGGCTCGACCTGCCATTTTTGAACCAGTATTATACGCCATATAACAACTTAATGATTAATGATGGCTGTTCAAGTTTTGGGGTGATGAGATTTTTCATTATATAGCTCATAGGATACCTATATTAGCCATCAGTGGAGGGTTACATTAGGGTCACTCTGAAGTTGCTAGGAAAGGTTGCCAATTCTGGGCTCTCTTATTCCTAAAATGTTTTTTCCTTTCCACAATGCCATCGAGTACAAATCTAAAGATAACATTTTGAACTGAAACTGATATCTTTAAACTTTTTATAAATTGTTTTCATGGCAAGAATTAAGAAAGTACAATGTTCTGAGCACTTAAACTGAGTACAAACCCTCACAATGTGTTACCTTGGAATAGTTTAATGGGACCCTATTGTCTGGTAGTGTTCAAGGTTGAACCTCCTGTATAGAATTATGCAATAATTTTAATGTATTTTTTAAAATTTTTTACTGCATGGTTTAAACGATTGAAGCCTCAGACCTATATCGCCGAGTGATTGAAAAAAGGATCTTTTCCAATCTCTGCCTCTTGAAACAAAATTGAATGCTTCCTACCTTTCCAATTAAAAATTGTGTGAAACCTAACTTGTAACCAAAATCTATTTAATGGTCTGTTTAACAATTTAAAATTGGGAATCTTGCAAGACATTGCTTAATCTGCATGCATTTTCTTACTTTTTGTGCAATATAGTACTTCATATAACATGGCCGAGAACAAATCTGTTACAGACCACAAAGCTGCTGTCAGTGAGGGTGATGTAAAATGGACCAAGATAAAGAAATTGATTTGTCTTTTAAAAGGTGTTTAGCAGAAGAGTATGACTCACACTTGAACTTAAAAATCAAGTTGACTTGTTAAAACTGATGCAGCTAATACCAACAGGCTATGGTCTTTGTCCAGCATATGTTGCTGGTCATTGGATAACCCTAAAGTTTAAACCAACAAACATTGACCTTCATCAAAGCTGATCTTTATTTGTACAGAACCCTAAAGGTCAGAGCTATCGCTTTATTGCCGTGTTTGGCCATGTTTACAATGTTCACAGCAAACCCCTGACCAGATAACAGACCCCTCAGCAATCAGAATTCGGACACTGCCTTCAACAGCTGATACGCAAATCTTGGTGAAGGACATTTTTATATAAATCAAATGCTAACCTGATAAAAATTCTCAGTGCTGTTTCTCTTAAAGCAGTAAACAATAATGATTTTTTTTTTTATGGAGGTCTCTAAGATAAAAAATAAATTACTACTGGTTTACAAACTGGCAAAATACCAGAAATGAGGTATTTTTGGAGAGGCAATCTGACAACAAATTTCAAGCCTACTTGGTCCATAGATGAAGAAAATTAAATTGTTCTCAAAAGAAATTGGTCCATCAAGCTCAAGCTTTTTCCTGTATTCAGCTTCTTCTTTAATTATCCCTTGAATATCAAGGGTTAAGAATAGGGAAGTTGTCTACATCATTAAGACAACATTTTTCAATATACATGTAATTGCTAATTAAATTTAAGAGAAATAATATGATATCTCATCATACACAAGTACAGACAAATGACCAATAATCTTTATCTTTTGACCTGAACCTGTGGTTTAACAGCTCCAAAAGCTTAGTCATTCTTTTATTTTCCTTGACCTATGCAAGGAATAACAATAACTTAGGTTTCAAGGAATTAGTTATTGAATCATGCAGGAATGTTGAAATGCATTTTAAAAAACTTCATCTTCTGACTTTAATACTTAACAAAAATTTCTTCAAAATTCATTTTGACTGTTATGATATTGCTTTATTCAGTCTTCCCTGTGTAGTAAATATGAAGATTTAAATGGAAGAGGCATAAGTTGTATTAAAAAAACCCAGTTATTTTGATCTTGACCTTTGTTTTACTGACCCCCCCCCTCCCCATCAAAACTGTCTTCCTTTCACCATCTACTGGTGACAATAGACTATAAACTAAAGGTATTGTGAGCAAGCTCAAAAAATAATACCCCCTCCCCCTTGCTGTAATTTCTTTAAAATGCCCATTAGCATGTTTGTAAATGTGACATTGAACTTGCCAAAATGACCTTGGTTAAAAAAAAAAGATAAATACTCTAGTCATAAGTATATGGACATCCAATGTTTCTCCATTAGAAAATCATAGACCTGAAATAAATTTTAAACTTTTTCTGCCAGTGCCTTTGAACTTGCCACAATGACCTTTAGTCAAGGTAATGACATACTTTTAGCTCAAGTATAATTTTTGAAGTTTCAACTTCCAACAAAAATCTAACTTTTTTCTACTAATGACTTTGAAAATATGACCTTGGGTCAAGGTCATGACAAACCTTCCAGAAATAAGAGCTATGAACTGAACAACGTTTATCCATGAGAAAGTTATAGGACTGCATTCTGTGAGAGAAAGAACTGATCTCAGCTTGGACATGATTTGAACACTTTTTCTGCCAATGACCTTGAACTTGCCAAAATTACCTTGGGTGAGATAAAGATCAATCATTGTGTCAAGTATTAACTTCCAATTAGCCTCTATTTGAGAGTTAAAGACAGGACAAGAATAAAACACCTTTATGCTAGTGACCTTGAACTTCCTGGAATGACCTTGGGTCTTGGCCAACACATACCTCAGATTAAATGTAGCTTTTGTGATAAGTATGAGCCTTGATTCAAGGTCATGACACACTTTCAGGTTATAAGCTATTTTTATATGAAATATGATCTTTCAATGTTTTTTCCATAAAGTACTTGTAGACCAGACAAGAACTTTTTCTGCCAGTGACCTTGGATTTATTGGAATGACCTTGGGTCAAATTTGTGACACATCCTCAGGTCATAAACAATCTCTGTACCAAGTATGAGCTTCCAATGTTTCTCCATTAAAAAGTTATAGCTTGGACAAGAATTTTATACTTTTTCTGTCAGTGACCTTGGGCTTACCAGAATGACCTTGGTTCAAGGCCATGGCACACCCTCAGGTCATAATCTTTGTACCCAGTATGAGCATCCAATGATTCTCCATTAAAAGTTATAAGACAAGAATTTTATACTTTTTTCTGCCACTGACCTTGAACTTGCCAGAATGACCTTGAGTCATAAATGTTCAATCTTTGTACCAAGTATAAGCTTCCAGTGATTCTCTCTATTACAAAGTTATAGCCTGGACAATATTGCACAGACTGACGGACAGCTAGACAGACTGATGAGGTGATTCCTATATACTTCCAAACTTCGTTTGCAAGGGGGGGGGGGGGGGAGGGGTAGTTAGAATAATCTAGCCCTCATCACAGTTAGAATATGTCCCATATAGTTGCAATGTAGCAAATCGAATCCGCTCTGAAATGTTTTTGAAGAATACAAAAGGGATTGCGTTGAAAATAACTATCAAATTAATCAAAGCAAACCTTTTTGAGATGGTATATGCCTTTTATCCTAAAAAATACTCCATAAAAAGACAAAAATCCATCTTATTTTCTCAACGTTTTTTCTCGCTTCAAATTTACACGCCATGCTGACATTCGGAACTCTCTTGTTCGTAGTAAATGCACTGAGTTCAAGTTATCGCCCATGTTTATTTTGCTACATAGGCAATACACGGAACAAATTCCATTGTTAAACCAGGTCCATAGGACAATATCATTTTAACGATAGAACATTCTATCTGTGGGGAGGGGGGGGGTTATAATTACTAGTGATCACAAATTTCGTAAGTGTTTATAGACTAGAAAATGAAGATATTGATTACTATAGGACACTAGCATTATGAAACAGGCTGTAAACAAATGGATGATTGAAACCATACACAATTAAAACCATATACACTGCTGAGAAAGTTCTTATATCAATACTCTACAAAACAGATGTTCTGACAAACAATCTATAAATAAAACAATGAACAGTACAGCTTTTTTTTCCTTCATCAATTATCACTAAAACTAGTCATTTTTAATTAAAATCCCTACAACTTACAGTGTTTTAGCCAGAATGTAGCTAATCTAGAACTTGACTTTCAAGTCAATTTGAAGGAATATGTGTACAAGCTATGTTAAATGGATGGACAAAGCAAACAACTCACTTGACATAGATTTACCACAAATCACCAACTATAGGTATTTTACACATTCATGTAGAAAGATATAAGAACTATGAAATGCTTTAATTTATGGTCTTTCTTTTAACCCCCCCCCCCCCCCCCCCTTTTCCCACTAAATGTATCATATTCTAGCTGCTGGGGTTATGAGAAGGAAAGTTATTCCTGATACATTTCTGAAAGTATATCTGCGCATTTAATGCTTATCTGTAATTAATATGTAATTTGTTAAAACAAAGCCAAGGTGACATTTTGACAAGGGAGAATTACGTAACACAGATGTCCCAGCAGGTGGCCAAAATAAACAAGTCATGGGCAAACCTAAAAACCAGGTAAAGTGGCTACAGCCCTGATTACACAGTTAATATATCCTTGTTCATACTGAATATCCACAAAATCAACTGTCCTATCAAAGGGGGTAACTTTGTATGGTCAACTAATGATTGAGGGTATCTCTATGCAAGGTCATTCATGAACAAATATGTAAGATTGGTTGACCAATGACCAAGCATACTAATTAGTAAGATCAGCTTAACCTTCACAATTATGCAATGTATATTGTCCTTTAATCTTGTAGACTACAAATCTATGAAGAAAGAAAAACACAAAGACAACATTTACACTGCATTAAGAGACGTGCATAGTAAAATGTAGTTATAGGTCTCATCAAACCCAAGTACTTCCTTTTCATAATACTTATACATACATTTCTACTATATGAAAACTAAGTTCTTCACAAAGTCACTTCTATATTTTGATGTATTTATAGCGACAGTTGCTAAAAATACTTGAAAATATATATAGAGATACTTAAATAAATAAAACTGTTTCATACTAACCTAAACCACTTAACCCTGTAAAATTTAGTTACCTTGAACTTCTGTGCTTTATGACCTACTTACACAGAAATTGCCTGAACAAAGACATTAATTATCTGAAACCTTTAATGGCCTAGGATCCAATGGGTAGAATTACCTATAGATATAAAGTTAACTCAATAATATGTATAATCAGTAACAATAGACAGAATTAGGAATAAAGACCAATACAACTTGTTACACACCGGCAATGTTTCTGTGTTTTACTGCTGACAAGATAGGTAAAATAGACACACAACAAAATGTCAAACCCTCTGTAGTTGGTGCTTGATGAACAAGTGTAGCAAATTGTTTGTACATACATCTGTATGATGTGGGGGTGTCCTGAACTCAGCAATATCATAAAATCCTCCAAAGACCTATCATTCACTTAATAGAAAGCTCAAGTGTTTACCGCAAACCTCGTATCCACTTCACATTTTCAAGCACAAATTATACCACACATTCCAACATCAGACTACAGATAAAAAAATCTTTTAAATAGGCTGGCTGCTATGTCAAGAATCTGCTTCTTTGCATTTAATATCAGACATTTTCAGAGAGATACCATCTATCTTTTGCACCTGGTCCTTGATTCAAAACATAATTAGTCTCTTACATTTGCATCTCTTACATTTACACCATATTTCCTCAGCAATAATTAATTCTAGTCACTCCCAACAAAATTTATCATAAATACACAAATAAGACAAGTATAATGCATTACTGCATGTTCTGTTGCCCTATTTACTAAAATACATTCTTTTTTTTTTTTACATCCACAATAATCGTCCACTTACATTTGGACTCAGGGATGTCTCGGACCCTCAGCCTGGACAAAGCTAGACTGCTTTCAAACATATAAGTGTGTTCCCTGGCTCTTGTGAATGGGAAGTTCTTGTCCGTTCTCCTGGTCACCACCAGAGCATCATTAAACAGAAAGAGTCCCAACATTTCTATGTGCTGGTACACCCTAAAATAAAACAGGTTCAGAAAATTCAATAATAATTAAGTAAAAATAAGTAACTGTAACGCATGTAAACTTTATTTTAAGAATAATGAATTTCTTTTTCATCTAATGTGAGTCAAGTGAAACAATCAAGAGCTAGGAATACTAATGGCTGACATTTATAGACATCTTTGTAGCATTATATTATAATTTTCAACCTAAAGTAAATACAATTGTTAAAAATGATTTATCTCCAAATCTTTGACCTCAAATAATAAATCAAAGGTCTGAAGGACATCCATTCCATTTGCTGGAGGTTTGTTGGGGTGAGATTCAAAAGATTATACAAAATTTATGGCTCGTGACCCATTCTGTTCAGCTGAGTCAAAAATAAACCAGACCCAAGTTACCTTCTATCATAGATGTATCATTGAAGTCAATTGATAATTTTTTTTCTTTTTTGAATTTGCAATTTACATCCAACTTTTAGGCAGACCGGACAGACCCAAATTTTAAATATCTCCCACTTTCAGTGAAAGAGAAGAATACAAGTTTTTTGCCAACGTTCTGAAGATAAACATTTTGATAACATTTTCTCTCAAAATACTGAATTTAAAAAAAAAAGAAAAGAAAAAAAGAACAGCCTCAGGCAACAATCTTCTACACAACTTCATGCAGAGATCAATTCTAGGATAAATCAGTCTGATTACAATATCCTATCCTCATTACTTTAGGTCTATCCGGTATATTAAAACAACATATATAATTATAAACAGCCTTTGATGTGAGAATACAGTGTGTAATATTGTGTGAATTAATCACTGTTGGATTTGCTACAATTGACTGAAAGCAGACGTGAATGTTTTAGCTGATTAATCATATTGGCTTAAAAGTTCAGCTGAATTATGATGTGTGTGTCTAAGAAACTCAACACCTGAACCTTTACGTTTCATTAATTTACTCCATGAACTGGACTGCTACATTTATTGTCCTTTCATTATGTTCAATGCCATAACACCAAATAATGAAGTGGCCCTGGCAGAAGCTGATCAAATGAATTTATGGTTTACCGGGGACACCTACAGTCCGGGGTAATGGACCATGTTTTAACACTGCTAGTTTCTTGTTAGCCTTGATGTAGTTTATAATGAGATTTTCCAGATTATGCAACAAGTTTCTTTTAGGTTCCTAGACACATTATCAGTTTTACCCCAGTAGGAGTATATAAGCTTCACAGTGTTACTCAACCTTAATTATACAACCTGTTTTTCCCACTGTGCTAATTGTCAGAAGTTAACACTTCTGTTTGCCTCCCTTTCTTTTGGAACTCTTTAGGAAAATGTTAGTTTTCCTGTAGAGAAAACAGAAAAGAGGGAATCTGTTAATGAGTAGGATTCAAACCACCAAACATAACTGGAAACTAAAGAATGCTTTGATATTAGAGAAACTTCTAATATATGTCTGGTCTGCAGGTTTCATTAACTGAGATCTTCTTTGGTTTAGTTGAATAGTTTATGCCAATATTCTGCTTCAACATGTTTTCTTTACAAATTTAAGTTCAAAGGAATCCCTGTCAACAAATGAGTGTATGTTTCATGTGTTTCATGGCAAAATTTCATTAGTCTTTCTATCACTTTCTTATGCAAGACACGATTCAGCTGTTGAACCTAAATGTTTTTTAATTCTATTTGGTCTCAAATTCCCCGCCAGACACTAAGATATAATTTATTTTTGCCAAGGTTTGCTGTTTTGCTGGTGACAGAATGCAGTTGTCTGTCTGGTAACTAACCGAAAAGCCACTGAACCGGGAGCTAGTCTGATTCAGTAGCCTTTTTTATTTTTTAATACCTGTCTCCAATACAAGTGAACCATTATAATTTAAAAAGAAAACAAAAAACTTCATTTGTATTTGAATATAAAATAGATTTTTTTTTTAATCAAAAGGGCTAGCTATCTAATCTTTTTCAATTCTCCTATTTCATTAATTCATTTCCATATTTACCCAGGTTTGGATACCTAACTGAACATTATAATCACATTCAATCCTTTATTATAAGTTGATGAAAACTGCAAGTGAATAAAATTATCTAATTTTTTAAAAATTTTATTTTAACTCTTTTTTTTAGTTGGCCAGAACACACAACTTTTGCTGAATACAGAATTTGCTTCAGTAGTTTTCCTGGTCACTAACCGGACAGCCACCGAACCAGACCATGTCTGGATTAACTGCCATACACCCTATCTGTAGGTGAGCGATCCATCTTAAAACTGAAAAGAACCATTTGGACACAAAATACTATTGTTTATACAATGACTAAAGGTTTCAGGCACTGTTCACTGTCATGACCAATCTTAATCTATGACAGGCTAATAACTTTTTTTTTTTAACCAACAAATCAATGTTAAGCATTTTAACCTTGAAAATTATAATTATAAATGTCTTGTTTTCCTGTTGGGAAGTACTGGGAGACAAAGAGTTATGAACCCCCAAGTATTAAAAGATTAATGCAGAATCAAGAAAACTTTTTTTTTTTAAATTCCTCCAAGCAAGATGAATTAAGATAAAACCTATATTTTAGAATATCATGACTTAACATTCTCCTTTAACCTCTAAATATCCTCAACAAAGGAACAAAATAAATTGAATTATATAGGTAGTTTTGCAAAACTGCAATTCTCCATTGTAAAGATGCTAGGATTAAATTACAGGTCCATTTCTCTCTGAAGACAGCCATGCAATTCAAACTTTGACATATTACCCTTGTTCATTATTTGTGGGGTTGAACCTTTTCCCCCATGCCCTGTCAAAGCTAATGGACATTGAACTCCAGGGCTATAATAGTATTGCTTCCAAATTGTCAACTTTGAGCTGCAAACGCCCCCTAGAACTGAAATGTGGTTTTTGCAAGCATCAGCATTATGAGACTGTTTGTAGAGAAAGAACAATGTCCACACAGTAGATGACCCTACAAAATGTAATTTTCACACACAAAAAGATAATTTCACACTTTATACCTCAATCAGTCAAGAAGTTAACATTTCTCACTGCTTTTGCTTACAGAATTAATTGTCAGATTTTCTTTAAAGCAAATAACTAGTTCATTGAGTATTTTAATTTAAGGTACATATATACATAATTTTTATTTGATTTTTGAAATTCTTTTTTCATATCCAACTTATCATTTCTCATCAGACTGACCCTTTGTGCAGAGAGACCATCTATAGATCATTACAATGTGCACTTTATACAAGCACCTTTATATCAATGAATGATAAGTGTGTATCTAGAGAACTTCAACTCTTAAAAACTGATAATGTTATAAACTAGCTCAAAACATACTTGATTACATATCAATATGTCCTTTCCTAGATAAAGGTAAATGATTTAATGATTTAGTTTGTCTCATGAATGAATGAAACTCACTTAAGATATTCTCATTCCTTCTCATGAATGAAACTCACTTATTACAATATACCATCAGATTGTTAGGTTTTTCCAAGCCTTGCTAAATTTGAGCTCAATATCTGGAAACTTCCTTTTCAAGTTAAATTGTGATGAGATTAATAAATTCAGTAGTTATGTTTTATATGTACAAATTCAGCCAGCCAATTACAATTCACAAGATAAACATTGGTAAACTACCTAAACAACCTTGCTTCAGGGGTGTTTTCATAATTTACTAAAAATAGAAGTTCTTTTTTTTTGTAAATGCTTTATGCATCTGAGTATCAGAACACCCAGATAGACTCTTTCCATAAAAAAAATGTTAAAGCTTTTTTCTCAATACCCTTTCAATTAGCATGCTTGTACAAAAACATGCAGCTGACAATAGCCAATATCTCATATTTAATTTTCTCATGTGTGAATTGATGTACACTACAGACTATCAAATCCAAAATTTCCATGACTCATACACAAAAGACAGTCAGATAATTAGCATTTTCTAATCCTTTTTCTCCGACATCTACTTGGTAACCTGGTAACCCCCCCCCCCCCAAAAAAAAAAAACCATAAGAAAGAAGAAATAATATGAAATGCCTTTGTCAATACAAAGTGAGTTTCTGATAAAGCCAGATTTCCATAGGAAATCATTTCAGAGATTTAATTAAATGTGCAACATTTTTACTTAGTTTTTGGCTTCATTAACTTTCTACGGAGAGCACTTTGACACCCTGTCTAAGGAAATCACTACAAAACTGAGACCTTATAGGTGTTGTATCACTAATCTCTACAGGAAAATAGAAGCTGATGTCAGCTCCAATATACAATCAATACAGTGTGAGTCACCCTCATAGAAATAGAAATGTCTGATAGCAATAGTAAAACAACTCCATTCAATGCATAAAAAAATCTCACATTTTAAAGTTTCTGCAGATGCAGCTCTTTCTTGGTATGCCAAGTTTTTTTTTTTCATTTCTATCATTTGATTTGAAGTTTTTCACAAGTGAAACATCAAGCTTGTGGTAGTTTTCTTGCCAATAACCAATTAGGAAATCTTCTACAGAGAAGGATATATCAAAGCAAATAGGGCTAGTTTATGGTTCCATCTAATGTAATTTAATTGAAAAAAATAAAATTAGACATTTCTACTTTCTTCTGTATTTGTCTGTCAACTGCACTTAATTAAATTCATACGAATTTCCATGGTAATAAATGCTTTTAATGAAAAATTGCTTTGTCTTGCATATACAGTTTTTGTAACATTTTCTTCAAACAACTGTTGTAACATTAGATGTTTTAAAAGTGCAGTGTCAGCTTAGCTTTATTTTGGGGGAACATGTTATGTAATAAGCACTTGGATCTGCATGCATTTGCACTTTTTACACAAAGAGATCAAGACCCAACAGAAAGAAAGGGCATTAAAGTTCAATTGAATTATATTTGCCATCTACAAAAACAATTCAACTTCATTAAAACTGCAAAGTACACAAGACACAGAAGGAATTAATAAGTCAATCGGCTGAAATTGAGGTTAACTTGGTCATTATGTGGTCTATGGGCAGATAACTCTCTGAATAGAGCTAGTTCTTGATTCCATCTCAAAAAATGTTGATGATGAATAGAAATGTCTTTGTCTTTTGTCACACAAATTTATAATGAGACAAACTGTCTGCCAAACTCCATCCTAATAAACTTGTGCGACTATCTTAAAAGCCTCATTAAACGATTACATAACACATCACTCTGGCGGGCCTTATCTTCACACAACATGGCTGTTCATCCTATCTATTTTTTTGTTCTTTAATCTTTGTCTCTCCTTATTTATTCTTCCTGTCTTACACTTTTCACCAAAGACATGTTGTCAGCATTGTAAGGCAGCGATAAGACACATTCATCAACATCTGTACAGAGTCTGCATGTTTGATGATATAGCACAAAATTATGTAACTTGGCAATTTTTTTTTTCACAAAGTGCACATTGTTTATCATTTGTCTGGAACTAAAATACATGCAGAACTTTACTTACATGAAAATTAATAAATTGAAATATGTGATGAATTTTTTTTCTGGACATGATACATTTATTACAAGAAAATTAATGTATTCTGAATCAACTCATAACTAGACTTGTGTAACGTATACAGCCAATGTAACATCCTCCTATTATGTCAATGAAGGTCCACAAGGATATTTCATTCAGTAATTTCATTTGGTTTTAAATATATTAATCATATTGATAGATTTTTTTTTCTATTGGTTTAACAATTTTGGGGGCGGGGGTGTTGAGTGTGTGTGTGTTCCAATCCGATGGATTTCTCCCAATTATAATCATAGCATACTTATATAACCTCTCTATAACTCAATAGAACAAATACTATATGCAATACTTATTCTACCCTAAAACTTCTCTACATTATGCCCTGTTTTCAATTATTATGTATGTGTAAATTAATGAACAAAAAATCCTGTTCCAAAGTACAAATGACCTTGATCAAAACAAGGCACATCTGCAGTGCATTGTCATATTGCAGACCAACCTAAGAGATTGCCAGCTTAATCCAGGCCATTAAAAATTTCTCTTCTTGCTTAGAATTTTTAACTGGGCATTTTCTGGAGAACTTGACTGCATAGCAAGTTACAGACTGATCAATTCTATGAAAAATCTCACATTTTTTTTTTATATGAAATATATGGAAATAATGAACAGTATTCAAGCTGAAAAGTCCATTAAACAATACAAATCAGGAGCAGAGCAAACACGGACCTCTAAAACACCAGAGGTGGGATCAGGTGCCATGGAGGAGTGAGCATCCCCTGCCAACCGCTCACACCCGCCATGTGCTCCTTGTCATGATCGGGATATAATGGAAAAATCTACTGTATTTGCTGACAAGGTCATTGTATCCATCATAGAACTTAAGAAATGATGACTTTAAATGAGACTGATAATATTCCTGTTTCATCAACTTGTTTGTCAATAACGTACCTCGTTTTAGAAATTGGTCATACGTTAGAGCATGCTCTTGCGTATCGAATCAACTGAGAGATATTAACCCTGTATGCAGGTGAAATCTAAATGAACCTGATTATCTGTGAAACTCTTGAAAATGAAATTTTTCATAGATTACAATCTGAACATTAATATGAATGAATTACAACAAAGTATGAACATTTAAAACTAGAAGCCAAGCTGTTCAGTCTAGCTAAGTTCTTCATTATACGAATTCAAGGTGTTCATAAAACATTCCTCCTAAACTATTATAGTGAAACAGGTATTCTAACTTAAGCAGTAGGAGCAACTTCCTTAAACTATATGAATCCAAAGTTTCTCCATCAGAAAGTTATGAACCAACACAGATTTTACACTCTTTTCTACAAGTGACCTTAAACTTGGAATGGCTTCGGGTCCAGGTCATAAGCAATCTTTGTGTACATCCTTCCAATATTTCTCCGTTATAAAGTTATTGTCAAAACATGATTGCATGGGCATAGTCTGCTGGACAAACAGATTCTTATACAACCCCAATCTTCATTTGTGGGAGTATAATGAATGTCTGATAGCTTTTTTTCATTTTTACCACAAAATTTTAATATACCTTCCCCTCTCTCTTTTATGGAGAGAAACACAATTAAGAATCAGCATCAGACAGGACATATGACCTCATTTTATATACAAGAAAAATAAGAAAAGCACATAAAATCTAGGTATCTCTGCCAAAGCCAAAAACTCTTCTCCTAAAAAAAATCTTATTCTTTTTTACAAGCTCCAGAAGATTTGACTATATAATTGCTGGAGACCGGTATCATACATAAACTTTTAGCTTATGTAATAACATGAACATGATATAATCATACAGCAAGATATATAGAACAGAATTTTCCATCATTGGCTGATGTACACGATTTTGAACTTGACACTAAAGAGTGAGTATATGAGAAATGTTGGCACGATATTCTATTTCCAGCTCTGTGTAGCATGCCGACACACGACACGAAAGTGGAGGTTTCTACAATTCAATTTTTTATGGATTACAAAACTGAGCAGCTCTTTTGACTGTTCATACATTTCATCATAGAGAATATTATATACCAAAGTGTCCTTGGAATAGTAAATTGAAAAGTTAGGCCTTGTTTCATACCTTCTAAGCATTGTAATGGATATACAGTCAGTAACATATTTTTTGATGAGGAAAATTACTTGGTATACAAATATGACTTTACTAATCTTTGCAAAAGTTCTATTGATTTTGAATATTGCAAATTTCTCAAAGAAAAAGGAAAGATTTAGTTAAAATGCAAGATGACAACATAAAACTCTGCCTATAAAGCATCATAGCAATTCCGTCACCAATTCAGTAGAAAGGATTCATAAGTGGTTATCTACGGTCAATCAATTTCTGTGCTTAAATCAGACATGATTCTGAAGTCAAATGAAAAAAGCGGATTTATAGACAACCCCATATAGGCCGGGGGTCTGGGGGCCACCTAGGCCCCCCAGAGGCTCTGGGGTAAATGGTGCAAAATCCTGCATTCTAAGCATTTCCTGGCACTTAGTTTTCACTGTGAAATTATCTTCTTTTTAAGGAAAAAAAGAAGATGGGTGAACAAGGCGAGTGCAACAAACATGAAGGTGAAAAACTAAATCTCAATTAAGTAAAAATTTTCTTTGATATTTCATCTTAAGTTCACGTATACATGAACTTTATGTAAAATCACCACAATTTGCAAAAATCTCACTTAGATTGAAATTATTTGCTTATGAAATAGCATACACACACTAGAGAGGGCAAAAAGGACCATTTTCTCATACTATAACACAATTTTTCGATATGAGTGGGTCTTCGCTCCATATTTTTCAAAGTTTATCCTCAAAGTTTGCGAAAAAATAAATATTTTTTGGTCAACAAAAGAATGGAGCAAAGACCCACTATATCTTAAAAATACACTTTTATGACACAACATTCGCATCTTTTCAAAATTAGTCAAGGGTCATATCACAAACATGATTTAAATGCCAGAATTTATCAAGAGCGTTGTAGCATAGTGGTTAGCGTGTTAGTCTCAGAGGAAAATGATACTCAGGATTTTTATTGCTAGGGGTTCGAACCCCACGAATACCACATAATTTTATTACGGATGTCAACGAATATTCGAACATTCGAATATTCATTCGATGCGTTAATATTCGAATATGAATTTAAGATTCGAATATTCAGTGTTTTTCATATTTCACAAAAAAGAGTGCGGAATTATCCCCATTATTTTTTTTTATAACGAGCTATCATTTTCGATCGCCTGATTTCTTTCTTACTTCTTTTGTACTTTCTTATCTAAAAGATTTTCTAAATTATTTTGATTCGAGTAAGGTAAAATTCAATTTCAATTAATTGATTATCTCGGTTGAATATATTCCTATATTTTAAAATCATTATCGGGACGCTAATGACTTATGAAAATAGTCTATGGAAGTGTTTGTTTATATTTTCAAAACATTGTATCAAAGAGATAATATCTCTTATTAGGCAGGTAATTGTAATTAATTACATGTATTCAGATATGAAGAGTTAGCGACAATCTTGCCCCTGCTTAGATGACTGGTTCGTCAGTTTGAGAGCTTGTATTGATATTCTTTGTTAAAATTATATTTCGGTTGTACACGCTTAAATCAATGAATTATTTCAAACATTGACAAATATCAAATGTAGAATTCCTTATTATACACCTTCAAAGCTCTACATCCAGCTTTACTTCCAAAAACCGACGCAAAACCTGTCATGAGAGTATGATGATGCACATTTAAAATAAACCAGATTATATCTATTTTATTGAATATTCGAATATATTCGAATACTTTCATTGAATATTCGAATATGAATTATCGACAAAATTGACATCCCTAAATTTTATAATAACAGAATAATTTTTGCAGAGATAATTTTCAGCAGAAAAGTTTTGTTTATCATAATTTCATAAATTTCAATAATGAGAACTTCACTCTGAATACTAAATTCACAAACTGATTATGATTTTTATATATCTGAAGCTATAGACATTCTGCATGCCTTGTTCACCCATCTCCTTTACAAATGTTACTTTTACCAACGTTTTACCATAGTCCTTGATATTTTTGTTTATCAATTCATGTCGTCTTTCACCTGTTATTTCATCAATTTCATCTGTTACAAGAATCGACATTTCCAATAAATATTTCAACAATTGGCTGAATAAATACTTCGAACGGCATCTTTAACAATTTTGATTCTCTAGACTTTATTCACAGTGTACAATTTTAGCATCCATTACCACGATGGATGCTTCTAGTAAAACTTTCAATAATTGTTTGAATTAATGTTTCTAAAATCCAAGAACTAATGAAATTGTACGTTACATTTAATCAATAAAAATAGGAATAAAGTGAAGCAAAAAGACTAAAATAGTATAATTGGAAAATACTGAGGTACTTAAAAAAGCAGAATACAAATTTTATAGCGGATTGGGCAAATTGAAATAGCGGAATTCCGCTTTAAAGTGGGAAAAAACCATGCCTGTTAAATCCCCCCCCCCCAAGTTTTTGGAATTACCTCTATTGTATTTTTAAATCACACATACAAAAATATGCAAAATTACAGATCATATCACTTCAACCTAGAGCAAAACTAAGGATATACTCCTACAAGAAATTATAGAATGTTCACTGAGAGTGTTTTCTAAATGATAGGGAATTCTGTTATACATGCTCCATGTCCTAACAATTTTCCATCCTTTAGTTTTCTATTCCTTCTTAACAAATCCACACATTACAGTAAAACATGGTTATAGCGAACACACTTATAATGAATTCGAGCTTACAGTAAAGTGATTTTCAATCCCTGTGGTTTTTAAATTTATTGTTATCTTAACAGATGTAATGAATTATGTTTGTAACGAAACAAAATTGCAAGCTATAAACTTGTTTTACTGTATATACAAACTATAATTATGAAACAAGGAAAGCTTAACAGAAACTTAGTCAGTCTGTGAAACGAAAAATAAGGGTGTAAATGGCTGAGTGAACAAAACACTGATTAAAAATAGTAGTCCAGGGTATTCTACATAATTTATGCTGTATACATGAGCTTTGAGTTTATACAATGTTTTAACATTTTTTAAGGAAAACTTTTCTTTCTGCATTCTTCAGTTAGTGGACTTTGTGCTTGTATTCTCATTTTACTGATTATATATTTTTTCAGTAAATTTCACTGCAGTGAAATTTTCATTGTTTTATTCTCCTGTGAAAATAAGGAATATATGAGTGCATTAAAATAAGACTGTAACAATATGTTGAAGTGATTCTAAGGATAGCGGATGACATTCTTCACGTATAGTGGTTTATTTACATGGAAAACAACACCAAACTAGGTTCAGATATTTAAAAATCTTAGTTGAAGGTAGGTTTCATTTAGTTTTAGTTCTGTAGTCTTATTTGACAGTGAACTAAACAAAGTTTGGAAGCTTGGTCTCATTTGCTAGTGTTCTACACTCAACTGAGTTCTGGTACAGCTGTCCTGTTTGTTAGGGTTCTAAACTCAGCTGAGTTCTGCTACAGTGGTCTCATAGAATTGCATAGGTTCAATGTTCATACTTGTTCCACTATTCCTGAAGTGTGTTACCTGAGTTCTGGGATGGTGTTCTCCTTTGATGGTGGTCTTACCGGAGTTCTGGTGAAATGCTCACCAGAGTTCTGGGACCGTGCTAACCATATTTCTGGTGCAGGGCTCTTGTTTGATAGTGGTCTTACCTGAGTTCTGGTGCAGGGCTCTTGTTTGATAGTGGTCTTACCTGAGTTCTGGGACAGTGCTATCATTTGATGGTGGTCTCATATTGGCAGCATCTTGATGTTTGATGAGGTATCTGTTGGATTCCAGTAAACTCTGTTAATGTCAACAAAAACAAAGGATAATCCTTTGAAGCAATTTGTAGACAAACCAACAACAGTAATGATTTCATCTATCCCCATCCTCTAGAATTTGAGCTCCCCCCCCCCTTCCAAAAAAAAAAAACAAAAAACCCCAAAACAAAAAAATGTAACACTGTACCCTCTAATACCATAATGTTAATAAAGTTTACACAAAAATCTATCAATTTGTTATCAAATATTAGGCCTTACTGCATAATTCTTTCTTACATAATTGGTGAGTTGGTCAGTAGAGTTGGCCATGGATACAATAGATAGCTTTTAAGCATAAAATATCTCACTGGGCAGTTTAACATAAGGGTAATAAGTAAAAAAAAACAACTCTGTGGGCAGTAAAGTATGAAGTAACTCTCTGAGCAGTTAAGTAAGAAATAAGTCACTGGGCAGTTAAGTGTGAAATAAGTCACTGGGCAGTTAAGTGTGAAATAAGTCACTGGGTAGTTATGTATGAAATAACTCACTGGGGAGTTAAGTGAAAAATAAGTCACTGGGCAGTTAAGTGTGAAATAAATCACTGAGTAGTTATGTATGAAATAACTCACAGGGCAGTTAAGTATAGTCTTCTGTAGCTTTATCATTTTTCTGTCTCTGTCCATCCTGGTCTTGCTCTGTTATAAAACAAATGAAATAACGCATTTTATCAGTTACTGTAGATCACCAAATTTTTGTGACACCTTATTTTCGTGACATAGGTATTTGGTATTTATAAGCAAGACAAAATTTTCATGAATTATAGGTAAAGTTGTATATAATCTATACAAATGAAAATATACGTGAGAATGAAATTTTTGCGAGCAGACCAACTCGCGTAATTACACGAAAATAAAGTTCTTGCAAATAAAAAGAGATTTACAGTACTCTTATAGAACTTTCCTCTTATCATCAAACAACACTCAGTTACTGTCAACATACTTTTTTTCCATGGGGTCATAATTCCGAGGAATCATTATTTCTGTTTAATTTGAGGTAGAAAATTACATGTATTTCTTGGATTGTCATTATATGCCCTGGATGTATTTCTAGCATGTTGTGACAAATTTCCATGGAAAAACTGAGACTGTGTACATAACATAAATTAATCCCTCATCGTAAAAAATACTTCTACAGTTAACAATCACTTTCCTCTTCAATGTGTAAAGGGAAGTAACCCTGTATACAAACCTCTTGCACATGCCTGTTGACAACCTTAAGTGTTGCTATGGCATCCGCAAGGTCAGCTCGGTCCTGATGAGTGGAAGGAGTATGGAGCTCAAACCAACTCAAGAGAGTCACATACTCATTGATCCGTCGTCCTGGCAACAGCAGCAACTCAGGTAACCTTTAATACAAGGATGTCATGGAGAATATTTTGAAGTGACTATTAAAAAAACAACATATCTTTCCCCAGTTTTGTTCTTTACATTAAGTATTATAGTTAAATACTTATATACAGGTGACTCTCGATCTCTCGAAGTTCAAGGGACCGCAAGAAAAGTTCGAGAGATCGAGGGGTTCGAGAGATAGAAAGTGAATAAAATCCGGAATTTTCAGTTCCTATCATCATTGTTCTACTATTATAAATACCGGAAGAATATGTTGATAATATCATTGAACGTTTTCATGCGTATTTTACAGGTAATTCACTTGATTTCAACAACAATGATCGTATTTTGATCGGTATTTAATTCTTGAGATAGGATTTCTTGTGCAATGTTTGTCATACTGGGACTATGTACACTCTAATAAAACTTCATAATTTATGGAAAATTATTGACACGCCTCTTAAATTATTTTCTAAAAATTTTCGTCTCGCTGTCAAGTCAAAATAAGTTGTGAAGCAATTCCTGTCTAATTTACCAATTATAACCAATTAATTATTTATATCAACACTCGGATGCTCACAGGTATAGTGTCATCTATGTAAACACCCAATTAACACCTCCATGCCCACCCCGGGCGTTCACTGTTATCCAGGTAAGTCCAAGCTGCATTAATTTTACGCTTGATTGGAGTGTACACACGCGCAATCAAAACTTCGAGAGCTAGAGAGTAAAAAACAATGAAATGTGTGTAACGGGACCCAGGTCTTGGTTCGAGAGATAGAGAACTTCGAGAGATTGGAAGTTCGAGAGATCGGAAGTAAATTTGCTTAGTTATATAGAGGGAAAAAACGGGACCGGAGGTTCACTTCGAGAGATCGAGAACTTCGAGAGATCGGAGTTCGAGCCATCGAGAGTCACCTGTATTGACTTCAAGGAAGAATAAAATTAACTAACTGATATTTAAATACAAAATTCTTCATTGGTTCTTTGCTATGAATTTGTAATAGAATGCTGTAATATTTATCTTCAGTTTCCAAACATGTTCTTGTTTCAATAACAATCTCCAAAATGTCAGTCAAGCACTGAACCTACGTCATCATCCTAGTGGCAGGAATTCTCTCATGGCGCTTTAGGAAAGCTCTGAAAGCAGGGGTTTGCTCTTTGGTCCGTTCTATACATTGTAAGATGACATCATAGTTATTGACAAAGTTAGTGTACAACTTAAGATGGGTACAAAACCGCACAAAAATATCTCCCAAACAGGAGTGGGTAGCATCCCATTCAGCTACGCGATCTTTCAGGTCTCCAAGCATCTCCCTATAAAAAGAATGAATATAAATTGTGATCTAAGGGAAGGAACTCTTAACATAGTAAACAATGAGTAGTTATAGATTTCCTTTTTTTCTTACCGCAAATAAATAACTTGCAAAGGGAAATAATTTTTTAGTTAAGATTTATAACAAAACCTGATAATTAGAATTCTTTTATTAAATATAACAAAGAATAAAAGGGGAAAAAAATCAGGTTGAACCTTAGTTCATAATTTATTATCTTTAAAACAATGCAGAATGTCTTGGTTGCCTTTGTTTTTACCTGCTTGCATCCAACAACTGCAGCAAGTCAGTAAAAATAATCTGCACATTTTGAAAACTTGCTATTGCCCTGAAAAATAAAGCAAAAAGTTTTCATACTAAATTACCTCCTCAGAAGAGGAAATAAGCTCTTATTTTGTCAACAGTGTTATGTGTATGGTGACACTTACTCATTAAATAGGAACTTATACTGACATTTTCATTTGAAATCAATAGTGTGACATCACTTTTTTTCTCTTTACACTGGGAAATATAGATTTCTCATGCAAGGAAGTAATAAAAAAATTTGTTTTGTTCACAAATAGGACATTTCCCCCTGAAACTTTGGACTCAGCAAAAATCCTTGACAATTTGGGAAAACTCAAGTGCACAACATGTGATTATAGTACTTGGTTGGAACAGACAAAATTAATATCCTTAGAGATACTTCACCACCTTCAGGACTGGATAAAATCTTAAGATTGAGTTAGATATTTGTGAATCTATTGTGCTCTGTGTTAAGCAAGGAACAAAGCAGAATGTTGGCTTCCCTGTCTGATGATGAAAATCTGAGGACCTCAGTAATACCTACTTTACAATCCAGGTTGTCTAACATCCAAACAGGGATCACAGACTTTCAGGCAGGGATCTCAAAGGTGCGGACAGAAATTAATACCACTGCACAGAAAAAAATCACAGGGATTCTAGAAAAGCTTGACAAAGATGAACAAAAACTGAAAGATATTGAAAAATCTGAACTGGATTCTGCTCGAGATTTACAGAAAAAAATTCAACACCATTTGGAAACTGCTCAAAGTTTAGTGAATAATGTAGACAAAATGTCAACAACAAGCTCCAATACAGATACTGAAGTACAACAGAAAATAGACAATTTAAAGAGCTTTCAGAATTCCATTGGTTCCAGAGAATATATCTGCTGGTCAGAGGAAAAAGAGTCCAGTATAAAGAGAGACCTTGGAATACTTGACAAACCTTTTCTTCAGGCCCAAGTGTCCGTGTCCCGAAACTCAAATCCCATTCAACCACCTACTCTTGGGGATGTGACAATTCTAAAGAAACTTCAGGTCAGTTCATCTACCAACATGGACATCTCACAGGGTCAAGATGGAGTCATCTGGATCTCCATGAACAAGTTTCAGGTGATACAGGTAAATAAACAAGGAGATATAGGGACCCAGTATTTCACCAGGAATGTCAATGACTGGATGGAAATCAATGAGATGCAAGGCCTAGCGGTCAACAGAGCAGGACATTTACTGACCACTGATAAAGGCAGAAGAACAATTAGTCAGTTTTCCCCTCAGAAGAAAACAAATATGGATCTTATTCAGTGTAGGGACTGGTCCCCCACTGGTGGAATTAGTTGTTCATCTGCCAATAAAATCTTTGTTGGTCTTTCAAATGATAAACGAGGAAAAATCAGTTGCTATACTTCTTCTGGAGAACTGGAAAACAGCATAGAGAAAAGTTCTACTGGAAAATCCATGTTTACATACCCATGGTATATTGCAGTAAATGAAAATTCAAACATATATGTATCAGACAAAGTAAGAAAGTCCGTCTTTGTTGTCAGCCTCAGTGGATTAGTTCAAACTACATACCGTCCTCCAAAAGGTTCATTTGTTCCATATGGGATTGCCACCGACAAATTCAACCACATCATAGTCGCAGATAGTGACAACAGTAAAATTCACATTCTATCCGAGGCATGTGAACTCCAACTACTTATTCAGTGTAAAGAGCTTGGTTTGTCCAAGCCGAGGTCATTATGTGTAAATGGCGAGGGGCAAATGTGGGTGGGGAATGGGGAAAAAGGCATCATTCAACTGCTACGGTATACAAAGTGAAGTCGGTCAAGTGTAATCAACGTAAATGTTTGTGAATTTGTTGCTGTATGTTTTTTAGTACATATGTATTAAATTAAAAAAAAGAACATTAAATCTTTTATATATATATATATTTTTCAAATTTCAAATATAGAAAATATATTAAGATTCCACATTTAAACAAGAGGCTCATGGGCTCTGTCACCTGAATGTCATAATGCAAGTTTTTTTCCCCCTGTGTAAAACTTTCTTTCATTTTCTTATTTAACCCTTTGTAAAACTTGAAAGCACTTCTGCTTTCAAACATAATTGAATTTACACTACACTTATGACATTTTCAAATTTCATAATATCCGACAATTTAAACCTTTGTTTTGGATCTTTGATATATAATGATGTATGTAAATACTGTGAAATCATTCATTTTCGTGGGGATTTAAATTTTGTTGTTTTGTGGTATAAAGACACCTTAGAATTTATATCCTCAATGAAATGTAAAATATATAACTACTCAACACTTCCTTAACTAGAAAGTCAAATGCCCAGGAACATGATAAAACAATATTTTTTCCTCAAACCACGAAAGATCGACCCCATAAAAACGTAATTTTCAAGTAAAATCGACAAAATGTGGCTTTGTATTTCTTGAATAGAAAATGTTTTTTGTTGAAATTTTCTCTATCAAGCCTTAAATTCATTATGTGGCCTCAACCTGCCTTAGGGGCCATAGTTTGTTCAAACTTGATTTCACAATGAATGGGCATGCCTTCATAAAAATTTGAGAATTTTGTTCATCTGTCAGAGAGTAACTTAGGTGATCCAACAATTAAGGAGGAGATAAACCAGAAATTGGAATCTGAGCTATCAACTTGCTCTGAATTCCCCCAAAATATACATTTTAAAAAACTTTCACTCAAGCGTGAACAAGGAACTAAAGAGTTTAAGGAATAAGTTTGTAACCTTATCTTTCCATGGTACTGACCTCTGTTAGCTCATCCACTTTCATTGAGTTACAAGAAAACATCTTTCTGGGTACAAGTTTTACATTTTTGTAAAACCATGACCCTACACACACAGGTGGACAGATATATTCTGAACGAACGAACTACTTTTAATGTGTCCTTCATACAAGTAACATAAAACAGTATCCTCCAACTCCAATGCTATCAAGACACTTAAAGGCATAATGTACACCAAATTTAGAACTACCTGTTTGAGTTTAAGGCGGCTCTGAGAGGTTTGACATAAACATCCTTCACTGCCTGAAGAGTTCTGTTGTACTCCACCTCGCTACTCAGTATCTCCATGGCGATGGGCGTTCTCTTCTCTGGATGGTCATGGAATTGCTTAGCACTCTAAAATTCAAACTCACCTGAGGTTTTTTAGCTATTAAAAATTCAGCACTCTTAAAGGAAATGATTTCTCTGTATCAGATTACCTTAGTCTGGGTCCAAAATGAATGAAAGCTTTTTTAACAGTTGATATTCAGTTAAATTTTCTCTCAGATATAATAAACTTCCTAGTGGATATGTACAACATTTAAAAAGTTTCCTTTTAATATTAAATTTCATTTTCTTTTATTACACCAATATATATGCCAATTTTACCAGTCGTTCATATTTGCCGGTGAGCCTCATTGAGCCGAAAGTGACTCGTAAATTGTCTGCCTGTTGAACAAGTCGCTGATTTTTTTGTTGTCTTTGACGTCTGTTTTCTTCTTTTTCACTTTGTTCCATTTGTGCTTTCTCTGGCATGTCTGCTGGGGGTCTGACAGTCTCTGTAAAAAATCAAACATTACAACTTGACTCAGGACACTCTCGTATATGCACAATGAAAATGAAAGTACAGGGTGTTTCACAATAAATGTCACACATCTAAAGGCAGAAAGAAAAATTACAACTAAAGCTACATATACATTTTATATATCATTTTAATCAGCAGATATTCAAAATTATTATTTGAAGTCAAAAGTATCCAATATTCTCCATTTCAGTTTCTATGGCAACGATTTCCTAAAATGTTATACTACACGTGTTTCCTTACCATTGTCCTAAATAGCTTAAAAGACTCGTGTTCAGATTTCTGACCACAGCTTCGTACGTTTCACAGGATACTTGACAGTTTTCTTGATTATATCTAGATTTTTAGAACCCCCAAAGTGCATATTTATTATTTTTATTTATTTACGTTAATAAATAAAATCTAGACAGGGCTTTCTGGTCTGGATATTTTTCTTCATCACACCCTGTAGAATATATAGGATATCGTGCTTATAATAAAAGTTTACAAATTCAAATTTTTAAATTCTAGTTGTACTCCATTTTGAGAACAACTGAAATTATGACATCACTGATTATATCATCAGTGTACTTCATGGAATTATAATTTTCCCGATATTTTGCACTATCATAATTTTAGATAAATATGCTTGTCTATGGTATTTTGGTATTTTTGGTATCATGCTTGATATTCCGATTATGCCCATTTAGATGTGTGACATATATTATGAAACACCCTGCATAATTGTAATGTAATTCACAAACATGATTTTTAAAAAAAATATTTTGTACTTTATCGTATTCATGTTAACAAAAAGTCGAAGTTCAAATTATGTGAGAAAAATGTACTTGAAGGTAATTATTACACTCAAGAATGAAAATTGAATCTGATGGTCCCAAATGTTCTTTATAAGTTGAAGAGTCTCAAAATACTGGTTCACAATTAAGAACAGATGACACAAACTTTTTTTCCCCAAAAAATCATGAAAATTGTCATTCAGAGTTTCACGATAATGTCTTATAAAGTGATATAAAATTTGAGAATTTTAAGGATGATGGCAGAAAAGTAGCATTTTGAACATCATAAGAAGCTTACAATTTCTTAAAATTGATATCTGCACCATTAGCAATCATAGGTCTTAAAATACATATACCAATCCATACATTCTATTTATTTTGTTTGAATCATCTGTCATTAACATGGTTAAAGATATATTCATATACATGTAAACAATTTCAAAACAAATCACCAAAATGGAGAGCACAGGGGTATTGATTTTCTCCAAAGCAAATAAATCAGTGAAGAAATTCAGTATACAAGAAAAGCAAAGAAAACAAAATGTCAGAGCTGTTTCCTTCCAGGAAAATATACAGGAAGATATACATATATAGTGAAAGGTGATAAAAGTATGTAGCCACCACATCAGTGTCTTTTACTCAAAAGCACATTTATAGTGAAAGTATAATCTTCCACCAAAAAAAAAAGAAAAAAAAAAAGAAAATGGAGTCCTACTTCAAGAAATGTTAAATGCAGTCTTTTCACCTTTAAATCATGCAAAACTCAAAAACTCTTCACAACTGAAAAGCAACTACTAAAAGAGTTTCATACTGAAATAGTCTGAAAGGGAAAGTGACTTTATAAGAATACAAGTATTATAAATATACTACAAGCTTTGTGATGTTTTACCACTCAGACTTCTGTCTTTGGCAATATCATCGTTTTCCTCGTCCATCTGATGTGAAGAGTCATCTAGTGGGGGAGGGTCTACAGTATTAGGACACATATTTATATTACCAAGATAAAATATATGTCAAAAGCAATACTTAGCACATTTATATCTTAATAAACCATACATAACTTCATTTTTTTGGAGGAGCACTTATGAAACACTGGCTTATTATTAGGCACTGTTTGGTCCCATAATTTTGATTACAATTGTGACATCTTCTGCAACTTAAAGATCACTGACACGTTTTGTGTTCCTATCAGTTGTCTCTTAAAACATTTGGATTATCTACTCAGGTTAACTATGTGCTATATATAAGGCCAACTTTTTTTTATATTCTGTTTTACGGGAGCGCCGACCCTAATTTGGGCTAAAATGAAATAAAAATAAAAGTCCCCAATTCAAGTTTTATTTTTATTTCTCCCGCCGATAGTTTATTTATAGTCTCTGAAAAAATAAAAGAAATATACAAGCCTTTCAAAATGCGATTTGTCATTGGCTGAGGTAAATAGATTCATCCAATCACAGTATTCGTTGCGTGAAGAGTCACTGCACAGCATAGCGCCAAAATGTCAGAATCGGAGGGTTTCACGTGTTTTTAGTCGTTTTAAAAAGTGACATGTCAATGTTATATATTAGAAAAAGTATAAATTTTAATGAAAGATTGAATGAAATAGACGAATCAGTGATCTTGATCAAATGACATGCGGAGGGCCACGTGGAAATCGAGGTTCTGTCAACCGCTTGTTTTGAAAGGTTCTGAGTATGTATTATCTTTGACAATTGCTTCAATACATTGAAATACGTCTTGAAGATTTTTTTAAACTTAATTTTAAGACAGAAATGTTTTCTTTTACAAGTAACGACAGAACACTAGAACTATGTAGAACTGGTAGAAAGTGGCGTGACTGAGGAAATTCGAGTCACAACTTTCACTCGTTTTATGACAAATATTGGAATTCAGAATTACCTACGAAGATATATCAGTATATATGCTTGATTGATACAAGACATTATCTCCTTTTTTATCGCTTTATGGAATTGTGCGTGCTATGTAACAAATTAATGTATATTGATTGTTCAGCGTATTCATATCAGCTGATGTAGTGTATATATGTATAGCTCTTGTTTAGTAAAACAACTTTTTTTTACCACCAGGGACCTATATACTATATATTAGTATATAGGTCCCTGTTACCACTAGGGAAAAGTATTGTTGTAAATGATACGCCCTTACAAATATTATTTCAATTCAAGACCTGGTTTCTTTTTTCATTCAACAGTTGTGGATTAGAACCATTTTCAACAATTAAATTTTTAAATTCTGCAGTAAACAGAATATTGTCATGTGTATTTTATATGTGTATACTATGGGAAAGATGTGTATTTTCTACAATTATATTGAAAGTTAGCATGTTCAGAAAGAAAACATAAGGATAAAAAGATATATATACTACAGATTGAGGAAGTTTGAATATGTTTTCAATAGAGATATTGTAGTACGTTTTTTCCACCTACGTATATATTAATTGGAAGTGCGCTGAAAAAAAATATTATACAACTTTTCTTTTTTTCATGTCTCATGTGCACTTCTGTGAATTAATTTATTTTAGCTGATCCATTGAATGTCTCACTGTATTTTCTCCATAACTTTGCCAAAACTAGTCCAAAATCCTCAGATCTTGTAATTTGCTGAATACCGAAAAATAAAAGATTCTGAAAAGTTTATGAGGGGTGTGACAGAAGTCCTATAGGTTTACTGTGGTGACAATATGATATTTGACAACTGAGAGAAGATTATAGATTTGTATGTTTGATTTGCATTAATGTTAGAAACTGCAAGCTTTATACTAGAAATGCACCCCTGCCCCAAATATCTAAGAGAAAGTTAAATTTAAAATAGTTCATTGATCCATTAACAGTACCAATTCTGTGTTTTGTGTACATAAGTTTTTCAAATAGCACTGTTTTTCTAACAAATTAAGGTCATACAAATAAAATTGCAACCTTAATTAAAAATAAAAAAATTTATTGCATTTTTTCATTTTATTTTTATTTTTTTGACCGACTGCTTAAATTTCGAGCTTTTATTTTTATTTTTATTTTGACCCCCCGACTCAAATTTTTGAAAAAAATTCCCGTAAAACAGAAAATAAAAAAATGTTGGCCTAACTATTAGTAAACATCTACAGTTATATTAAATATATAGCAAGTACACATGCATACATGGAATAATTGTAGTCCAACTTTTATTTCTATTGAATGATATATCGTAAACAAAAACTTTTGTTTGCAATTCATCAGTCTGAAATCAATTAGACACTATTAATCTTTACAACTGTGGAAATACTACATTAATCATATATCATATAAATAAACAGTTTGAGGAAATACAAGTAGATATTCACAAGTTAAGGAAGCTTGTGAAACTCGCAGATATTTCCTACATGCAAATAAAAGTTGGTTCACAGTATAAAATAATCAATGGCCCTGGGGCCATAAAACTTAGATGAGCTCACTTTCAATCTCAGCCTCACTTTTCCACTATATATTTCTTTTGTAAAAGTGAGACTGAGATCAAAAGTGAGCTCGTCTAAGTTTTATGGCCCCAGAGCCAGATTATATTTGTATCACAGGAATGTATGTGTCTGAATATTTCATGTATGTGCAATGTAAAATGTGTTCACTCAGTAATGTACTCCGTACATCCACATGACGTAGAACATTTCCTATACCTCTCAAACCTTGCACACAGATCACATACTGACAAGATAATCGTGAGTTAGAACAGTAACAAATATATATAGTAAGCATGAAATATACAAACATATTACTACATATATATAATACTTATATTAAGTGTGAAATAAACCAACATAATTATTACTATATATATATATATATATATATATATATATATATATATATAATATGTATATTAAGCATGAAATACATAATCAAGCAGACATTGTCATGAGTTGTTCGAGAAATTACCAAACATGGAGAAATATATGTAGGCTTCTTTAATTTTCAACACTTTAATATTCTTTTTAAAGAAAACATTAGAAGCAAAAATAACTGGACATCATTCAAATAGATTGAATTCTTCAGAAGCCATAGTTGGGAAGGACTGAGTTAAAATGTTCCACCTTGCAAGGCTACTTTAGGAATATATGTAAATATGGATGTATGGATTTTGTTCCTAAATTTCATTCATATTGAATTGAGATAGGTTAGGAAAGAGAATAAGACAAAATTGAGACATGACTGTGGTGTTTTTCTTTGAAGTTTACTGTTCTGTATAATCAATACAGTACAGGACTATGGTTAATGGAGCTATCTTCTGTACTGTATAAGCCCTATATATACTGTGTTGTATTAATTAGCCAACTGTTCCATTTATAAAATACAGAATAATAACAAAATTGATTCTGATTCGATAATACAAAGCACAAATAGCAACAACAATTTTTTTTCCCTATTTGGAATTTTTAATTTAAAATTTCCTTGTGAATGTAAAATATCAAATTTTCTCAATCACATATTATCAGTACAAATCATTGCATCCGCTCCTTCCAAATTTTGGGCATGTGCTGTGTGTTTAGGTTTGAAGCCATCCTATTACAATAAATAATTTTCTGTACTGCACTCCTGAAGGACTATAGCCTCCTTAATATAAACAGTATTTTACAGATCATATTAGTAGGTCGTACTTAAACTCAAAAGTTGCGAATGAAAAAAAAAAATAAGACTCTATATAACAGAATTTTTAAACATGACTTTTTAAAAGCATAAAATTGATTTTAATGGCATTATAGCATACCGTATATACTCGCCTATAAGTCGGTCCGCCTATAAGTCGGTTGTATTTTTTAAGCTTAAATTAGAGGGATTGACCTTCTAAAATACCAGTCTTTTTAAAACTCGCCTATAAGTCGGACATACAGTTTTGGACCAAAGTTTAACTCCCAAAAAATCCGACTTATAGGCGAGTATATATGGTAATTAAGTGATAAGAAATCAGCCAAAAGTGGAAGTGTAGGCAGGTATGGAGCATGCCAGGTTCTGTATCATAGATCTATACAAATTTAAGGACAGAGACTCATGCTATGCACTCATCCATCCCCTAACTTGTATCTAAGAAAGAGAAACATCTTGTTCTCTAAATAATATTTGCAGCTTTTAAAAGTCAGGCTGGTAAAACACTCACTAACTGAGCTTTCTATAGTTCTAAACTTGTCTTATGCTATTCTTCTGACTCTTGATCCGGGCTGAAATATCCAACTTCTAGGCTCTCAATCCCTAGATAGAAGGGTGTGTATTATGAGGGGGGGGGGGGGGGGGGAAGGGGGGGTAAAAAGGTAGTAGTTCCATTTTGTAAATAAAGTGGTAGAGATACCTTAAAAATTTCCCCATTAATGTATTTCTGAACAGCCTCAAGTTTGATATATACAGAATACTACAGCAATGAAATTCTACAAATATAAAGTATATAAAACTCTTTACATCTATAGATGTAAATGCTATGTATCATGCAAAGCTAAATGTAGATAATGAAATGTGTGTAGGGATCACATCAAAAGATTTTTTTTTATCTAAAACAGGATCTTGTAATACAGCTGAAAATAATTTATCAAATTTGATAAAAAAGTATACTGTGCTTAAAAACTTTTGATACAACCCCTGATGGACAATGACTTAATTACCAGTAATATCATGATCATGGTGTTGTGTGTAGTAATTTTCTATTTCTCGATCCTCTGGTTCAATGTCTGCATCAAGCAAGCAGAGAAAGTAAAATGACAGAGTGCTGCATGAAATGAGGAAAAACTTTCGTTGCTTAAAGATTTAAGAAATAAGGTTGTACATCATGAATTTTGTGCTATCGTTTGCTGTTAATTTTTTGCCATTTGAACTTTATACAAATATCCTTACGGAACACTTACTTGTATTTCATCTATTTTCAATATGCAAATGGATGATAAACTTGTATAAACAGACTTCTAACTAATTAATGCACAATGCATAATACATGTAGTATAATTATGATCACAGCTTATACGGTGTATTTACATGATGACAGTTTTCAAACTGGAGAAATAAAGCATGCACTGATCAATTTATAAGCATAACAGGAAATAGAAAAAAAAATTCTGAATTATTCCCGTTTCCCATATTGGATGTTAATTCAGGAAGCTGATTATAATGAAGTAAAGAGATTTTAATTCATTATAATTTAATACAATTAGATCCCCCTTTTTTTTTTTTTAAACAATTTTGTTATATACTTGACTTTCTTTACTTCATATGAATTTCTTGAACACAATTTCTATCTCCCTCCTCCCCCAGTAATATATTCTAATGATGATTAATTTGCATTTTATGTATGACTTTGAATTTAACATATCATGAAGTCTTTAACATATCTACCAAATACAAAGTGTTTTTCCCCAGCATACATTTAAAAAATGATGCTAATATTAAGGATAAAAAAAATGTTACTTCATACAGAATGAAAATTATTACACATCCAGTATTCCATCTAAAGGGAAAAAACACACTACATTCTTCAACAAAAACATAACTTTTATCATGCTCTCACAACTCTTTCTTCATGATACAAGGTGTGATAAAATTTCTTTACCTCCCCAGTCGGCCTTGACCTCTTCCTCCTGACCTTCAGTTTGACCTTGACCATTGATCCTAGTGACCTCTTCATCCTCATCCTCGTAACGCTCAGCTGGTATGAGGGACTAAAACAAATGAAAAAAAGCACAACAGTTTTATTATCCAACATCAATTGTTTGTTAATCTTTATTACCTGTAAGTCAAACTTCAATTTCACAATTTACTCTTCATTTAGTAGTTTCATTACTTACAATTACAATATTGCTTGAAAATTTTTTCAAAATTTATGTAAGATTAAACTTGTTTTCATCCTTAACACAGATTTCAGAACTAGCAAATCAGAGTATTGTGGTTTCCCACTTTCAAGGCCTCACTGGTTGGGGTGCAATGATTTACAGCATATTGGAACTGCTTGTATCTTCTGGTTTAACCATCCCACGTCAAAAAAAGTTTATACTTTGAAAGCAGATTTTCTGGTGCAAAAGTTAGTAAATAAGATTAATGCTCTCGATAGACAAACTAGTGTAGGCAAGGAGGTCAAAAATCATAGTACTCCTTGAAAGGTGTTATCACAGGAAATATACATGTACATTTGAAATACGAAAGCCTTTTTCTTCCCTTATTCAAGTTATTGGTAATGTTAAGACTTTTATGAAAAATAAGTCAAACTTCAATATCAAGATAGCACATGTGACATATGAAAACCTATTTTCTTGTGCTCAAAAGACACTGGCAATGTTAAAACTTTTGAAAAGAAGGTCGAATGTAAGCTCATCAAGTCAAAAATTTTAGTACACTCAGAAAGATTGTAAACATGTGAAATTCCCATCTTCTCTTATTCATACGTTTTGAACAAGGTTGAAATTTTTATGACAGACTGAAAGACAAATAAGATTTAATGGTCCCTCACTTCAGTGAATGCAGGCCACAATAAGACTAACTGTATACATGAATTTACCTTTTCTAGTGAGCTGGTGAAGGTGAGATCATCAACTCCGGCTTTCTCTAGTAGGTACTGTCCTAGAAACTCAAGGGAGTTCACCTGTTACACCAAAATTATATGCACTTATTATTTAATGGCACAGAAATTAAGCTCAATTTTTCTTTGACTCAGTCTAATTTAATTAAGTTCACTTTATCTGTGATTACGGATAAAAGACAATCTAATTAAAATTAGATGTTCCGAATCCCCTACCGCTTCTGAAACATCTACCAACATCCCATTAGAGGTCACGTCAGAGCGACCTTTCGATTATGAATAAACATAAAAAAAATTTTGGCCAATCAGATTCAACCTTCTGTATACGATTCTAAAATTAGTTCCACAGCTACAATCTTTACATCATTGATGCTCAGTAGACTGTCTTACATTGAATTAAAGTAATTTTAGTATGCATTGAACGAATAATCTGCCAATCTGGCATTCTTACCTAAATAATGCAAACGAAAATGCACAAACTACATGTATACGTCTATATACCCCACACGTCACATTCACATATAGCACGGTCTTTACCATGCATATTTTGTTTACTACGAAACCCCTCGGGCGTTTAGGTTTAGCAGTAAAAAAAGAAACACATCCGAACTAGAAGCCAAGATTTCAGAGACGGCGATTTCATTGGGTAATCGAAAGGTCGTTCTGACGTGACCCCGAATGGGATGTTGTTAGATCTTTGAGAAGCAGTAGCGGATTCGGAACATCTAATTTTAATTAGATTGGATAAAAGAGAGAGTGACTGAGAAGGCCAAAATGACAAGGCCCCTAAAATATACTGTAATTAACCAAAATTTCATAAATGTGTAACTTTCTTTAAAAATACAATTTCCAACTCAAATTCTAATTCAGATGCTTCACACTCCAGACACAATTTGTGGAGAACTATTTACTTTTATATATACCAAATGATTCAGTACTGTAAACCAACTTTTATTTGCGTGCGAGAAATATTCGCGAGTTTCACGACCTACTTTAACTTGGGAATATTAATTGCCGTGAACCATTTATTTTGCTTTACAATTTGTTGAGAATATTTCCTCAGCCGCAAAAAATTCATCTTCGTGGATTGACTTCAAACTGACGAATCACGAATAAAAAATGACGCGAATAATAGTTGGTTTATAGTGATTCAGACACCTCATTAATCTGGTTAATTTGATCTGGAACACAAGTGTTCGGATAAATAAAGTGCTACTGTACTTACATCATTTTCCTGCTTGCCTAGCTGTACTAAGGCCTCTGACAGCGTGCTGGTGACATTATTCACTCCCTGGATCTCAGACTGGCCCAAAACATCAAACACCAACTGACCTGTAACAAAAAAGCATGTGATAACAGTCCTACTGAAGTTATAAAACATCTGTCTAGTGGATCCAAACAGATCTGTACATGTATTTCTAGTGTTTCTATAAATGACTGTTTATCTGAAAGGTTCTTTACCTGTATCATGTGTACTGAATCCAGGACATATTCTGTGACATTCTTTATTTACCTATCACTACAGATCTTAAAACTAATGAGACTTTTCTCATATAAACAAGCAGATCTAACTTCATGTAATTAAGAAGTAAATTGTTTCAGATAAACAGCAGTAACACTATGGTTTTCACAAGAAATAAAACAGAAATATTCAGTGAATGTAAATTTGACCAGGTTAATACATGAAAGGTAACTGACCAGTCAGCTGGGAAACGATGTCTCTGTGGGTGTTTTCCAGGAAATGACCTAGATGTTGTTTACAGGAAGATAATGCCTCAATAGCCTGGTCAGCGACATGTGACCACACGTCCAGTTTGCTCTGACAGAAGTATACCTGGGGAGGCTGAACGGTTTTAGCAGGTCGTCCCTCTTTGTAAGGAATCATCCAGTCAGAGTTTACTGAAATGTAAGACAATGTAAGACACATTAGTGTAACCCTTCAATCTATTTCAGTGGTTACAAAAATATTTCATGAACACAGACCCAGAAGCATTAGCACCTAGCATTACCACATCTTTGATCTTAATGAAAACTTATTATACACTGATATTTCCCCTAAAATACCAATTAACACACATCTTCTCATTCAATCAGCCAGAAATTAAAAAAAGAAAGAAAATTGGAGTTCAAAAGTTTGAACATTTAAGAGCTGTTAAACTACCATCAGTGTAGAATATGTACCCACCATGATTGAAGTTTCCTATAATACCAGTTGGTGAGGAAAACTGAAGTTCTGTCCTAATGCTTAACTGAACTAAAATCTCCAGTCCTGGTTCTACAATACAAATCCATTTATCAAGATCTTTCCAAAATTGGTATGCAAACTACTATTTTTAACACTCCTGAATTCTGATGATCTCCTCCAACAGGACAAATGGAGTCATATTTCAGAGAGAAGATTAGTTAGTCACATCTTGATCAACACCAAAACTGTATGGTGATATCAAGTCAGGCATTGATCTAATCATCATTAATTTGACTCCTTCTTCCACTTATCACTGATGTTTTAGTGCATAGGCTTTACCACTAAAGATGTTTAATTAAAGTTTGTAATTTAAAAAAATACCCACCACTTGCTGCCAAAGGAACAAATATATCAAACTGTCCTCCCTGATCAGTGGGCAGAATGTTACGTCTGCACACCTTGGTGAAGAAATCCATGATGTCTGCTCGATACAATGTCTCCATAGTAACAGTGCAGCCATGAGCCAATCGTAGCTCTCCTGGTTCTTCTGAGTGACAAAACAGTCCTATACTCCTGTAAGAGGTAAAGCATAAATTTTTCTTAATAAATTTTCTAAATAAGGCATCAAAATTCTTTATAACATGAAACTTTTTGTTCAAATTATTTCTTTTTCAAGATATTTTAGAAACACATTATGACTTCTACATGTATGACTTGACAACTTATAAATTCTTATCGGAGTAAATGGAAAGAAATCTTACTTTGCTCTGCGTCCTGCCAGGACTTTTTCCAGTTTCATCATCAGTCCTTCTGATGTTGTTCCTTCATACTCATACACAACAGGAATCACCCCAAACAGGACAGCATCCACCAACAGCTGGAAAAAAAAAACAGTACAGCATCAACCAACAGCTGGAAAAAGGACGCATTACTCAGAAAAAATAATAACAAAAAGTAAAGTGACTACAAATTCAAACATTTCATTATGTTTTCTTTCATAATGATACATGTAATTTGTCATTTACTGTTGGTAAGCTTTTTATTTCAGTTAAATTAAGGGCAAATCTACCCAATGGACTACACTGTGCAATAAAAATCCATTTCTGTGTTTAACTGTACACAGAATCGTACTTTGCCAATGATCATGAATTTTAACAGTAATGTCAAATCAAAAATTTCCTAATATGAAACTTGCATATTTATGTACACAATCAATACAGAAACCTTTCAACTAAGTTTTAATAGACTTAGTATCGATTCTATTTTCGTGTAATCGGGAAAGTTTAACAAGCAGTGACTGTGCTACTCCCACTTACATCAGCAGCGGGAACTCGGGAGGAGATGAAGACAACGCGTGGGTGGTCCGCCTCCTCTATTCCTGTTAGAGGGAGAGTTCTACTGAGGGTCCTGAACTCTGTTGAGGTAGGGTATGCCTCGTAACCAGACATAAGAGTGTCACTCCTAAAACAGAACTTACAAATGTATTGACTCATTTGTATATACATGTATTAAAATTTACACTATAAATATTGTAAATTTTCAGCATGTTTTAATAGACAATCTATATGTACATGTAGCAAACTTTTTTGGTTGTTAAAATTCTTTTACAACAAAATCATATTTTTTATGTTAAACAGGTTGACAGAGCAAACTCATTTTTAATGGAAAAAACTGTACATTTATTTGATGATTGCTAAAATTTTTCAAATTTTGGGGGACTTCATTCCTGGGGCAACTTCTGTAATGAAAGATTTCATCCACATACATACATACATGTATTTACGAAAGTTATAAATTTGTTGCAAAGGGGCTCCAATAAAATATATAATTGAACCTCTTTCCACAAAACAGAATCACTTCACAGTATTTTGCATCAATTTTCAGATGTTCAATAAAATTTATGTATGTACATTACATTACATGTTGTAATTAAATTAACCATTTAACAACTGTAATAAGAAATTTATGGTATACTGTGGTTTATATATTACAAGTCTTACCCAAACCACTGCATCTTGGTCCTGTTCCCCTGTACTGGGGGGTTCCAGGGGGAATCCACCAGGTTTTTCTTACGTCTCTCCTCAAGATTAATTAAGTCCATAACCTCCGACAGAGACTTTCTCTGTGCTGACTTGTTCAGATCGCAGTCATATCTGGACTTAAATATTTAAACATTTCTTCATTTTATCATTTGAAAAAAAAAAAATCAATATTCTTTTTTTCAATATACCAAATTCATACAAAACCAAAAATACTTGGTTCTAAAATTTGAGTACAAAACAAAGAAAAACTGATAATCAACACATAAAGGTTAAAATTGCAGAGGATTCTCGTAAGTGGTGGATACTAGTATTCATAAAGGTCTGGATCTAAAGCTATAAATTTAGACATACATAGATCACCAACACTTTGTGAGAATGCAGAAGTAGATTTACTTTGTTTAACTGGTTTTGACCAGAGAAAGTCACCAACAGAACCCTGATCAGATTTCTGATTATGAACATTTAAAATTTGAAGAACAAGGGAAAAGTGGGCAAAAAGAGGTAAGTCATTTAATTAGCAAAGTTTAAAGAAAAAAGATTCCCTATAATTTCTTATTAACAAATTTTACTGTAGCTTGTAAATTCTGACAGAATTAGATATCCCCTTTAAAATGAAGCTATAAACATGCTTCCTTTACATACTGTCATGAGCCTGTGTCCTTCCTTTCTGTGAGCAGATCCCAGTCCAAGATCAAAATCATGAGACTTGCTCAGTGCCAGCTCATGATTTTTCCTGACGATTCCCCACTTGTTGTGGTAGACAAGGGCAGACTTGGGTAATTTAGGGTCATTTGGATTAGCACCATGGAGAAAGGCATAGAAAGACTTGTCAAGGTCATGTGGCTTCAATGAGGCAGATACCCATGGGGGACGGATCTTCATTGCTGTGCCTGGTGATAAAAAGACATATAGTTTTATCATGCTTAATACATGTATGACACACACTGCAAATACTTCATGAAGAACTGAAGGAATATTTTACAAAATCACAATAAATTCATATGTTGTGTATATCTACATTATTATTTTAAAATGAACATCACTTGGAATAGTGAAGTAAAATTTGTCATCAAAATGAGCACTTTGATTTGAAGTGTATCTTTACTAAATAAAGAAGTTATAGTTACTTTTGGTCAAATAAAAAGCAGCATATTTGTCCTAAATATAAACCATTAACCATACAAACATAAATTTTTCATTTTTCATCTACTTGTGATTGCCCTGCCTTTAAGACAGATTTCATAAGGTACACAAGGTAGACTTACTGCTACTTGTGGGGGACATTCTTCCGGACCCCCTGGCAGACTTGGGATGTTTCTTCTTCTTGCCAGGAGACTGGGTCTGAACTGGTTTGGATTCCTACATACAGGACATACAACAAATATAAGCCTTGCATTTCCATGGGGGGGAAAGTCTCCAACGATAATAGCCAAGTCAATATTTTTGGTCCTATCAGTGATAATGTGCATATATTCTCAGAAAAAAAGAAATACCCAGGTACAAGTATTTGCTCACCTGGATGTCCAGTGCTGGTCTGTAATCCGGTGTCTGAACACATCCCAGATAATACTTCTTCCAGGCCCCATACTCATTGTCTGGTGCCTTGTAAGGGAGAAACCAGCCATAATTCAAACATTTGGGCATCCATACAACATCCTGTAAAACATGACCACGATAAACAAACATCTGACTTATTCTATCAACTTTATTCTGTTGCAATAACAATTTGTTTCGATTTTAAACTATGTTATTTTTGTTTGGTATCTAAAATGTCATCAAAATTTGGAACATTTGGGTTTTTTCCCCCCATAAAGACCACGACTTCAAGTAAAGGCATACAAAGGCAATAAGTTTTGCTGATGCTTTTAGATACCAAACATGCTTAAACATAAGACGTAAAAGAATCTGAAAACATTTCAATCATTAGTCCTATTCCCTGTTTATCTGACCTAATTCAAATGATCAGCTTCAAGAAGAATTCCTTAGAAGAAGAAAAGTACTTTTAAGTGTGTCACACCTGTTCAGACAGAAACTTCCAATGCCAGGACACCTGAGCACACCTACATAGAGACTGAGGGTCCAGGAAGGAGAATATATAAAGGGAGAGGAACTTTGGGAGGACAGTGGTGAAATCCAGATGCTGTAAAGGGACATTGTCCTGGAACCAGTTCTGTACAAACTTATATTGGGGGCGTTGACATTGTTGAAAGATGGCAGCAAAAAATCTCTTCCTCTGAGAGTCAGTCCAAAGATCAAACTATACAAAAAAGGGGAAAATTGGTGATATTTTAATATACTACAAATTAATCTATATATATTATAGAACATAATTGAATTTTTTGGATATTTTCCTACTGGAATAAAATACATTGCATGAGCTTCAACTCTAATATTCTTTCTATAATGCAGAAATATTCTGTGCAAACTCAAATGCACAATTGGCGGATCGCAGATCCTCGCTTAAGCCCCGCCCACCATGACGACGGTAACTATGAAGTGAAATGCCCGACATTCGATGTAAACAATATGGCCAATGCAGTACTATGAAATGACATTCCAGACGACTTTTCTATGTTTTATTTATTAAACACAATGCTCCTTTACCATAAAAAAGGGTCGTAACCTTTATGAAAGACGTTTACATTAATGCTGTCAATCTATATGCACACAAAAGCAAGAAATCTTCAGATTATTTACGCCCTTATTCCCGAAATCAGCGAAAGTCAACATTGGACTTGGAACTTCCAGATGCATAATGCAGAAGATATCAGACGATGTACATTGCAGCGACAATGCTGGGTATGTCTACGGTAACTCTAAGTTATTAATTTTTTTCTTGTTAGAACGTAAAAATTTATTTATTCTTTTAAAATATTAATTATAAAAGTGCATGCAGATTGACTGTTCCGACACCTATAATTGAGCTTGGGCCTTTACAACCTCACTCGGAGAAGTTGTGTGATACATGATTTATTAAATGATCCTTTTCAGTAGTAGCATATATTAATAATTATTTGATGTTTTTTATCTTTTCAGTCTCTCTCTCTCTCTCTCTCTCTCACGGCCAATTTTAAATTGATATATACCTGGGCTATTTACAGGAAACTTTGTCATACAAACTGAAAGCACTATGTCTCTACTTTATATTGATATTATATTAAATTTATATTATTTGAAGGTGCAAGCCCCATGTCAGCTTTGTGTAACTTCATCAGTTTATAAAATCAGTCATCTAATAAACACACAAATCAGATGCAAAAATCATTGGAGAAAAATAAACATTCATTAATGATTCATTTGATAAAATTATAACAACACACTAAAATTTTGCAGTTATCTTTAATATGTCATGACTATTAGTCAATAAATAATTAATGTAGGCAGTGAACTGAGTTATGTCCACAACACAAAGAATCACAGATATTTATTTTCCTTGGCAATATTTAAATGCAACTTCTTTTTTTTTATCAGAAATAGCATGTTCTATATGTACAGCTCAGATTTTGCTATTTTCCCAGTCTTACAGATGATAGAAACAGAACTGATAATAAACAAATTTAATGTTAAAATTTTGTCAAATTTATTCCTTGTTGAGAATGATATGGCAGCTTTAACTTTTGATTGGTTTTTCATATGTTGGCACTAAAACAATAACATGACATCAAACCAGACTTTAAAATAACATCACATGTGATTAATGCTTAAGTTGTTGGAATTCAAAAATTAATTGGAAAAGTTTTGTTCTCTTCAGTAATGCAATATTCTCAGCAGGGGGATTACAACCTGCAAAATATCAATTTATATTTAAGAAAACATTATGCAGTTTATTTGCTGTATCAAGGGCAGTAAAGCAAATGCATATTTACTTAAATATTACATATATGTCAAATATTGCAATGCATTTTTCAGTCACAATTTTTATCCCATAACATGATGGTCAACTGTTTAATATATTTTCAGACACCACTTATTTTACCAATACCAGGGCTGGAAACTGATGCAGTAGTAAAATGTGGAAATTATGTTTTTCCAAAGGCCCTACCTTTCCAAGTTTACCCTGAACGCATTCAAACCCTGACACATGAATAAGCCCAATGGAACCAAGTGCAAGGAGGCTTCACTTGACAGGAGCTTCATTTTTTGATTCCATTACATACATGCATTTATGCTTTAGAGTATACTTAAAACATTTGAACTATTTATAGATGTTTAAGTGTTTAATAGAAAACATTTACCAAGAACATGTGAACTATAGATGTTTTAGTTCAGACTGAGTCATGTCCAACATTTTAAGCCAATTAAAAATGTAATGTACACATGTAATACATGTAGAAAAAATTCAAGCCAAGAAATGTAAACAGTGTACATGTACATAATGTGTGTTATTGTATTTTTATATGTCACTTCAATTCAGTGAAATAGAGAGATCTGTCATCAACTTGTCTTTATTACATTTTTATACTAATTAAAAGTCATACATGACATGTATTCAGGTTTATCTTGCCTTGAAGTTAAACACCTACTTTTAATAGTACACTCTACTTTTCTACTCAATAATTTTGATTTCAGTAACAGTGAAGTTTTCTTTACAACATCAATTTTCAGGAATATTATAAACTGTCTTTGGTACTGATGCTCATATAAACATATGACAATTACCAGAATATGTGGGTCATTGTTTTCCATAATTGTTTTCTGGTGCTTAGAACTTCATCTGTAGCTGAGACATGTTGATCTCATGGATGAATGTGATTTGCTGATCACCTGCACATATCACATTCCAGCAGTTTTATTGTGCCAATTCCTTCAAATTGAATACAGTGAAAGATTAACATAATATGCCTTAAATAAAAATTTTCAAAAATGGGAGAAATATACATTTCATGTATATAATATTTGTATTATTTCGAAGTGGTAGACATTGAAGTCATTATTACAGTATTTATCATAGAATGCTTTACATTTGATTACAGGTTTATAAACTAGAACTTACGTAACAGTACCCATACCGAAATAAATTATAACTTAGTTATAACTTTTGTAACTAAAAAAAGGTACAAAAAAGTTATAACTAAGTTATCGGAGTTTGGAACCGCCTGTTTTAAGTGAGGTATAATTTAGTTATAACTTAGTTACAAAAAAGTTATAACTTTTGTATAAGTTTTCATTTTTTATTTCAACATAAATACAGCAAGTGCAAAAAGTTACAAAAAAGTTATAACTACAAAAAGTTATACTTATTAAAAGTTACACAAAAAGTTATAAAAAAGTTACAAAGTTATACTTTAGTTATACCCAAATAAATGGTGGAAAAAGTTACAAAAAAGTTATACCCGGAAAAAGTTATTTAAAAAGTTATAAAAAAGTTATACTTAATAAAAAGTTATGAAAAAGTTATAACTAAAAAAAGTTATACCCATGAAAAGTTATAACTTTAAAGATTATGAAAAAGTTACAGAAAAGTTATAACTATGAAAAAGTTATGAAAAAGTTACAGAAAAGTTATACCTAAAAAAAAGTTATAACTACAAAAAGTTATACCTAATAAAAGTTACAATAAAATTATACACTTCATGTTAACCTGTGGTGGAATTACTCAATTATAGGCTTTAAAAAAGCTACTCATTAAAATTTTTACAAAAAGATTATTAAAATTTTTACAAAAAAGATTATTTAAAAAAAATTAAAAGCACTTACAATTTTATTTTATAAACATGATTAAGAGAGCTTGGTTCATTGTCAAATACAATTGAATGAATGCACATTCATGTTTTCAAGTCTACCTTATTTTTCATCAAGCCATCATAACAGATTGAAATTTCTCAGAAGGGTTGTTTTCTTAAAATACATTTTTTTAGCATATAGTCATAAGAGTTTTTGTAAAATTACCTAGTAAACTGCATTCTACTCTTGTGAACTTTTATAAATAGGCATCACTGCCTAGATTTTAACTCTCTAGTTTTTCATGTTAGCGCCATGATCTAGCTGTACTTCAAAAAAAAAAAAAGAAGGTTCTAAGCAGTGATTTCGGTCACAGTTCTTAGCTGCATACCACCCAAGTCCTTGCACAGGTATCCTTGTGGATGTACAGTTGTGATTTTTATCTGGATTATTTAAAGACGGGCTGCACCAGTAGTCGGCCGAGCTGGTCGAGGGACTTGGCCGTCCGGCCAGAGGTCTGCGCCCCTTGACAGGTTGTACTGGTAGTAGGCTGAAGTGGTCATGGGACTTGGCCGGCCAGCAGTATGTCCCCCTCGACAGGCTGCACTGGTATTTGGCCGAGCTGGTCGAGGGACTTGGCCGGCCGGCAGACGGTCTGCACCCCTCAATGGCCTGCACTGGTAGTCGTCCGAGTCTTCATTTGAAATATGCTTGCAATTTGAACCTTCTCTTCATTTTTCTTCAATTCTGCAAAAATTAAAAAGGTTCAAACTTTAAATATTTTTTCTTTTAAAAAAAAGTTGAAGTGTTTCCTGCACTCAAAGCATATCAGATTGGAACCACTCTTTAATATCAATTCATTCAAATTCAAGGCATATGCATCTATAACTTGGAAAACAAGAATTAGAGTTCTGTTGTGTAATTGAGAAAATTCAACCTCAAGGCTCATCACATAAACATGCATTAAAAAAAATTTTAAACATAAAGAACAATATAGAACCTGACAGCTTTATAGGAATTAGCTTTAGATTTATTGAATTTGAAATAAAAATAAGATTTGATTATTTACTTACCTAAAACAGGTGATATTTTTGAAGGATTTCACTCCAGCTTGGCACAGACATGAGATGCTCATGGAAAGAAATAATGTACCAGTATACTGCTGAAATTAAATAAAAATTAGAAATTTCAGTACACTATATCATGTTAAGATCATGTGGTGTTTAAAGGCTACAATATGTACAATATTAAAACAGTTCAGAGAATCTGTTAAACAATTACACAATATAGGTCATTTAATAATTAAACTGATCTATAGGAATATTTAAAGAATTAAATATGACAAAGAATAACATTTTTTGTTCCTATACTAAATGCTGAAAAAATATTGTTTCAATTTCTTCACTTCAGTCTTTGTCATTGACATACCAATCAAAACAAACAAGAAATCTGAGATTCACATGCCTAGAATTTTGTTCATTCTACATATTTCTTCTTTTTTGAATGCCCATCTAGAGGTAATAAACATTTCCTACCAAAAACATCAAAATATTAACATAAATATTGCCTTACCGAATGATTTTGTCATCGTTTTTCTATCAACACTTTCAACACACCAACATTCAAATCGTCCATGAAAAAATCCGCGCTCTGTTGTTGACCAATCAGAGACTTAGAATAAGTCACGTGATTGAAAATAAATAAATAAATAATTCATAGTTAATTTATTTTAAATCCAAATAAACATAATTGTGTATTTTGAAACTTATCTTAAATATTAAAAAGCCAGTTGGTGTTAAAATTTTGAAACAGAGTTCCAACAAAACGGACAAAACGGACGTCGTTGCCGCCATATTTGTGTCGTTGCCGCCATTTTGAATTTAATATTTTATTTATTTATGAAAATAACTAGTAAAACTGGGTTATTTAATCAGGCAAATAATAAAATCCACATGTCCTAGTCTTTTGCTAAAATCTTAATATAACTGGCAGTCTTTATTCCCAACATCGTAATATCTGTTAATAAATGAACATGCATACACTGTATGTTGTTGTTTATCTTTCTAGCCACCCTTATTACGATTGATTTACTTTAAATTTCAAACAACCCTTGTAAAATTGTACCATTGCGTAATACACAAGCTGAAATTTACGAAGTGTAGGCCAAAAAGGTCATCTAGTACAAACACCTGTGTCACGAGAAAACAATGGAGAAATTAACACTGTTTTGCACACGAAGAAAAATCTGTGCAAAATATTAAATGACTTCATGAGATTATATTATTTGACCACTGTTTATATCTCTTGAACATTTATATTTCTCCAGAATTAGGGAAATTATTCCACCTTAAGATGTACATGCATATAATTTACAAAACATGAAATATATATAATACGTATTTTCTGAGAGAGAGAGAAAGAGAGAGAGAGAGATTATTCCCAACTTTAGATGAAACTAGTACTTACAAGACAAATATTAATTAAACAAAAATATTTATTAATGAGAGAGAGAGATTTAGAGAGAGATTTATTCCCAACTTCAGATGTAATTTACTACAAGTCTCAACTTCACATTTCTTCTGTTGAACTTAACAGTGGATGTGGCTGTGGACTGCAATGGATGAGAAAAACATTGGTAGTAAAGATGTCTAAGAAGCCCCCCTTTTTCTTTTTAAAAAAAAAAATCTCAACTCACAACAAAACAGAAAAATAAATGTCTGCGTAAGTAATAGCAGTATATAATGCAATTCATTATATGAATAATTTTTAGATAAAGAAAATTCTGCATATAAACAGTGGTACCTTTATGTAGCCCTTAATCATCCCCACCTTTTTATTCATATCATCTGTAGATATTACAGGTATGTAAAACTGTATTACTATACTAATATAATTATGCTTATTTATTATTTTATATGTTTAAATTTCAACAGTTATATAAAAAAAAATTTAATTTAGGTGTATGGTAAAAAAAAAAAAAAAAAAAAAAAAAAAAAAACCCAAAATATTCAGTTTAACTAAGTAGCCATTCTGCAAAATGACTAAGTCCAAATTAGGTACAAAAAAGTTACACAGAAAAATGACAAAGTCCTGAAAAGTTATGTTTTAGTTACATCTGAAAATGGCTAAGTCCAAAAACGTACAAAAAAGTTATACAGTAAAATGACAAAGTCCAGAAAAGTTATCTTTTAGTTACACCAGAAAATGGCTAAGTTCAAAAAGGTACAAAAAAGTTATACAGTAAAATGACAAAGTCCAGAAAAGTTATATTTTAGTTACATCTAAAAATGGCTAAGTCCATTTTAGGTACAGAAAAGTTATAACTAAAATGTAACTTTTTCTTGAGGTACAAAAAAGTTACAGAAAAGTTATAACTTAGTTATAACTTATTTCGGTATGGGTAAACATGTCCATGAAGATTTTCTGCTTTGGTGTAGCTTTCACAAAGAATTTGATTCTCTTTTGGTAGGTTTTTTAGTTGGAGATACTGATTCATTTCTAACTGCAGGCACTGGATCAGAGTATTTATCAAATGCCTGTCCATCAACAAATGCTATAAGTAATAAAAATATAAACATATTTTAGAATAGTAAATTTTACGTATCTGAAAAAATTCTACACTTACAACTGTTACATGTACAATATTCTATGAAGAAGACTTAAGAAAACATTTATTTCAATGGCATATGTAGTGTTGCTAGTTCAAAATAATGAAATAACAATAACATAGGTGAGTAAAATACAATGTACATAATAACTATTAATATTCTTGTGTCATTTTTAGACACAAATCTACCTGTATTCCTAAGTAAATAGTTACACTGTACATGTACATATCTGTTAGGCTCTTGTAAGAATAAGAATAGATCTATATATATTAGGCCTATATACGGATGTGAAATGAGGGACAGGTTAGCTGGACTTGCTCATAAGAATTTCATATTAACTTATAGCTTATTCATCACTTTTCTATCTGATGACACACATACACATATGTGTCATACACAGGCCGGGTATGCAGATCTATATATAGGCCTAACTTGACCTGTAACTATTCACAGCAGTAATACATAGCAGTGTTTTCCCCAGGCCGTTTTTGCATGGCGGTACCGCCATGCATTCACGATCCCCCGCCATGCATCACTCATTGCCGCTATGCTTCCCGCTATGCATGAATTATTAAAGATAGACTATTTTAAGAAGATATACTTCGAATGTTATCAGTTATTAATCTTTCAATAAAACAATTCAAAGCACTAGAATCATAGCGTGTACTGTACACGTTACGCACCTGTGGTGAACTCGATGCGAATCGCGGTACGGGGTATGATGCAATAGTTGTCAATTTATGTTTATTGCAATTTACTGATATGTTACCAAGTATTAAGCTTTTATTGATTAAAAATATTTATAAGCATGAAAAATTTACTAATTTCTGTCAGATAGTACACACGGTGAAAGTAATACACTTGTTAATGGACAATTGGGTTTTTCCAACATCCACAGGTCATTCTATAAATAGCATTGATGTTCCGACACCAAAAATGATTCATTAGTTAAACACATAATTTTAAAGCCATTTTTTAGCATAAATATGCTTAAAATAAACATATCCAATAAATATTATCATTGTTTATTTACTCTATGAACTATACATACTTATAGTTCAAGCGCACATGCTTGATCCACATCAACAGCTTACGTTGAATAAAAAAAAAGTCGGACAACAATGTACTAAATGTTGTCACAATATTTACATGTAAGCAATGATGCTACATAATGTGCACCCTTTCTGTTTAAAAATGACTGTAAAAGTAGGGACATCCCCCCAAAAATGTAGTAAATAAAAAAAGGTGGGGGGGGGTCACTAGGGGCCTATTCAGTTTGTAGGAAGCAAGAATAACACAGCACATTTAACATCATAAAAAGACAGTGGCTTTAGAGGAAAATAAAATAGAACATTTTTTTGTGATTATATCTAATTTTATAAACGAGAACTTAATTGTTTAGCTTTTTTAAAAGTTAAATTGACAATATATTCAAAATATATCATTTAAATTAAAAAAAAAATATAAATGAATGATGCATTTGTATTTTTCATTTAAATATAAATTCAGATACATGCACAAGTAACTCAACGAGACACGCCGCGCGCCGTCAATTCAGCAAAATTCCCCCCATGCATTAAAAATTTTCTGGGGAAAACACTGCATAGGGCCTATAACTTATGGATTTTCAATGTGTGAATATTTTTTAATCGTGCAATGACTGTAAACATGGAAGAATTAGCTACTTACCTTCGAACACACTCTTGTCTTAACTTATTTGTTGAGCATCTTCTTGTTTACAACAGATACTGTAGATGACGGAACCAACCATGCACATATCAGATTTGTAACATCACCTCGCTTTTCAAAGTCTCTCCGAGGTTTCAGAAAAGGACAAACACTTTTCTTACTTGGGAATGATCGGGGCTTCTTCTAAAAGTGTTGCAAATATCCCAACAATAACGTTTTATCATAACTGAGCGCTCATAAACTTTCCGATGTAATGTCGACTTTTTCGCTGTTGTCAGGCAAAATGGCGGCGCGTCCTTAGCTTCAGAAGGTGTGTGTAAACCGAGCGTTCTGATTGGTTAATATTCCCGTCAATCAAAAATCGGCGATCCGCCAATTCAGGTGTATAATTTAGCAATATTATTAAATTACACAATCTGTGCAATACATACCCAGTGAGAAATCAGATCCCTTCTTTCATTAAATATCTGCAAAATTAAGACAATGCACTCAAGTATAAAATACTTTATATATAGATAAATACTTAGACAATTGCAATAATCCATTTCATATTATCCTCTTTATCAGTTGTAAATTATATACATTCTAGAAAGGAGCCATGTGTGTTTTCATAAATTAAGAAAAGAAGCTACCGTATTTGCCAAGTTTATTGAATGGCAGTTAATTATTTCAAAACTAACCTGTTCATTGGCTGGTTTATTGACAACAGGTGTCCAAGCACTAGCGTATGTCCTCATTTTATTGGTGTGGAACTTCTGATTCTCCACCACCACTTCCTTTTTGCGCATAGTGTTCTGACCCAGAATTTTATCATCGTTGTGTGTCAGGCGGCGGGTTGATGTTTTCATTCTTTTTTCTTTTCCCAGGGCCTGCTTGTCCAATTCCTCCATGACCTTCACACTCTGAGCTTTTATCACCACTAACAAATGAAAAGCACATATTTTACTCTAACAATCTTAATCCTAAAAAAAAATGTGCATTTCTATGGTCCACCATAGAACAATTACTAGAATTTTATGGCATCTTATACAATTTTCATAGAATTGTAAAATGACAATTTTCACAAATGCATTGTATCTCCACGTATGAAATCTGAATAACAATGATAACTTTCTCATAGAGATTACTTAGATCCTTGATTCCATCAGAAAGTTTCAATTTGGCCAAAGCTTTAATCAGGAATAACTAAAGTATGGTAGGATGCCAGCAGAGCATCCCCCAACAAATTTTAAGGTTACATAGTTTTCCTCCAACTCTTAACCCATTTTTAAACTATGACAATACAGACATGTGCAGGGGAAATTCAGAGCCATACTGAAACTAGGAAATTCCTTGAAACTGGGTTTTTTTCTTACTAGTATAACAGGAAAGGAGAAAATGTATGGCTGGACTAGGAATCAAACCTGGGACCCCTGCATCACTAGTCAGGTGCTCTACCGACTGAGCTATCCAGGCCGATATCCACGGTCCATACCATTACACTAGTCATTAGCATCTTAATTCAAGGTGATCAATCTTAAGGCTGGTAAATTAATGTAGGAAGATAAAATGAGCCTTTTCACGTTTGATAATTTGACTTTTGCACTGATTAATCACACTGATCACAACAAAATCCACCTAGTTTAAACAGAAGCAGCTCTCGAAATCAAACTATGTTGAATGTTGTTGGCAATCACAGTGCTTATAAACAGTATGTACAACATTCAAATTATGTTTAATTTTTCAATAAAGCTAACCAAACCCCATGATCGAAATGCTCCGACTATATCACTTCCACATGACAGAATATAAAAGTCTCGGATTAACCAAAATCCAATCTTGATTCACTTACTTATTTAATGAATGTGCTTCGTTTAAAAAAAGTTTCTGACACAAAGTAACATATACAAAGAAGGACTTTGCAAAATTTATTTAAATCAATAAGCTACATTAAAAAAAAATATTTAGGGGAGTTGGAAGTCTTGCATGACTGTCTAAACTCTATGCATTGGACATATAACTGTGCAGTGTGGCATGAAAAAGCTTCAAGATAAAAATGGAAGCATTCTGGTGATGCGTCGTTGTGTATTACATTTGCACACCGTGATGCATGAGTAGATTAATAGCATGCAAGATGTAAATATGATGCTTTGTTTACCTTTTAAACCTCCTGAAAGTCAACCCGCCATTTTCCAGACATGTTTTGTTAACGCATGCGCAAGCGGCACGTTACTAAGCTGATCCTGGGGACCTTGTGGGGGAAATATTCAGCAGAAGACACATTTATGGCACGGTATCTTTTTCGGTATAGATCTTTGACAAACTTCAGTAACCGAGGTTCAAAAACATATCATAAAAAGTTAAATGGCTATGAATGATCTTTTCAGTACAAAAGAATCATAATAATGGATGCTTTGTGTAAACCCGATGTTCAGCTAACTTTATGATGTTCTGTGAATTTTATTACTTTATAATTAGTATCTGTCGAAAGATCAAAATATGTATTATGAACATAAATTTTCAACATTTTACCATCAATATTTACTGATTTTTATCGATCTGTAAAACATACAGTTTATACATATATAGTCGGCTTATGATAATTAATATTATAAATGTAATTAAAACATTTTGTTAAATCTTAATAATATAAAATATGTTATAAATTTCCAGAGGAAAGGCAGGATCGAGGGTCACATTACTTTTGATAGGGGTGTGCCCATGAGGTATTGTACCCCGTCATTCCAATTTCACCCCCCGAACTTCTCCTATAATATTCCAGTTTTTAAAGTCAGTCGTGTATCCATACATAGCTTTACATGCAGATGTTACGACCAGACTCATTCCTTTCCCAACGCTTATTTTTTGCTTAATGGTAAATGCATTATTTATTCAATCCCACACAGAATATAACCTTGACATTTGTCCTTCCAAATCAACAAAAGGTTTTGTCGATGACCCCTTTCCTTTTTGATTGTTATGAGGTTATGCCTGAATGCCCAGACGTATTGTGTCCTTTAGTTTATATGCCGTTACATTTTTTTTATATCTACGTTCAGTTTGCGACAGTTGTGAAAGTTCTCTCTCTGTATCATTCATTACTTTTAGATCTGAATTTTATCTTGATTTTTTTTTAACCTAAACTAAGATTTGAAAAGTTTCTACTTTTTCTTTCGTTTAATTGTCTCTATGAAAAGTAACACTGTAATATCTTAAAAATAATGTCAAATGGTGAATCTGTTTGAGAAGTATGAGAAGCAAAAGGCAAAATGGTTTTCTTTCTTTCATTAGCACAATTTTTTTTTTCAAATCTCTCATTAACTTTGGCCAAGATTTGTCCACAATAAAACCAAGAGATCAAATTTTAAGAGACTAGGGAATCTCCACGAATTATTAATTGAAAAGCCAGAGGAGACTCTTTATAAATGTCATACCAATGATCGACCAGCCTGAGAACATTTTGCCTCTCTTTGGTCAGTGTCCCAGTTGACAGTATGAGGCATCTTCACGCCACATTTTACAATCTTTGAAAGCTCAAAGCATGGATAAAAATAAAGATTAAAAAATCCACTAATGCAAGCAATATACCTATAGTGTATATGTCAACCTGAACTGATCTTCCTTACAGCAGCGGCAATTTTGTATGTTGCATGCACAAAGTTCTACACATGGTGACTATTAGTCCCCTATATATACCTGTGAAACCAGATGGGACTATACAGGTTTCCTTTCGTTTGTCTGTTCTGTCCCTCGTTCTGTCTGCTCATCCCACTTGGTTTTCCACCAGATCGCACCTCTATTGACAATTAAGCCTGCTATTCAAAAGCAATTTTTATAACCTCCTGCTTGAAAAGGTGGGTATATATATTGGGAAGTCTGCCCGTCCGTCTCTTTCCTACCTCTTGTGATATTTTTTCAAATTATTTCCGCCGTTGAAAAAAAGGATTTCTCTTTTACCTTGTCATTTTTAGACATCCAACAAAACGCTATATAGTAAGCTGAATAAAGGAATGTATGTTCCCCGCTGAAAGTATGTGACCTTGACCTTTCACCTCAGAATCAGTTAGGGTCATATTATTTTTCGTTATCGTTAGATGCAGTAATAAATGTCCCATACACTAAATGTAAAATTTTGACCCACGACGCCAGTTTTGACTTCAAAATCAAAAGGGATTTTTTTTAAGTCATAGGGAGTTATGATGTAAAGCTTTAGTACTTTTTGATATAACATCCGGGAAAGAAAATTTTACAGACAAACAGTATAACAGACAGATCAGTAACCCCCGCTTAAAAAAAAAAAAAAAAAAAAAAAAAAAAAAAAAAAAAAGCGGGGAAAAATAAACATGAGTTTGACTATTGTTAAGATCTAGTGGTGGATCCATACATTCGAATGTAAGGGAATGTGTGGTGATAAAGTGGGAGGGAATCACATACTCAACTTAATTGTGTGAAGTATATGATTTAAGTGAGTTCTACGAAAGCCCATTTAGTACGGAAGCCCATTTAGGACCCATCAAAAAATATTTTTGAATTTGATATAACGAATTGTCGAATTTGTTATAACGAATTTAATTTGTTCTAACAATTTCTTTGAATTCGTTATAACGAATTTAATCTGTTGTAACAAATTTATTGAATTCGTTTAACGAATTTGAATGCACAACTGATATACATGTCCTGTTGTATTACTCAATGTATTTAGACAAAATTTCCATTTACAAACGTGTAACTGTCTGTATGGAAGGATCAAGTGTCATAATTTCCGGCATTGACCTGTACTTGAAGAGTTAACGCCCTTTTTAAAAAATAACTTTTAAATCTACTCAGTTAAATATTTTTCAACAGAAATCCTTTTCCTGCATTATGATAAAAATGCCTCTTTTCACCGCAGCTTTTGTTTTGTATTCTTAAGAGTTTTAAAATCTATTTTTGAAATTAACTTATCTGACTAATAATAGATCTCAATACAATCTTTGTTGATTACTGCTTAGATGATTAATTTTTTGAAATATCTCTCGGTAAATCATTTCTATTCTTAAATGTTTCAGATGAATGTCAGAGTATTTTATAAGATATGGATAGTTAAAGATAAGAATTATGTACTATTAGAGGTAGAAATTTTTACCTTGACCTTTGATCTTTTAACTCTAAAATTGATGAGCTTCCTCCAGTGGTCATGTAGTTTTTAATGCAAGCAGACACGTGATTAAGTGAACTAGCCATTGAAACTTATTTGCGAACGATTTTCAATTTTAAAATTTATTTCATCGACAGTAATTAAGATTTCATGCAAAGTGCTAAAACAAAATATGTTAATTTGATGTATATTTAAAAACTAAAATAGGATATTTATGTAGAAATATTATGCATATCTAAAGAATTTCATTTGTTTATCACCAAAAGACTTAAATGACCTCTCAAGACAATTTAATTGACTAGGTGAATTATGCGTGGACTTCTCCTAATGCATGAAAAGTAAACTCAGTTGTTACCAAAGCCATTTTCTGTAACTTTGTCCTGTTCCTGTTCACACAGTTCAACTTAGTAATGTAGAGGTCGTCTGCATTTCCACAATCCCTTATCTCTAGTTTTCATAAAAGAACTTGAAATAGGTACGAAGAATAAGAAATGAATGCTTTTGAAAATCAGAAATGGCGCACCCCACTTTTTTTTTTTTATTAGCAGTGATGCGAGTATAGTCTACATAATATTAACAGATGCATGATAAAAAAAGTTTAATAAACTCAAATGTGTACAGTTAAAACATTTACTCTAAAATCTATACATAGCACTGACATTTTAAGTACAAAATATTTCCCCAGAAATTGACTAGCTGCAGATCTGTAGCTCGCTGGTCTGAAAAATGGGATGGATGACCAGAGAACTAAATATTCACCCACAAAAAGTGTAACTATGACACACAAAGGGGTGCACGTTACTCGATTTATTTTTCCGCATATTTATGCTCCATCTAAAAATATTATTAACCTTGTGTTCCTAAATGTAGCATATTCTTTTACTACTTCCACATTCCCCCAAACCGTTGTTAATACCCCCCCCCCCCGATAGTATTAAGACCATCGATACTGTGTTTTGAGTGGCATGATTTGCACATACATTTTAAAACTAGATGCCCATAATTACTTGTTATATGAAGTATATAATGTACTTTGAACACATCACTATATTTGTTTGAAAAAGCGGCCAAAAATATTTTCCTTACGATTTATTCAATTGAAATAAGATTTAGTTAATTAAGATCAAAAGTTTTATCAAAATTAAATGGACGAAAATCTTATTCAATATCACTTAAAAACAATAGAGGGTCGAGTTATTTTGCCACCTAAAATGGCAGTATAAACAGACAAAATTTTCGATGATCTCTATTTCAGGTCCGGGGGAGAGGGTGTTGGGAATGTTTTGTTGTAGAAGGTGAAAAATATGTTCAAAACATGGTGTAATATCTCGCGATAGCTTAATATTAGGAGAAATGAATTGCTAAACGTTCGCACTGTTTGTGCAATACATATAGAATTTTTCTTCTGTTTGTGGATCTGTATCTCTCTGGTCGTCCATCCCTATTCTTTTAGACCAGCGAGCTACACAGACCTGTAGTGCTCAACTAAATACGGACATGAAAAAAAAAATCTCAAAACACATACTAATATCCGTTCTCCAACAGGCAAACAACTGTGAATTATGCAAATGAAGAAGCACTGTTTCTTCCATTTTTATGCAAATGAAGAGACACTTTTTCTGCATGAGACCATCGAAAATTAATTGGGCTCATGTCAGAGCAATTACTTTAAATGTAAATGTGGAAACCATTAAATAGCCCCTAATCTAGCATCATATTTGAAAACACATGTTGAGACTTTCACAATGTCAGTCTCTGGCAGAATTGTAGATAACATAAAACAATAAACATTGTCAAAATTATCTAAAGCTAAAGATCTTGTTTCATCTTATCATATTCACAAGTATTGGCAACCCTCTTAAGGATTCATCTCCTTGAAAGCAATCGTCTGCTCTTGATGTCAGTTGCTTATTGATCAACTTGTCGAAGATATTCCTCTAGTTTTCGTTGATTTTCACTCAGTTTTTCTCTCAGCTGCTTGATTCTTTCTGCACTCATCTCAGATTTAGATAAGTTTTCAATATCTGTCTCACTACTCACCTTGGCAATATCGTTTAACAAGGTTTCATCTGCTAAATTGTCTTCAGTTTCAGCTCTTTGTTTTTTATCTGCTTTTTCAATAGAGCCTTCACTACTTGGAGATCGTGGTCTTTTATGTTTTTTATGTTTCTTATGCTTTTTCTCTTCCTCTCCATAACCAGACGACTTTGGTTCTGTTTTAATTTTCACTCCACCTGGGATGAAATAATATTTAGTCCCCTTGTTTACTTTTGATTTTGCCACACTTGAGATAGGTTCGTCGACAACTGTTTGGGCATCTGATGTTGCAGTAGTTACAGTACTTGTCGATGTTAGCAAAGTTGCCTGAGAAGACAAAAAAGACGTCGATGAGGAAGTTGGAGGCAGAGTTCGAACAACAGTATTTAATCCTGTTGAAGTTCCAAGTCTAGCTGTAAAGTCAGTCATCTGACTTTGCAAAAGCGGCCTCGAAGGTGCTGGTGGATTTACTGTCCTAACTGCCACAGGATAGGGAGTAGACTTGTTTACCAGATTTGCTGCTCTAACAGCGACCGGAAATGGTGTAGAATTGTTAACCATTCCCAACCGAACCTGACCAGAACTGACTACAGGTGGTGCAGGTATCCTCACTGTTCCAGACTGAGGATTGAACACAGGGATAGTACTGTTAATTATGTTACCTCCAGATTGAACAGTTGTATTTAAGGAATACGTACCACTACTGCTTACTGATACTCTGGGTAGAACGTTGCTGATAGGGTTGAACTGAGGTAGTGAAGAAACAGACGACCTGGAAGGATTTGGCAAATTTGGACCAACTTGTGTCAAAGAATTTCCAGACGATAGAGCTAAGCGTGTCCCTAAAAGAGATCTTGGATTGTTCAGTGGGTTTACTTGTATTGCTGGAGTTCCTATATTTGCAGTCACACATATAGGTACAGACACAAACGAACTTAAGTTGACACTGGTACATGGATTTGGAACAAGGACATTTTGGCCATTCATCCGCAAGAGCAGATATCTGTTTTGATTTGCTAAAGTTGTTTTAGGGCCTATCTGATTGACAGAAAGCACCGAGTTAGAAAACCGAAGCCGTGGGGTAGGATGTTGTACTGGGTTGCTTAAGCTTCTCTGTGAAAAATTATTCAGAGCTGGGATATTTTGTGGAGCTTTTTTCATGGGTTCCGATATTTTACTCCGAGTCTCTTTAACTTTCTTTCTAATTTGTAATCTCAACGAAGCATATATGGATCGTCTCTTTAGTTTCAAGTGCTTTTTCCTCGTGAGATCTTTCAAAAGCTTCTTCACAAATAATTTTCGACAAGCTACACTACACTG